>NC_133658.1:421524422-421881337 GCF_037893015.1 Macrotis lagotis | reverse complement strand
TTTCCTTCTTTCCTTTCCTTTCCTTTCCTTTCCTTTCCTTTCCTTTCCTTTCCTTTCCTTTCCTTTCCTTTCCTTTCCTTTCCTTTCCTTCCTTTCCTTTCCTTTCCTTTCCTTTCCTTTCCTTTCCTTTCCTGGCCTTCAAATCTACTTCCTTCCTCTCTCCTACTGTGAGATGAATTGGGACAATATGCAGCCAGGCATACCCTATTCAAATTTCCAGGTGGTGCAGAGATTTGAATCAGGAAGTCTTGAGTTCAAATTTGACCTCATACAATTACTAGCTGCATAATCCTGGACAAGTCTCTTAATCTATGTTTTCTTTGTGTTCTTATCTGTAAGAAAAAATGGTGGTAATAATTGTACATACCTCACTTTTGCTTTGTATAATGCTTTATAAACCTTAAAGTGTTATATAGAAATACTAGTTATTATTATTAAATAATGATTTTTTTCCATCTTGAGAAATTAGATTATGGAGCTAAAATATAAGCTTGTGACATAGTGTAATGGGTAAAAATTACAGCATGAAGGTCTAGTTTTAAATTTTCACTTACTCTTTCCCAAGACTGAATCCTCTTTCTCCTTTACCCTTCATCTCTTATGTCTCTGGCTTTCTCCCCTTGTTCCTCTTCTACACTCAGTCACCCAGGTCTGGAATATCCTAACGCTTTACTTCATCCTCTTCTTTCGGGTTTTCTGTAAAGAATCACCCCTAATTCCTTTTCAGTAGGAAGCTTTTCCAAGTCTTTATCAATTTCCCTACTATTACCTTATACCTTCTCCAAATACATCTTGATACTATTAGTTATTTATATATTGTCTCTCCCATTAGAATGTATACTCCTGGAAGACAAGGATTGTGCTGGACCTTTAACAATTAGCTCTATATTTGTCTCATAATAACCACTTTAACATGTTTTCTGACTGACTCCTTCCTTTGATAGAAACATTTCTCAAAAACCTGTCTGCATTCATTGCCTACATTTTCTTGCTTTCCACTCTTTTCTTAACCCCTTGTAATCTGACTTCTGACTTCATCATTAAACTAAAATTGTTCTTTTTAAAGTCAATAATAATCTACCAAATGTCAGCTGGAGCAGCTTTTTTTGGTCTTTATCCTTCTTGACTTGGAACTAATTGTCATTGTTGACCATCACCTCCTCATTGAGCATTCTCCCTGAGTATTCTTGATATTGCTTTCTCTTGGTTCCCCTCCCAGTTTGGCCTCTTCTCAGTTTCTATCTGTAGGTGTACTCTAAGGTGCTAACTGGGGCCTTCTTTTCCCTTAATATCCTCTGTTTGTGTGTGTGTGTGTGTGTGTGTGTGTGTGTGTGTGTGTGTTTCAGTCTTTTTCTGCCTCTATGTCTCTGTTCTCTATCTTTCTCTATCTTTCTCTCTGTCTTTCTCTTTTTGTGATCTGACTTTCTGTGTCTCTGTCTCTCTCTGACTCTTTTCTCTGTGTATCTCTGGCTGTCTCTGTTTCTCACATCATATGAGGTCCCTTGCATTCAAATATCCCTTTCTCATATCTCTATATACAACCACATTCTCTCCTGAAATGAAATCTTTTATCTCCAACTGCCCAGTGGACAACACCCACTAGATATCCCACAGTTATCTCAGACTTTATATAAAAAAAACTTATTTTGCACCCCAAAACCCTCCCTAGTTTTCCTCTTTCTGGGCTGGGCATCAGCATCCTTCAAGTCATTCAAGTTCAAGATTTTGTACTTTTTCCTCTTCCTTACCCCTAACTTTCAGATTTGCACCCCTATGTGTTCCCTTGCATCTGTTTCCCTTCTTTGAGGCATCACAACCGAGCCACCAACTTTTGATTGTGTTAAATCCATCTCCTAATTGGGCTCCCTATCTTCCACACAGTTATTATGCTGTCAAGCATGTACTTGCCCAAAAGACTATTTCATGGAGAACTCACATGGGGCATGGGATCACAGGGAATAGTGGGTCAAAAAATTGCAATACAATGATACAGTCAAAATTCCTCTTAAGAACTTTGGAATTGACTGTGCAGCATGGGAGACTGGCAGAGGACCACTCAACATGTCACACCCTCATCAGAAAGGGTGATACCCTTTATGAGCAAGGCAGAATTGAAGCAATTTAGAAGAAATTTGACATAACTCAAATTTAGAGAAACCACTCCAAATGTTCTCATGACCTATTTGTACCTGACCTATAGTAGAGCATTCTGAGTGCATTATTAATTTAATTGGCCATAGTTTAACACACTGTAACTTGACTCTAGCATAGTGATGTCATTTTGGTTTTCTTTGAGACTGAAGGACAACCAAGATGTTGTCATTTCTAAAGGTCAGGTCTGACCATGTCATTCTGCTCAAGAAACTGTTTTCTTTATTTCCTTTAGAAAAAAAGAGGAAACTTCTGTTTGACTTTCAAAACTGTTCATAGTATGGTTCCAGGGTACCTGCCCAAGCTTGTAACATGTTAGATTCCTTCCTGTACTCTGCATTTTGGGCAAACTGATCTGATTTCTGATCTCAGTGCATGGTATTCCCTCATCCTTCTCCATGCATTTACATAGACTACCCTCATGCCTAAAATTCATTCCTTTCTCACTTCTGCCTTGTAGAGGTCCTAGTTTCTTCAAAGTTCAGTTCAAATACCACCTTCAACCAAAGACTCAACCTGTTTTCTCTAGCAGCTCCTTTCCTCTCCCCAGAATTTACTTTGTGTATCTTGCATATTTCATTTTCTTGATGCATATTGTTTTCTCTTATAGAATGTAACCTGGTGTGTTGTAAGTGATAGGAGTGAGGGAAGGGGTACCTGATCTAATGAATGAATTGTTAACAACCCCCTTGGGAGGAAATTCCTTCAAACAATGCAGATTGGCATCTAATATGTGATTTATAATCTTAGAAAGACACCTGGGGCACTGACAAGTTAAATGACTTGCCTCTGGTTACACAGACAGTATATGTCAGGGAAGGGACTTGAATCATTTCTGATTCTGATCTCACTATATCAGCTGCATTCTATATTGTTCACATAGTAGGTATTTATTGAATGTACATGTAAGGAAGTAGCACTTTTTCTTAGCAAAACTGTGCACATTTGAAAGGTGCAAACCCTACAAATGAAAGAATGAATCAATGACAGTTTTGTTGATTTTGCCTCCTTAACAGCTCTCACATCTGTTCACTATTCTCCATTCACACCAGAATCACCCTAGTTCAAGCCCTTATCTACTCTTGTCTGGATTATTACAATAGTCCCCTAATTGGTATTCTTGCCTTTAATCCCTTCCCCTCCCACCCCCAATCCATCCTCTGTAGCAACCAAATTGATATTCCTAATAGACACGTCTGATCTATAACTCTCTTAATCCAAAAATTTCAATGTATCCCTATTGTCTTAAGAATATAATGCATATTACACTCTTTGGGGTAGGAAGTTCTTTGCAATCTGCACCAGCCCACATATATTTCCACACTGATTATGTATCATTACTTACTCTCCTGTACACTATGTTCCAGCCAGACTTGCTAACTCACTGTTCCCTATATGTTCCATCTTCTTCGTCTCATATTCAGCCCAAGCCTTAAGATAGGAGGCCAAAATGTTTTCCTGTATTGTGGCAAGAAAGCAGTAATTAAGAGGAAAGGGGATCTATTAACTCTGACCATGCCTAAAATTGTAAATTAGGGGCACAATGTTTTTACCTTGAGAACAGAGTCTTCTTTAAGCTGGAGCAAAAAGCCAAGACTTCAGTATTCCAACTTGTACTTCTAAACTAAGTATCTTTCCAGACCCAGGATTTCATAGTAGGTGCTTCATAAAGGTCTGTCAAATCAGATGGGTTTTCCTCCTATAGGGAATTCAGATCTGGTACCTAACCAGTCCCTTTATCTCTTAGATGCATCACTCCAGTAGAAGAAACAACTGGTCTCCAGACTAAGAGCTTTTGGGGGGAGGGAATTCTGAGTAGAAGTAGCTAATTCCCTGTGTTGAATAGGCCCTGAATAGTTTATTCAAGAGGGGTTGTAAAGGAGAAGCAGGTGGCTTTGCCTGTCCATAAACCAGGCCCCCCCTCCTACTTCAAAAAGCCTTTCTTCCTTCAGCAATTTCCCACTCAAGTTTATTCTTGATGGTCATTTTTCATCTGAATTTCCTCTGAATAACCATGGCGGGGTGGTAGAAAGAAAAAAAACTGTGGGATACATAATTTGGTTTAAATCCATAAAATATTAGAATTGGAAGGGACATTTTGAATCATCTAATGCAATTCCATTCTAATAGAGGTAGGACAAATGAGGCCCAGAAAACTGGAGTGACTTGACCATGATCACACAGATGATGATAAGTATGGGAAGCAATCAATCAATAAACACATTGACAAGCATTTATTATACTCCTTTTATGTGATAGACACCATGTTAGGCACTGAAGGTGGGATTGTCCTTGTTCCCAAGGAGCCTATTATCTTCTGGAGATTGGGGAGCAATATGTTCACATATAAGTAACTACTAAAGCTAATATCAAGAAAAACCTCTTGAAGGAAGTTTCATTCAAATTGAACTTGAAAGGACTTAGGAATTAAAAGGTCAGAAGTCTTTTTCAATGGAAGACATCCATACCAGTTGGATTTAGGAATATGAATTTGGAGATGGAAGAAAGTTTAGAAGTCATCTAGCCCAACTCCCTAATTTTACATTTGAGGAAACAAAAGCCAGTGCTCAGGATCACACAGGGAGTAAGTTTTAGCATGGTTAGAACAGAATAAAAGAAGGTCTCACTAACCCTTCCTCACCTCTCATTGAATGTCTCCTAGTTTCATGATGCCACCTGGAGGGTGGAAGGAAGAGAACTAGCAGGAATCTAGCTCCTATTTTAAATGACAGGTAACTGCCCCAAATCCATTGTCTTTGGGAGAGGGTGGGTGGACCAAGAAGCCAATGGTTATTTTCCAGTTATTTCAAAGCACAATGTCCTTTCAGTCCTATATCTCTATAAAACTGAAAAGAGACAGTTAGTGTTTCTGCATGCTTTCTTAAGATATGTTATACAATATTCTTCAGGATACAGAATTGGATAATCAGAGAATTTTAGAGTTGGGATGTCAAGGGTCAGTTAGTTCAAACTATACACAGAAGGAATCATTTTAATAACATGCTTAACAAATGGTTTTCCAATGTATGTCTGAAGATCTACAAGGAGGGAGAACTCAATACTATGCATGCTACATTGGGACAGTTTTGATAATTAGGAAAACAAGTATTTTCTTGATATCACTCCTAAATTGTTTGTTTTCAGCTTCCACTATTTCAGGCTTTGCCCTCTGGAGACAAACAGAAGATGTCTTATCCCCTCTCCAAATGATAGCCCTTCAAATTTGCTGTTGTACCGTCATTTCAGTCTTGTCTGACTCTCATTATACAACTGAGGAAACTGGAGCAATCATAGTTTAAGTAATTTGCCCAGGGTCACACAGTTAGTAAGTACCTGATGTTAGATTTGAACTCAGCTACTGGTTACCCTTAGACTTTAAAACAGGGGTGAGGAACCTCTTTGTCTGCCAGGGGCCATGTGAATATTTATAACATTGTCTACCTGCTATATTTGGTCAAATTTAACTAATTCAACCCATAAAGCTCCTAGATTTATGGAATTTTGAGTCTGCCTGCAGTTCCTGTGGCAGCACCAGACCAAAAGACATACAGGCCAGATGTTTCCCACCCATATCTTAAAATATTAATCATTATTTTTCTCTTCCTTCTATCTTTATATATTCTATTTTTTGTTTTTAATATTTGCTTCTGATTCTTCTTTAACTTATGCTTCTTTCCTCACCCCTGTGTTTATTTTCCTTGGGTTGTTACTATTCACCCTGGTCAGCACTAAGGACTTCTTAAGGTTTATTATTTCCATTACTGCCTGTATTAGCTATAGACATCTCATTGACCCCAGGGCAAAATATAGTACCTCAGAGTTTCTTGGGTGGCCCTTGAAGCAAGCCCGAGGGAAAAGATTACCAAAGGAAATGTGAGATGGCAGTCCAAAAAGCCAATGTGAGTTTGGGCTGTATTAAAAGAGGCATAGTGTCCAGACAGTCATGGTTCCCTCTCTCTGGGCTAATACATCCATCCATCCCTCTTAATTTTATAGACAAGGAGATTGAGGCTCAGAGAAACTCTCTCACTGAAGGATATTCAAACAAGCCATACAATACTGATGAAATCATAGATTTAGGAAGTGAAGGAGTATATAAGATCATAGATGAAAGGGACCTCAGACTTTATGAAGTCCCTTTTGACAAATGAATAAGCTGAGGCCAAGGGAGATTGGCTGACTTATCCGATATGTCACACAGGTAGCAAGTGGCAGTGTTAGGATTAAAACTCCTTATTTCAGTGTTATTTTAACTATAATATGCAGCTTCTACAATATATAATAGTTTCACAAAAATGGTTGCTTTTTAAAATGATCATCAGTACAAATCTTCAGGTATCTAAAAAAAGATATTACAAGGGGAGAAAGAATGCTGATATTTTCCTGCCTCTTTCTCTCCAACTTCTCAATTCATCCTTTTTATCACTGCCAAAATAATGTCTTACCTAGAGAACTGATTTGCTCAAAATTCTATTGTGAAGGACTAACTCTGTGACCCTAAATATCTGGAGATGTCTTTATTTGGTGTTCTAGACTTTCCACAATCTTATGCCTACCTTTTCAGTATGAAATTCCTTTCCTATTTCATCATTTAAATATAAAGAACTGTGTCCAATATAAAAAAGGTACTTCAAATAAATATTTTTTCATATAAGTACCTGATGCCACATGAAGTCAGGAAGAAGTTAATTCAAATCCCATCTTGGATAATTATTAGCTATGTGATCTTGGAAAAGTCATTTAACATCTGTTTGCCTCAGTTTCCTCAACTATAAACAATAGATTCACAGGGTTGTTGTGAGGATCAAAAGGGATAATATTTGTAAAGCACTTAATGAAGCATATAATTCTTCCTTCTCTCCTCTGTCCATATAATTCTACATTCAAGTCAACAGAATTGCTAACTTCGCTGAACTCTGATTTCATCTAGTCCTATTGGCCCACCCTTACAACATGCAAAGTATATTAATAAAAATGTTTACATGACATTGTATATGTGAAAAGTATTTTTTAATGTTATCTCATTTTGATCCATACATGAGGTAGGTGATATTATTTTTCCATTTTACAGATGAAGACACTAAGGTTGAGAGATTAAGCAACTGGACTGTGGTTGCACAGCTAATAACCATCTGCAGAAGGTTTTGAACTGAGATATTTTCTGACTACCCACTTAGTCATAAGTGAGAAATTCTGAAGTACCTCCCATTTTAGGACCTAAGAACTGACCTCTGATGTACTTGTCTCTTTGGGATGCCTTAGTGGTTAACCCAAGATTTCATCATTCCTCACTCCAAAAAACTGCTAAAGAAGAGAATGAAGTAGTTGAATTAAAATAGTATTATACAGAGCTGATCACTAATAGAGTAAAAGTGGCACCCTCAGTGGACCTTAGAAAGTGAATGATCCCTCCTATTTCTTTCTTTCTCTAGTTTTCCATTTAGCATCATGCAACTAAACCTGTGATAAGTGTAGTATACCCTGGCACTCTGCTAATTGCTCCCATGTGGCATCTGGAGCAAGGGATCAGATAGGTGAGCTAGAGCCTATGCCTCTAGCTGTCTCTTCTGTTTTTGAGTTTCTCTTTCTGATTACAGGAAACTGAATAATGATCATGAGATAGACCTTCAGGGAGTGGCTATTTCAGTGCTTTGGAAGTTTCTTAGTTTCTTAATTTGGTGCCAGTTACATTTTATAAAGGACCTCCTGACACACCCAGTCCCACGTCTACTACAATACTTCTCAGGGGAAAAAGATGACCAACAACAGAACAAGGCCAAGTTGGACTCTAAAGAAAAGTTGGGCTTTGAGGGAAACTGCAGGGCTGAGCTAAAGATAAAGATGCCTAGCCAGGAGTCCTTTCAACTGCTTCAAGTTCTGATTTTAAAGTTTTATTCTTGAGAACAAGTCATATCAGGTATTTTTAAGCACCTATTGTATATCAGACACTGTAATAAACTCTGGGGGATACAGTGAAATGCAAAAATAGCCCTGCTCTGAAGGAGCTCAGAATCTACTGGGAGAGACAACATGAAAAAAAAAAAAACTGTGGATGAACAAGATATAGTTATCTAAACTCAGAGGGAAGGTGCTAGTATTAAAAGGGATTAATAAGGACTTCTTTTCTTATTTTTTGTAAGGTAATGGGGTTAAGTGACATAGCCAGGAAATTATTGTGTCTGCGTTCACATTTGAACTCAAGTCCTCCTGACTCCAGGATCAGTGCTCTAGCCACTGCACCACGTAGCTGCCCCAATAAGGGTTTCTTTCAAAAGGATGGCAAGGATGTTGTGAATCTGGGTGATTGGAAAAATGGAAGTGGCTTTGATAATAGGGAATTTAGGGGAAAAGGAGAATATGTAACAATAATTTTAGATAACTAGAGCTGTTGTGTAAGTTTTTCTAATAATCCACTCATAATAATCCATTATGTTCAGTATCTTTTTCATGAGGAGAAAGGTCATAGGGACAATAGTTCAATAGGGTTATTAGAGACCAACTAACTAGCTAAATCTATTTGGAACTATTATTAAAGTGCCTTCATTATCAGGCAAATGACTTTGCACTTGATCCTGTAGCAATAGGGAGTCCTTCGAGGCTTTAGAGCAGGGGGTAATGAGTTAAAAAATGGTAAAAAAAAAAAAAAGCTTCATGAAGGAAGTAGTATCTGAGTTCAGGCCTGAAGGACTTCAACAAATAGAGAAAGGAGCAGAGTCAATTAAAGGCATGGGGGTGGTATGATCAAATCACAGAGATGGAAGAGGAAAGAAAAATAAGGGTCAAGATGTAGTCCAATTTAGTTGGGATATGTGTTATATGAAAATCTGGGATAAAATGTGACTGGACAGGCAGGTTTTCAGTACCTTGAAAGCCATAGTCAAGAGTTTATTCATTTGAACAATGGGAGGAAGTGGATAAAAGTAACTTCTGAAAGGTTTTGAGAAGAGGAGTGACATGATCTCAGTTATATATGAGAAAGATGACTTCTACATGGGAGTGGAGGACAGATTAGGCAGAGAAAACAGTTAAAAGGCTAGGAAAGAATAGATGAGAGTATTAACTTGGGGTTAGGGGGTTGGAGTGCAAGAGTAGAGGTGGGAAACAGTAAAACAAAAGAGAGCTATTTGAAAGCTAGAAACAGAATTTGCCAACTATTAGGAAGGCCCAAGAGGAAAAACACCATAAGGCGACCCTGACAGGGCTTTTGGCAAAATTCTCACAAAAAATTAAGAAATAAAGATCTTTCCAAAGACCATAAAACTATTCATATCCATTGATTCAGTAATACCACTCCAAGGTCTTTATCCCAAAGAGATCATAAAAAGGGAAAGTATCAACATTTACAAAAATATTTATAATGATTCTTCTTTGTGTAACAAAGAATTGGAAACTGAGGGTTACCTCAAGTTATGGTATATGTGATAGGACACTTTTTTCCCTGTAAGAAATCATGAGTAAGCATATTTCAGAAAAACCTGGGAAGACGTGAACTGACATTGTGACATTATATGATGACCCACTATGACAGATTTAGCTCTTTTCAAAAACATAGTGACCAATGACAATTCCAAAATACTTATGATGCTACACTCAGAGAAAGAACTATGGACTTTGAATGTAGACCAAAGTATATTATTTTCTCCTTTTTAAAATTTGTTTTTCTGGGTTTTTTTCTTCCTCATGTTTTTTCCCTTTAGTTCTGATTCTTCTTTCACAATGTGACTAATATGGAAATATGTTTAACACGTTTATACGTGTATAACCAAAACACTGTCTTGGGGAGGGCAAGAGAGAGAAAAATGTGAAACTTAAATTTTACAAAAATGGATGTTAAAATTATTTTTACATGTAAATGGAAATAATAATAGAAAAAATAACAAAATTATTTTTTAAAGAACACAAGATTCAATGTTTATAAAGAAATATAAAGATAGTGTTTAGGAAATGCATAGTTTTTCATACATGAGAGCAACAAGAAGTCTTTGAATTAAATGTTCATGAAATGTAAGAGCTGGAAGGAGCTTCAGAATTGTGGTACATTGGATTTTCAAAGGGGCAGCTAGGTGATGTAGTGGTTAGAGTGCCAGTCCTGTAGTCAGGAAGACCCCTCTTCCTGAGTTCAAATCCAGCCTGAAACACTTACTAGCCTGAGACACCTAACTCTGTGTATCTCAGTTTCCTCAGATATAAATTGAGTTGGAAAAGGAAATGGCAAATCACCAGAATATCTGTGCCAAGAAAACCCCAAATGGGTTCGTGAAGCATCAGACCAGATTAAACAACAACTAAGGTACTTTAAGACTTCCCTGGGAGAAGTTATTTCACCTAAGGGTTATAATTCTAATACAAAAGAATGATGTAGACTTTCTTCAATAGGGTATACTCTGCCAGTGATATACATATACAAGATGCTTGGCAAGAATTGGTAGCCTAAACTGTTTCTGTTGAGCAAAGTGAAATACCTTATTTCCCTATATATAATATGCTCCCATGTATAAGATGCACCTTAATTTTGGGGCCCCAAATTTGAAAAAAATGTATTATATAAAGTTATTGAACTCAAATTTAATTCCTCATAAAATTCAAGGCCCTTCTGCTCATAGCTTTCAGGCATCTTTTGGGAAAGTCTGGGATATGGACCCACACTTAGTCCATTTGAGTTTGTGAACCTGAAGCTCCACTTGTGTCCTTTGAGATCAGTCACTTCTTTTCCATCACGATTTTTCTGGCCTCCTGCTGAACCATCTTTGTGGACATAGAAATTCCATTGGTCCTTTGCTCTTCATTCCATTTCTTCACTTCCCTCTCTAATTCAGGACATTTTGCTGATGGGCCTTTCATGGCATTCTTCTGCCAAGGTATTTTCAGTCTGGTTTCTTCTTCCTGTAGCCAATCTCAGATCCTTTCCTCATTTGGAGGAGGACCAGACTGATGTTCAGCAGCATGATTTCCCTTCACTTTTGCAAACTGGATCATTTTGGCCTTGAATTCAGCATTGTATGAAAATCTTTTCTGAGCCATTTTTGGGGAAAAAGAATGTGGCAAAATGTGAAACGAGTGCAAATACAAGTGTGAAAAACTAGGAAATGCAAATAAAAAAATCTAGAATCACTGTATAAGATGCTCCCAGTTTTTAGACTCTGAATTTTTTTTAAAAAGGTGCATCTTACACAGAAATATGATAAATGACCTACATGGAAATGGAGAGAGACAACATTAACAGAGGTACTATCACCTTCTTACTAAGCACTTTACAAATATTATCTCACAAAACTCAGAAAACCATTGTGAGAGAGGTACTACTATTATCCTCATTTTATGGGTGAAGAAAGTGAGAAAAATATTTTTTAATGTCTAGGGTATGCCTAAACCTACAAACTGAAGATGGTCATTGGTGGCATCCTCTTCTTATATGGGAGAATTAGGTGATATAAGAGAGGCCTAAAGACAAGAAACTCTAGGTTCAAATCCAGCCTCAGATACTTACTAGTTTTGTGTCCCTGGTTAAGTCATTTAACCTTATTTGCCTCTGTTCTTCATAAGTAAATGAACTGGAAAAGGAAATGGCAAACCATTCCAAAATCCTTGCCAAGTATGAAGAATTGGATACAATGGGGTCATGAAGAGTTGGATACAATTGACAAAAAAATTCATAACAAAAAATAACAATAACAAAGCTTTTCAAAATATTTAGAATATTTAGGTTAAGTGGCTTGCCTAAGGCCACACAGCTAGTTAATTATTAAGTGTCTGAAACCGGATTTGAACCCAGGTACTCCTGACTTCAGGGCCGGTGCTTTTATCCACTGCGCCACCTAGCTTCCCAGAAATTCATTTTTATCAGTCTCCCCAACTATTATATAAGAAAACTTACTCAAGCCAACTAGGGAATTATAAAGTGTCTGAGGTCATATTCGAACTCAGTCCTCCTGACTCCAGGGCCAGTGCTTGTTCCACTGAGCCACCTAGCTGCCCCTGAGACAATGGATTTTTATCCTTTCCATATCCTCCCCTCCCTCCGCTTTATAGGACACCAGAAAGTCATATTGTAGCAATGGCTACATATCCCCTTTCCCCATGGCCCAGCTCTCATACTCCTCAAACCTCTCCCAGTTGAATGTCAATGGAATTATTCTCCATAAAGTGCAGAAGTCCAATGGAAGAGTGTTGGTGGGTGTTAAAAGTCCAAGGTCTTTCTTTATAAATAAAATCAGGTCCCAGTGATTTCCTGACTGACCTGGTAAAAGGTGATTGCTTTAGAATGCATTCTGAGGTAAAGTAAATTTCCCATGTATACGACTAAGTGAAGAACAGTCAAACTGATCTGAGAAGATTGTCTCTGAGGGAGACCACTGATATTGAGGCCTTTCCCTGGGAATGTGGTATAGTACCATCTCTGACTCTTGCTCCTACAACCTGCAGTAAGGATCTTCTCCCTTAGATCTCATATATATAATACTTTTCTTTGTCCATTTCTAATTCACTGATTGTGTCAATTGTTTTATTGTTTTTACTAGTGTTTGTGTCTCACATTATCATTTTTATTTATGACTTTTCCATGCAGCCTGGAACTATTTTTTTCTAAAGTCAGTATCAGTGCCTGCCAACATGCTCTGTACTGTGTACATTGTAGGAGCTGGTATAGTGTGCTGCTTGTTCTTATTGAATTTTACCAGAATTCTGGGGGGAGGGGTGTCAACAGGTAATAATCAGGAGAAGGCAGTCATTTGGAGATCAAAATGCTCACTTTGAATTCAAATAATTAGACTGACATTTAGGTTTGATTTATAACCACAGTGTATTCAGAGTAACAATAAAACTCCACTTTTTGGCAGGGTGATGAAGGCTTCAGTGGCCGAAATGTTAATGTTTTATTGTTAAGGTAAAGAAAATCCTCATATAAATCACATTCCAGCATCCCATACCATGATTTAAGATTAATGCATTATAGCTGACAGGATTTTGGATTCCAAAGTACATTTTCTGAAATGATGATGGGCCAGACACTTACATACTTTTTTTTAAGGGTGAGAAGTTATAATATACAATTTAGCCTAGTTCTCCTATTGAATGTGCTGCATTTGGAGAGCAAGGATATGGCTTTGGTAAGTGGAATTAATTTTTTTCAGAACATTAGGGTGTAGTTTAGTGGAAAGAGTAATAGACTTGAAATAAGGAGACCTCGGTTTCAATGTTGATGCTAAGCTTATTGGACAAGTTAGTTAACTTCTTTTCATATGTTTCAATGGGTTAATATTAATTCTACCTACTCCTACCTGATAGGACTGTTGTGAAGAAAGAATTTTATAAACCTTAATACACTATGAAACGGGATTTATGCTATTATTATTTATACAGTTCCTTTTCCTTTGCAGAAAGTTGAAAAAGACTAGTTGCTAACAAATACATAAGAAAAAAAGTAGTTTTTATGCTTGTTAGTAATAGCATCTTTTTATAAAAGGACAACTTGAAAAGTATACATTTTAAGACCAGGCTATTGTCCTGAAAACTGACATTGACAAGACAAATTGAGGAGGGGGAGAAAGAGAGAGACAGAAAGAAAGAAAGAAAGAGAGAGAGAGAGAGAGAGAGAGAGAGAGAGAGAGAAGAAAGAAAGGAAGGAAGAAAAAGAAAGGAAGGAAGGAAGAGAGAAAGGAAGGAAGGATATAAGAACGGAAATAAGGGAAGGAGGATGGATGGAAAGGAAAAAGGAAAATAGAAAAGGGTAAGGTATCACCTTCTTCCATGACATTTGCCTGCTCTCTTCTCCACTTCCCCAATAGAATTCATCTCTGACTCCTCTGAACTTAAGTATTTTCTCTTTCTTTTATTTACTCATCACACTGTCCTTTTGTATGGTAGTTCCTTGGGTCTCCTCTTACTTCTAGACTACAATTTCCTTGAGGACAAGGACACAGATCACATGTCATTTTATCCTCTTCTGTATCTTACAAAGAATATTTTTTTAAATAAATGAATGAATAAAGTAATACATACATGCTTAAATTCCATATCAACTACTAATTACTATTATCAAAATTTGTAATGAAAATTTTTTAAATCTAGGAACCTGAATCAACTTTCTTATAAAACTGGGGTGTCCAAGTCTGAATATTCTCTAAAAACTCAAGATACACTGTCTACTAAAATTTCTGGGATTCTCCTTTAGATACTGACGAGTGATTGGCAAACTGGTGGTGGGAGGAACCAGGATACGAGTTCATACATTTTTCACTCCTATTATTTTCACTCCTATTATTATTCTGTCCTAGAAAAGTTTGACACTTTGAATACAGTAGGCACTTAAGAAATATTTACTGAATTGAATTGCCCTGGCAGATATTAATTGCTTGAATCCCTAGAAGTCTCTAAGAGGAAACTAGATAACCATTTATTTGGAATGCTGAGGAAAGAATTTCTGCTTTTGGCAATGGACTGGAATAGATGACCAGTCAGACAGTTGATCAATAAATAAAAAATCTCCCAATTCACATCCATGCATGTCAACAGTGACTATCCAAGGCACAGCATGTCTTAAATCAGATATTTTTCATGCAAAGGGTTGAAAGCTCTTTACTCCCCTGACCTTCCAAATACTCTCCAATAGCAAGAGGAAAAGAGAATTCAAAAAGGCTATTTATCTTTCCAATCCCAGTGATTCTTCAGTTGGCATTTAAATAATGCAGATGGGGGTGAGGTGGGGAGGGAGGCCCTTGTGTAGAGGAAGAAAACTTCCTGACTTTTCTTTTCCCTTGTATACTGATGCCATCGCATAATTATCTAAGTTGGCTTAAAAGAATGAAACCTAGTTCAAAATGTATGAGTTCATTTTTATGTTCTACTGAGAAAATTTATTCAGTGTGACTGCTCAGTAGCGGGAGCCGTAAAACACCTTAATCCCTGGTTGAGGAAAGGTAATACCTTGACAGATGTGTGCCTCCTACTTTCCTTGCGGCCATGTTTCAACAACAAACCTTTATTTCTGCTTCTCGGCTGTAGCAGAGAAAAAAAATGAGAGGAGCAATAAAGCAGTCAGAGAAATCTCAGGAGCCAGGCGGCAATGCGGTAGTAATGACAGATTTTTAATGTGGCGGGAGAGATTGACAGGAAAATGTCTTCAGAGCAAAGGCATACCAGATGGAATGCAAACGGTTTATTGGAGTATGGAGGTGCAGCTGAACCGAATAGAGGGCGGGTATAAGGTGGGAGCTTTAGCTGCTTCAAGTAAACAACCAAAAAAAGGGAGGGGGGTTGGAGAGGAAGAAGGAAACCTAGATTGCTCCCAGAACAGTCTTAACATCAAAGGGTTTCTTTACTTTCACAAATGCCCAGTGGAAGACATTTTAGAGTCAAGGGTCTCCTGACATCATTGCCAGAGAACTGATTATGGCATGTGTAGTCAGAAGGCCTGCCTTCTCATTCTACTTCACCTATTATGTGACTTTGGCCAAATTACTTCACCTTTGTGAGCCTTGCCTTTTTTTATCTTAAAATGAGGGGACATAACCTGGGAAATCGTTAAAATCTCCATTCATTGCTGAAATTTCTTTGGGACACTGTCAAACATTGAAGAGAAATATCATGGAGAACATGGGTAGAAAATTGACCTAAGAGTCAAGAAGATTAAGATTTAAATTGACCCTCTTTATTCTTTACCTGTGTGACCCTGGGTGAAATACTTACTTGCTCAAGCACCAGGCAACTCTGTTATTTTATAAATTGTTGAGAAGCTGTTAATTTAGAATAGTTGAGAATGTTTCTCATCAGAACTCCCTATATTGATGAGCTACCAGACCTAGTAAAACAGAGCACAATACCCTATAATTCTTCAAAAATATTGTTCTTTGATATTATCAACGTGGCTATTCCCTTTAATGGAGATAGTTACAGCTTATCACGGTTTTCTCATCTAATGTAATTTTTGCTTATATCTTGCCAATATCAGTAGAGGAACTTATGCAGATCCTCAATCTTTCTACCAGACGGATCCTCTTTCTTTTCTAATCATATTTTTCTTGCCTATATGTCATCTTTGTTAGTATGCTTACAGCTACCATTTGTTTCCCTTTTCATTGCCCTATGGATTAACTACCATTCGGCATGATGGCAAAATGATTATATTTTATATTTATATTTTAGACAGATGCGGAAGGCTACAGGGGAAAGAACACTAACTAGAAGGAAGTGATTCTAAGGTCTTTGCCAAATTTAACATACTAAAGTTCTTTCAAGATCTCACATTCATTGATTTTTTTTTCACTATTTCATTAAAATAAGTGAAAAGAAACTTCACTAAAGTTCTATTCTGATGATCATAATGGGATGGAAGGAAACCTAAGTTTTAAAAGCTATGCCAGTGCAGTGCAAGTTTTAGCAAGTCATACCAAGCTGGAAAGAATTTGAGTATGGAACCTGAGATGGATTTTGAATCCCTCACTGAGGGATCAGCATAGATTAGTATAAAAGAGTCTCATCAACGGATTGGCTGGAGGGTAAAGAGTAACTTGGCCATAGAATCTCTGACTGTTACTACAGACGAGTGGCAAAGTAAGTGGGATCAACACTGGTAAAAGACTACACCAATTCTTAACGCATGAAAGTATTGGACTTGGGCTGCATGATTCCTAAGGTCCCTTCTAGCTATAAGAGTCTATGATTCTATGAAGCTTGTTGGATTGGAAGTTCTTCGTGGTCAGAGACTTATTGATCTTTGCTCCTTGAATCACTCAGCACCTACTGTATGGAGTACTACTTTTAGTAAGTACGTAATTGATGTTTTTTGAGGTAATAATTATAAAAATATTGCTTAATGAAAAGGAGTTTGATGGAACTCTGAAGATAATCTTGAAGTAATTCACGAGACAGCATGTAGTATTGAATCAGTCAATATATCTATCTATATCTATTTATCGATCTTTCTATCTATCTATCTCTATCTCTATATATCTATATCTATCTATCTATCTATCTATGGGGCATTGGACAACTTGATAAAGTGCTGTTTCTAAATTCAGAAGAACTTGGTTCTTCTAATCCTGGCTTTGATGCTCACTGTCTATGAAATTTGGTAAGTAACAACTTCTTTTAATCTCAGTTTTCTTCTCTGTCAAATGAAGGGATTAGACTAGAATACCTCTATGATCCTTTCCAACTCTAAATCTGTGAACCTGGCAGAGAGACATCCCTTCTATTTTAATCTAAACTAATTAGTCTAGACATTTAAGAAATACAATAAAAAAAATCCACTGATACAGAAAAGGCATATTACAATTTTCTCTCCATTGGAGCTAACCCCTTTGCCTAAAGCTATTGGCATTTTCCTTTTTGGGTAAAATGCACTGACACTATCTTTTCCCTTATGCCAAACATAGTTTTTCATTCTTAGGAACTGAATCTGAGCAAACAAACTTAGGTTAGACAAGTTCCCACACCCACTTGTATCCTCTTTCCCATTCTCATCTCACCCTCATTCATATTCCTATCCCTATCACCATGCCTTTCTTCTATACTATGAGCAGTAAGGAAATCTTGAAATGAGAAACTAAATTATGGCATACATATAACACATATCTATAGAATTCTTTTTTCCCAATCCCATGTGATCAACTTAATTATTGTAAATTTTAAAAATTTCTTAATATTGTCACAGAGTCAGCACATAAAGTATATTTCAATATGATAAATACTAACCTTAGTCTAGGGTTTATAAAAATTAATGCTGGATAACTCACTGTGGTCCATGGATTTTCTTTTCTTTTCCTTTTCTTTCCAGGCTTTCTGTGATGTTAAGATTTCTATCTCAACATGTTGAAAGAAGAATGCTATGGAAAGATTTGAATTCAATTTGGGGTGACTCCTTAATCATTATTCCCTCCTGCCTACTGCTACTACTGTTTCTTAGATGTCTGGCACCCAGATGCCTGGCATGTAATCTCTTGGATCCACTTTTTTTTAACTTCTAGGAGCTAATCATATTTTCACTTGATCAGTCATCCCAGGGAATACTGAGTTTTTATTCATAATCTAGTTTTTTTGCTTCACTGAAACAGTCATTTTGACCTTTGACTAGATTAGTTATGGAGATGAACTAATTTACCCTTTGATTGACTAAGAAGATATCATATATTTTTAAAAAGATTGCTTTGTCATCATATGTCTTATCATTGTTATGTTTCCTTGGGGTTTATTGTTTGCTTTTGAAGATATTCACCCCTTAATCTATGATTAAAATAATAGAATATTATGGCAGGAGTTTTTGTTTTTAATCCATACTTGTTTTACTGAGGAGCTAAGTGACTTGCTTAAGGTCACATAGTTAATAATGGCATAAGAAGGACTGGGACCTAGGTAAGTGCTATTTTCACTATACTACAAGACCTCCTCTGAGGGGAACAAGGAGGAATCACGTGCTCAGAGTCTCACAGCTTTTAGATGACAGAGCAAGGAATAAAACTTGTGACTCATGACTTATCAATTTTAATTCCTTTTTATTCTTGTCTGATTAATCATGGCCCAAGTTGAAGCTAGCTCAAGTACACTTAAAAACATTCAGTTAGCCTGTAAGCAGAAGATTTGAGCTCTGCTAAGCAGGGAATGTTGCATTTTATCCCAGGGAAAGGGTTATTTTTCCTAAACATCTGGTAAAGCATGATCATATTTTTTAATGAGGAGGATTATAGATATAGTAAGAATAATATTAGAGTTATTTCTTTTATACACTCAATGAATATTTACTAAGTACCAACTATGTAAAACATTGAGAATAGTCAAAAATGAAATTGTCCTTGCCCTCAAGGTGGTTATCTTTTACTACTGAATACAACATACATAAAAAATACAAGCAATTTAGTGGTAGCTAGGTGGAGTGGTGGATAAAGCACTGACTTTGGAGTCAGGAGGATAGGAATTCAAATCCAGCCTCAGATATTTGACTCTTACTAGCTGTATGACCTTGGGCATGTCACTTCTCCCTGATTTCCTGGCATCCAGGGTCATCTCCACTCATCCTGATTCGTATCTGGCCACTTGACTCACATGACCCTGGAGGAAAACGTGAGGCTAGTGACTTAGCACAGTACACTTTCACTCATATCAAATTCATGTGCTTTTCATGGCATCACCTCCCTGATGTCATGTCTTCTTCAAAAATGAAGGTAAAAAATAACACCAAAACAAACAAATATAAGCAATTTAATGGCAATAGCACATAGCAATTGGACATAGAGGTTCAAGGAGTACAAAGGGTTCCATAGGGAGTGAAATATAGCTTTCAGAGAGCAGTACTAAAGACATACTTCCTTCCAGACATAGGGAATGGCCTTATGCTGATGCAGAGACAGAGATTTGGTATTCAGTGAACTGAGAGGAAGGTTTCATCAGTTACTGCATCCTTCCCTTACTATAGCATGTTGAGTTCAAAGGATAGCTAAATATCTAATTAGGGGAGGGAAGCATTAAATAAAGGGGGAAATATAATTTTTGAAAGGTAGATTGCTGTCAAATGGGAAGTGATCAGGACTTGAATGAGGAAAGTCATCATAAAAGGAGAGAAAAAAATTCTTTGAGATTAATATGTATTTATTATTTTTCAGTGACTTATTATCATCCATGTACTTTCCTAGGCATTTAGTCATCAAAAACCAATGTGACAACCCTGTTTCTAACGATTCAGGTGGAAGGATGGAAAACTAGAGGTTTTGAGACATGGAGATGAAGAGAGTTCATAGCTAGTGCAAGTGCACCGAGACAGATGGTAGAGTGCCATGTAAAAGGAACTGTAAAATGGCAGTTTGCATGATATGTATGGAAGGTTATAAAGCATAAAAAATCTGGAAAGGGACAGTAAAAGTAGGCTTTGTGGTAAAAATGTTTTAAATACATATCAAAATCATTTATATTTGATTCTAGAGGTAACTGGGACCCACTAAAGTTTAATAAGTCAGGAAGTGAAAGGGTTGAACTTTAAGAAAATCAATTTAGTACTTTTGTGAAGTATAGATTGAAGTGAAGAGATTCTTTAGAAAGAAAAAGTGAAGTTACTGAAGTGGTCCAGGTGAATTGTAACCAAGACTTACATGAATTAGAGTGTTGTAGAAGTAGTCATGAAATATTTGGCAATATGGGGCATGAGTTAAGGATAATATTGAGATTATGAAAAATCTGAGTGGTTGGAAGAACATTGCTGTTCTTAGCAAAAACAAAGACATTCAGAAGAGGATTAGGTTTGGGGAGGTGAGAAGATAATGAGTTCATAATGGACTTAATGACTTAAAGGTTCTTTGATTTGTCTAGTTCAAATTATCAAATAGAATCAGTGTTGTGGGACTTGGTAACCAAGAAAGAGAGCAGATTTGGAAATATAAATCTGGGCATCATAACTTGTGATATTTATAACCAAACTCATATGAGTTGATGAGACAAATGAGAGTTTATAAAAAGAAGGGGGACTAAGAGCCTTAGGATATTGGGAAAGTTGAGTGAGGAGAGTACATACTGGCAATGATGATCCAGAAAAGGAGACTAAGACATATGGATCAGAGAGATAAGAAGAGCATGAATAGAGTACAAACCAAGAGAGGAGAGAATAACTAGGAATAACTATTTACCAATATAGAATAACTATTTACTAATAATGGTAAATGCTGAAGGAAAGTAAGAAAAATAGGATTGGGAAAATGTCATTAAAATTGACAATTAAGAGATCGCTGACTGAAAAAGGCAGTTTCAGTTAATTAATGTTATGGTAAGTCAGATTGTAGAGAGTTTAGAAGATAATGAGAGGAGAGGATGTGAAGATACTGACTATAGATATATTTTTCAAGGAACTGGCTGAGAAATGATAAAGATATAGGATCATAGCTTGTGGGATGCATGAATGGAGTAAATATATATATATATATATGTATATATATATATATATATTCATTTGTGTGTCTAAATAAACATCTATACAGCAGTACACATTTTATGAAGATAGAGATGAAAATAATTGGTAGAATGAAGATATGTATGTATCTGTGTATGTGAAAGAGACAGGGGGAAGAGAGAAGATGGGGCAAAATTATAGTGGTGCAATAAGTTAGAGATTGTGGGGTATGGGAGGTATGTGAAGAGGCATTCCAGAACTAGATTTCACAGGGTTTAGTGGGTGGATATGGTTATGTTTCTCCTAATAATACTTGCCATTTTAGTAAATAAAATATAGAAATATTGAAATTATTTTAGGAACATATAACAACTACAAGAAAATGGAAAAGTTACAATGATAAGTATTGCAGTGAACTGAACAAGAAATTAGGAGACTTGGGTTCTAGCCTCACCCTTGCTAACAAAATAGTGTGTGAATGATACAGTCTCCTAAGGCTTCTGCTTCTAAGTCAGCAACTATAAGTGATGGTGAAGATAAGATGATCTTGAAGATTTCTTATCACTTCATAATTTTGTGCAATGAAAAACATGAGATGTAAACACATCTAGAGAAATACTAGACATGTTTAATCCTGTTGGTGAAGTAATCAGTTACTAAGGTTGCCCTAAAGTGCAAATCGATTGATCCCTAAAGAAAGTTCATAGTCCACTCTAATCCAATCATTAATTTAGATGAAAAATTTCACTTAATAAAGGTCTTCCCTGATGCCTGAAGTGGAAAATATTTCTTTAATTCAAATCAAATTGCTAATTGTACATTCCTTACTCACTCATCATATTCTATCTTATGGTGATTTTATTCAATATGCTATCCAAATATACTGTAAGTTTCAATCAGAAGCTTATTCATCTTTGTATTTTCTTTACTACCTTGCACATCAGAAAGGCTTAATAGGGACACCTCGAATGAATGAATACAGCTCACTAAACTTCAATGGAACTAGATCTAATAATTACTATTTTGTTCTTTGAGTTACATGAGTAACTAATCTGCATCTAATCACTTTCAAGACATGATAATTGAAAAGGAGAATCGTTTTTGGTAAAATGCTACTCATCGTCCTTCACTTTTAAAGCATGGCATAGAGAAGAGAGTATGTACATAGAACTCATGAGATTGCCATAACTACTGTTGTGAACTTGGACAATTCATGTCATTTTTCTTAGACTAAGTTTCCTTCTAAAAAAGGTTTTTTGGTCTATACCAGCTTGGCATTCTATTGGTCTGAGACTCCAAGTTTCCCAGTTCTGATATACTGTGGTTACATAATTCTATGTTCTAAGATTATTTTGCATATTTATTTTCAAAGGTCCCTTTCAATCTATGATTCCAAGGTCTCTACTACAACTGAAACATTATGATTCTGTTTGTAGGATGACATTCACCATGCACATTATAAAGTCTTGGGCACCAACCATGTTCATGGTTTGCTGTTTGTACTGGGGCAACACCACATGCACTGAATTCAATGGGCAAATTGTATTCTGTCTTAATAGTGAATACTATTTTTTTTAATTCCTAAAAAAAAAATCATGGCAAGTCTATCAGCATGCCTCCTTGCACCCCTGCTCTGTGGAAGTTTGATAATGTATGTCCTAACCGCGTAATTGATTGATTAGCTCACCGCAGCTTTCCGAGGCACCAAATTTATCTCTAATAGCCGGAGTCAGGCACGGCAGGCAATCGTGGAGGGGGGGAGGGGGTCCCTTGGCGTCGATTTGCTCTTAACTGGAAAGTCATTACCACTTAATACATGTAGATTGTGTTGAAAGAAAATTATGTGTAATGAAATGAGGGAAAAATTAGTGGAGTGTTATGGGCGAAAGCAGATGTTAGGGAGGAATTATGCTAGCAGAGATAATCACCTTCGCTAGCATTGTGTGTGCTGGGGTGTTAACTGAGGGAGAGAGTTAGGGAGAGAGCTAAATGAATACATTGATTTACACAGATCCACTTCTCAGGACTGGAGGCTCTGAATGGTATAAATGGAGCCCAAGTTCTGGTTTACCGAGGATCTCTGCATCCAGGGTCATTTCATTAAGCATCTCACTTTTTTCTCCATGAGCTCATATTGTATCCCTATCCACCCCCAAACACACTCACTCAGGGGTAAGGAGTTTCTTTCGATTACAAAGGTAACTTAGAAATATCCCAGGGTACTCTTCCCTGGGAGGGGCCAAGCTATCAGCACCAAAGCTCAACCCTCATAACATTAGTGAGATGCTGAAATAAAGCTTACAAACACAATCTACAGGAGGATAATAAGCCAAGCTAATCTTTGTGTAAATACTGAAGTTTGAAAATGCAGACATTTAAAAGTGTGTGAGTGTAGAGAATGATAAATTCATGTTCACATTTTATAGCACTTTACAGTTTTACAAAAGGGATTTTTCTCACAACTCTCTAAGAGTTATCCCTATTTTATATAAAATAAACTGAAGATCACAGAGTTAAATGACTTGCACAGAGTTAAATGACTAAGTGGTGGTCTGAACTGTACCTTAAGCCCATGTTCCAAACTGCATATTCATCCCCCTTTCTATGATGTCACGCAGCCTTTCTAAGTGAAACCTCATTTTGTAAACCTTGTCCCAGTTAATTATATATGTCTTCAGAAATGTCCTAGCAATCTTCTGTTCTGTCTGTCATTGCTGGTAAAACACTTTGGTGGATTGTAGATAGGCACTCAGCTATCCTGTTAATATTATCTTCTCGGGGCGGCTAGGTGGCAGTGGATAAAGCACCAGCCCTGGAGTCAGGAGTGCCTGGGTTCAAATCCGGTCTTAAAAACCCTTAATAATTACCTAGGTGTGTGGCCTTGCGCAAGCCACTTAACCCCATTTGCCTTGCAAAAACCTAAAAAAAAAAAAAAAAAAAAAAATATTCTCTTCTTCCAAGGACCATGCTTTGTTTTCCCATCTGGTGCCACATATCCCCTTTTATCTAGTGTAATAGCATGTGAAGGACAAAGAACACGTACCTATACAAACCGCACACACACACAGAGTGCTACAAAAAGTTATTAAATGTATATATACATTTATTTATTATGTAATACACAAATCTATTCATATAAATATATATAAAGTACATAATACATATGTAGATAAGTATGAGTACACATGTTATATGTATTCTCTTTGATAAGCAGCATAAAGGAAGAACACAAATATCATAACAATAATGATGTTACAATCTGATTGACTAAAATGTTCTGCATTAGAAATCAGGTTACCTGAGGTTAAAGTTCTGCCACTGACAGACTGTGGATGAATCAGTTCCCATTTCTGGACCTCAATTCTCTCATCTATAAAATGAGGAAATTGTATTAGATACTTTCAGAGGTACATTTAAATTCTAATATTGTATTTTTGAATAATTTGTTTAAAACTTTAATAAAATAAAATTAATTTAAACAAATAAAATCAGACTCAGGGACTAGATCTGTTATTTCACTGGTTTAGGGAACTCTACTTTGAACATTTTGTTCTCTGAAAATTATGGTTTTAAAGAGCTATCTTGGTGATTTACCCAGAGTCCCACAGCTGACACAGTCTAGGACCTGAACCTGGATCTTCCTTCATTATACCATGCTGCCTAGAATGCAGAAGCCTTAACAAAAACTGTACCATTCATTACCTCAAATCAATTGACCCATCATTTATTAAAGGGCTTTATGCATCTAAATTCCTTTCCTAAGACCCGGAATACGAAGTCAAATATGGAACAATCTGAACTCTAAAAAGCTTACATTTAATTATGTGTTTTCATGTGGCAGTGTGGGGAGAGCAAGGCAATGGGAGAATGTGGTAATAGCATGTAACCCAATAGAATAAAGTCACAGTTATTTGGGGGAAGAGGGAAATGAAAATGATGTCATCAAAAAAGGCTTTCCCCCCACAATCCCAGATGCAGTAAAAGGCAGTTTCCCAAAATTCAAGACAAAGTAATTTTATCCAAAAGTGTACTTTTTCCAGATGATAGCCTTTTCCCAGCAGCTATGAAGATTACACCTAAATAATAGAGTTCAAGATGCCTTTTATAATCAAAAATATCAAGTCAGATTTTTCCCATATAAAATATGAATTGGAGAATTTTCCTAATGTCAGTTCTAAATGTGATATGACTTATTTTCTTTCTTATACTGCTAGTACAGTAGATGCGTAATACATCCTTGTTGACTAAATAATGTTTAGTATTTAAAATTATTTTTGTTATATTGGAAGAAATATTTGTTTACACTATTTGAGTTTATCACCTTTCTCTGTCCTGTGATTGAATAGTGTCTGTCATATACTCACTTTCTCCTAATATATGAATGTTTGTTACTACTAATATAGCTACATTGTCCATTTGGGAAATTTGGAAAATAATTAATAATAATAGCAGTAATAATAAAGCTGATACTTCTAATAACTTCCTTCAAATCAAAGTTATTACCATAAATGTTATATGTATATACATGTGTGTCTATGGTAGGGAGATGGGGATTGAGGGTAACAGAAAATGCCAGACAGGGTGATGTAAACTGGGCACTCTTGTGTGTCTTGAAGTTGCTATGGTATCTGTGAAGGCAATATGGAATGAAATAAAATTTAAAAATTAAGAAATATAAAATGGTACCTAGGGTTGGGAGCAGACAATCACTAATGCCATCACTGTGATTAATTTAACATGGAGGCTAGTGGAGTGAGTGATATTCCTTCATGCTCTGGGACCATAAGTAGGCAAGACACATCAGAACAAGTCAGAACTAAATGATGCCACATTATGTAAATGATTTGGTTAATATGATGCTGTTAAAGCAGGAAAGTTATAAGGCAATATGAAATGAAGTTAAGACATGCATACTTTCATTGAACTCTAATATAACAAAATCAAGAAGAGAACTCACCAGCAAAAGCTTCATACTGTTTTCTTTTTTTTCTGAATGATAATTTCAGTTCAAATTTGTACAACAATGCATTTTCACCAGGATAGGGCATTATTAAAAAAAATCCATCCTTAAATACAGATTGGGGGAAAACAAGATGCAAAGAAATCAACAAGCTACTAAAATTTGAAGTGGGAAAAGGTGAAGAACCCATGGTCATTGAAATCCTCACTTAAGAAAAACTATACTATGATTAATAATAATAATAATAATAATAATAATAACAATAATATAATAATAATAATAATAAATACTCAAATGATTTTGAAAAAGAGATGGATATATTTACTCCAAAATTCCAAAAACTCTTTTAAAAGTTTGAGAGCATGCATACAACTAACTGAACAAGTATACAAAAACAGACCTTTTCCCCTTTAGGGTATTGTAGGGGTAGAAATAAGCATTTATTAAGATATTAAGGTATTAAGATACCAAGAACTATTTGCTGAGTATTTTACAAATGTTATTTCATTTGATCCTTACAGCTACTCTGGGGATAAGTGTTATTGTCCCAGTTTTATAACTGAGGAAGTTGAGGTGAACAGCAATTTAATGTGTTAGTGTCACACAGCTATTTGAAATCAGATCTTATTTCAGTCCAAGTGCTCTGTCCACCCTACCTACCACCCAGCTGACCTTATATAATCATCAGGATTGAACACATCATTCCAAATTAGTCAAAAGAAAGTTAAAAACATTTCAGCATGTGCATGCAACAATATAAGTCATGGCCAAATGCATGCAAAGCATTACTAGAAGAATGAACTATCATGAGAAAATGTTAAATATAATGGCAAAAGTGACATGAAAGAAAAAATGTAGATTTATAGAAGGATATAAGAAGAGTATTTATCTATTTTAGATACACTGTAAAAAACCCAAAACAAAAGAAATCTTAACATAATTACATAATTTCTTTGTTGGACCTGTGGAGATCTTTTTTTAGCTTAACCTTGGGTCCCAGTGCAGGCATTGCTGTGAATTAATCAGCTTAGAAACCCAAGATTCTCTAGGTTTTTCAAAGCTCCTAAGTCCTTTTCCAGCCAAAATGTGTCTGTATATGGGAAGAGGTGAAAGAAGAATGTCTTTCTTTTTAATTCAGACATGTGCTAGAATGCTACATTTGCTTCATCTCATTCCATTTCTTGAAAGATTTATTGTTGAGCTTATAAATGATCCCTGGGGCATGACCAAATTTCCTTTGCCTATCCAAATATGTTTCTTGTACTTGTCAATAAAGTTTAAACTTCATTGCAAATATTTGAAATGCAAAGAAATTGATGATGAGATTGAATCACACTAAATTTAAAGTCTATAATCAACTGATTATGTTATGACTTAACTTTAATTGGAGTAGGGTGATTTAGGTAAATATCAATTACCCTAGTCCTGCAATTGTAAAGTGGCAAGGCCAGATATAATTTATAATTATTGGCTCAAATACTTTCTGGTGGCAAATGAACTATTGGCAAAGGGCTTTCTTATCTTCTTCTAGCTAAAATTTTATCACAACATTATTATCTGTAGGCATCACAAATCTATTTCTAAAAGATTACCACACTAGAGACCCTTTAAAATATATATTGGTCAATTACATGTTTATATATTTTATACAAATCATTCAGAGATTACAGCACTCAAAATGTCAAAACAACAAGTCAATAAACAAGTACAAATAAATGTACTTAATATATGTGAGTCACTGTTACAAATGTTATAAATACTTAAAAGAAAATAATCATTGGATGAGGAACATTAAGGGGAAGCTAAAAATAGCCAAGTATATAAAACAAATGATTATTGAGTAAATAATTTTTGAAGAAGCTTCCCAAAAGTCTCTTGTCATTTTCACTCTTTTATAAATTATTACAAGGCCTTTGATTCAGTTCCACACTCATAGCTAATTCATGTAGAACAGATATATGAAATAGACCCAAGTATGGTAACAGCATTAGAAACATAGATGTTTGAATAGAAAATTATTCTCTATTAAACATGCAAAAATACTGTAAAATAATGATAAATATTAAATGTTAAACTTTTCAGGAAGATAATTTAAACCCATTATGGTTCAACCAACCTTAAATCCACTGCCAAACTTCTTAAATAGAACTAAAGTTTACAAATTAAACAAGGATGATATGAAAAATGTCTTAGAATTTCTGTACACTTCTCCAAAAAAAAAAAAGAAAACACACAGAAAAGAACTTCATCAAATTAAGACTTTCTCTAGTGATATAAAAATTCCATTTGGAAACATGATAAATGTAATTTTTAATGTATATGCCAAGGAAATATATCTGAAGTGGAAATCAGAAATCATATTGAATATGTAATCGAAGGCAACATCTGAAAAGACTTTGTTTTTCCCCTGATAAGACATATCAAGTATAAAGGTATGAGGTTGAAAACTGACCGAATATATTTACTGGTATGTTGACATCAAAGCTGAATTAGGAAGAATATGTTGAATCAATTGACACCTTAATAGCATTAATCTTAATATATACTTTTGGAATTTGAAAATGAATCCACCAAATTGGAAAGTTTCCTCACAATAATTCATAAAATATGAATGAAATTACAAGACTTTATCTCTCTATGGTAGTTATAGAAAGTATTGAAAGTTGCTTTTAGAGTGCATTTTAAGCAGATCAAAAACTTAATGAGATACTTAGGAAAAAAGAAAACATCACTTCACAAAGCAAAAGTAAGAATGGAAAACAAGCCCTCACCTTTGAACTTGAAAAATTTTCCCCAAAGTGATTATCTCTGAAAATAAAAGGTTATGAAATACCTTATATCAAAGAATCTATTGGCACTCGTAGATCATAGTAATTTGAATTCAGTCAAGACTATGTCAGGCAAAGAAGTGTTCAATAAATGGCTAAGTGATGAGAGTTGATTTATAAATATGGTAGAGTTTACAGTAGTGTTTCAGAATTGGGCCATTCCCCTGAAGTTTATCCTTAAGAAATCGCTGCAGATTATGTGACAAAGCTGTGGGAAGTACTACACATCACTACAAGTTGCCAAAATTTAATAACTATGATATCTAGGGAGAAAAATTATTAGGTGACTAGCATTGACCACCAGTCTTTCTCTCTCCTTTAATCTTACAGATGCCAACTCACCAAACTATAAATTTCAAATGTCCTTGAGAATTCAGGAAGTTCATTGCACTATAATCAGAATATCATTACAAACAGAACTGGTATCTATATGTATGGGACATAATTTTTATCTATGAAATTGAAGAACACACAATTAATAGATTTTATCATGCACAATATTTGTAATCTCCAAAATACACAGAATAAAACACTTTCCAAATATATAGCCCAATTGGAAGTCAGTAAAAGTGGAGACATGTGATGAAGACGTCATACTAGTTTCTCCAAGAGTTCTCTTAAAATTGATTTCAATGAATCTACAGAAGATGGACTTACATTACAATATTCATCTTCAATTTTAAAATATAATCATTTTTGTCCACTTACAGAATAGCCTACAGAAGATAAAATATATAAGAATAATAGTAGAGAATAACTTGTTTTTGAACCATTTCTATCTGAACTTATAACAAAAGAATATTTGCTCTTTTGTTCTATTATTCATATAATGCTTTCAGATTTGCCATGTACTTTATATATACTATTTTATTTGAACTTTACAAAAAAGCCTGTGAGATAGGCAGGTATTCTATATGAATTCAAATTTAGAGATATTAGAACACACCATTTATACATATCTGAGACACATTTTGAATTCAGATTTTCCTGACTTCAAGACTAGGGCTTTATTCATTATGTTGATTGTGAGATCTTAGAGATGATGATGATGATGATGATGATGATGATGATCTTCAAATTGATAAGCATAGATGAAATTATTTTTTTAAATTTAGATCATGTGTAGGCTCTCCTAGAATCCAGGAAGATCTGAGTTCAGTTCCTACCTCAAGATTATTGTGTGACACTGGGCAAGTCACTTATTCTGTTTACATCATTTTCCTCATCTATAAAATGAGTTGAAAAAGAAGCTGCAAATAATTACAATACCTTTGCCAAGAAAATCCTTAGAGGTGTCACTCAGAGTCAGACACAACTGCATGACCAAACAACAAAAATAAAGATAGATAGATAGATAGACACATAGATCATATGATTCAGAGAGATGGATGAAGATAGATAGACACTGATATAAATAAATAAATCAGTAGACATACATATTAGGGATATCTTGAGATATGCAATTCTACTACTAGTTCTTCAGTTTTGAAGAAGACCACACCAACCAAGTGACTGGTGGCATGAGGTGCACAATTAGGTTTATTATAGGGAGGGCTATACTGTTAAACTCTTCCTTCTCACTTGCCTTTACCAGAATCATTTCACTGCACTTTCTGACTTATAGGAAATAGAACTATTGAAGATGGTCTGCAGGACTCTGCAGGAGTCTCTTGGCCTTAAATTGATTTTGCTTTCTCCTGTATCAGAGAGGCACCATGGGATCAACACAGGGCAAGCACTAGTATGTGATATCTGACAACAGAATGTAACAACCCTCATACATCACTTGACATTCCAATCAGTGCAGTCTTTCCTCTTAGAACTTCTATTTTTGACTTGTGAGCTATTCATCAATATGATGTGATTAGCAATAGCTTTAATATAAGGACAATGTTAGCTTGCCATTCATAGGACTATAGTTCTCTGCTATTAAGACACTCCTTAGAGCTTGAGCTCTAGAATGCCAGGAGGGGGAATGACCTTTCTTGGTCCAGTAATAACACCCCTGCTTTGCACCACAGCCTGATCAACTCAGCCCTAAGGATCAGTCCTATCCTAAGGTTACAGACCTGACTTTTAGACTTCACTTATTTACATTGTTCCAATGTGCCAAAGGCTGTTTACCTTGGAGACTTGCTGCAGATATGGGTACAAACTGGTGTAAGATTTACACCTTTTATTACATATTTTTAAGAGTCAGAGAGAGGTCACTGAAACCTCCAGAACTGTATTAGATAATCAGGTAAATAAGTAAATGATTGAATGAAATTTAAAAAAAATAAAAAAATTCAATTGAGAAAGTGTTTCATGGAAAATTAGGCAATTTACTTTATTGAGGCATTTTACTCCTTTGTTAACCACAACCCTAACTGATTTTTATTTACACTTTGTTTACTAAGTTCTTTCCAAAAACAATCCCCATGAAGCATAATGTATTATCAATCCCCTTCTATAGATGATAAAACTTTGTTTCAAAAGGTGAAAATGACTGTGTTCAATGACACACTATAAAATGACAAAATTAAGGTCTCAAAAATGACTTCTGAATTCTGGAATGAGTTTCTCTTTCTCTGCTTCTCCATCTTCTGATTCATTTTATCTCTCTACACCTCATATTCTGTTTTGCCTTTATATTAATATAACATTACTGACTGACCCCTAAGAAATCTGACAATGTACATAATAAACAAATTGAAAATTCAGCACTGAATTAGGTTTTATTTTTTTAAAGGACAATAGGTGAAAAATCCAGTTTATTCTTAAATTATTGTATGCCTTTTTCTTAGTCAATTTTCCCTTTTCTTACTACCCTATCAACATCAGAAAACTTCTCTATGAAAAAACATAGTCTTTTAGAAGATAGAAAATAGAGCTATTTTCATTTTCATTCTTGCTTTGATTATTTTGGTCAATGAATTTCTTACCTAATGGCCAATAAACAAACACCAGTTAACTATTAGTGACCAATGACCAATGAGTGAGTTATATTCATTCCCTTAGTTTGCTTTATACTTTCTTAAGTGACAAAACTATTTTTGAAAGCATTTAACTGTCAAAACTATAAAGTTCTGGTCACATAAAATTCATTATCATGTTATCTATTATCATCTATCAGACTTATATTATCTACTATTGTTCAACTTAGAAACGATGAGGAAATAAAAGATTAGACATTGATCTTACCTTAAGTGAAATGTAGCATCTATTTGGGGAAGAGAATAATGCAAAATCATAAACTGAGAAACCAATATATTCAAGAAGCAAGCGTATTGAATTTGGAGTCAGAAGATTGAACAGAGACCCTGGCATGAAGTAAGTTTATGAATTTGTTAAGTAACTTGTCTACTATGAACCTTCATTTCTTGCTCTTAAATTAGAAGAAATTTTGAACAATTAATGATTAGTAAGCACATATTTTGTATATCAAGATTATAACTGTCAAGGGGTGACTAGGTGGCACGGTGGATAGAGCACTGGCCCTGGAGTCAGGAGTACCTGAGTTCAAATCCAGCCCCAGACAATTAATACTTACCTAGCTGTGTGGCCTTGGGCAAACTACTTAACCCCATTACCTTGTTTTTTAAAAAAAGAATAAAACAAGTTTAAAAGCTATTCAATAGTTCCACAAGTATTCATTGCCTCTCAAGGGAGTATAATAGAAGTGATGAATATAGTTGATGTTTAATGTATGTTTAAAATCAAGTTCATGAATCCTTGATTTGTTTCTCCTATTTCATTTGAGATGGAGGAGATTAATTACTATATCTAATATGTATCACTTTATCAATTGAGTGACTGTTCTGAAAGAGAACCTGTTAATTTCTTTTAGGGAGACCCAAGACATGAACCATCATCTAGCTTTCTAAAAGAGATTTTCCATGAGACTCTAGGAAGGAGCATAATTAGCTTTATGGGATAAGAAAAAGTTCTAAACCCCTCCCGCCCCCCCCACCATATACACACATACACATACACTTTTTTTAAGAGGACAGGCTTACATAGAACTAAGTTCATGTCCTTGTGATTCCAGAAAGGAAAATCTTTCTTATGGATGTTAACACCTCCTCTCCCCACTGTTGGGTGATGTATAAATATATATTTGGTAAATATACATACATGTATATATGTATGTAAAAACTCACTCACATATATGATATGACATATATAATATTCGCATATGTTAATATACTTTATATGTATATAACATAAAGCTACTATATTATCTACATATATAGATGTCTATCTATGTCTATTTATCTTTCTATCTTCTCTTAGTAAATAGTGATTGATTGAATTTGGATTTTATTGAACTCTGACTTGCTAGGAAATGCACATTCCTGAAGAATTCAATAAATAAGATAGTAAACTCAGTGTCATCTTTTCTTAGTGATGAAACATTATAATGAAAAGAACTTGAAGAAATCTGGAATTGGAGTTAAAACACTTGGACTTGGTGTTACTTTCCTTTTCTGAACCTCAATTTCCTCATGTATAACAAAGAAATTAAAAAAAGAAATATGATACCCATATGACTAGATAATAATACCTATTTTACAAGATTATTATGACAATGAAATGAAATAATTCAATTGTAAATATTGCACAGATGTGGAAAGAACCTCACCCTATGATTTTAGTGGTAAAGAAACTTCCTCTATCAATTTATATTGGCACATTCAAAGAAATTTATAGTTTCAGAGATTTTGCTTGGAGTATTGACATGTTAAGTGACATGATGAAGATCACATAGGCTATATGTGTCAAAGGCAGGATTTCTGCCTAGTTCTTCATGACTTAGAAATCGGTTTTTTTTTCTCCTCTGTGACACTATATCTACCTTGTATAGATGTAAACTGTATTATTATCTGGCAATTTAAAAAAGGAACTGTTTCACATTTTATATTGATTTTCAAGATGTATTATCATGAATGTGTCTATTAATATGTAGATCTTATGTCTTATCTGAGGGCAATCTTAATCCTCCCTTTATATATCACCTATGTGGAAGAGTTTGAAATATCAGAGCAGGAAAGGATCTTAGAAATTTCCTAATTCAATCCTTTTATTTTTTAACTGGAGAAGGGATTCACAAAAGGGAAATAAACTGATGAAGACCATGGAATTATAGTGATGACCGCTTCTTTTTTCTTCTTTTTTTAAGTTTTTTTCCTATTTACTCCCTTGATATAATTCTATTAACCATCATTTCAGACTGTTGTGAGTATAATAACCCTTTCAGTACCCGTCCCTTTACCCTGCCTTCAATTTACTTTTCAAATGTGCTGTCAACTGAGAACCTAAACATTCATGCTGATTAGGAATTTGTGCTGAGTATGGTGGCACAAGCCTTTAACCCCAGCTAATTGGGAGGCGGTAGTTGAGCTAAAGTTGACAGACTTCTAAGTTGAAGTGGACCATTCTGAAAGGGTATTTGCACTATGTTTGTCATCAATATGATGAAGTCCTGGGCTGGATGGAAAGGATGAACTCCCGGTAAGAAATAGCTTGTCAAATCTCGTGTGCTGAGAGCAGTAGTGGATCAAATCCATTGAACTTCCCTGAAGGGAAAAGTAGAGAAACTCATTTGAAAAAGAAAAGAAGAAAAGAAAAAAGAAAGGAGGATGAAATGAAGGAGGTAGGAGGAAAGGAAGGAAGGAAAGAAAAAAGATAGGAAGGAAAAGGAAAATAAAAGGAAGTTATATAAAATAGTAATAAATTTAGTTCTGAATCAAAGTATATATTCTCATGAGTAAAGTTCATAGACTTCGTGACAGTTATTTCAGTTGCCCAGATACTTTTTGTTTTGCTTGGTTTGGCTTGGTTTTGCTAAATTGTATTTCAGTCATATTTAGGTGGGTGAGTATGACAACAGAGTTGCTACTATATCATATAAAACCCTGAAAGGGTTTTGTGATACTTAGAGAATAGTTTGATTAAATACTGGACTCATTTATCTTTATGTAAGAAAGGGAATCCCATTAACTCTTTAATCCATGAAAATATACTAAAGTAAATCCCAATCTTGATATTAGACTAACCTTCTTAATAGTATGAGGCATTTAAATATTTCTCTCTATATATACTGGTCTGCTATTCCATTACTAGAAATTACAGCACAGAGGGAAAAAAAGTTAATTGCACATTTGAACTATTCCTCTTCACTGAAAATCTTGACTTTGCAACACTGCGCTCAGTGTTCATTATTTCCACTGGACTAGGTGGAGACTATTTTCTCTAATCTCAGTTCTGATATATAACAGGATTTTTATAAGAAGAAAACAAGGCAATCTTTTCAACAAAATATTGGGGTATCTTAATACTTACTATTATATTCAGTGATATATTTGTTATGATGTAAAATACTGGACAGAAGGAAGGCAAGGAAATATTCATGAAAATAAGTGTGGTAGGTAGAAAAACAAAGAGTGGACTTGAAGTAAGGATACCTGGCTTTGAATTCTCCCTTTACAATTTTCTAGATTTGTAGAATGACCTCTTTGAGCCTCAGTTACCTTACCTATAAAATGAGAACAACAATGTTTATCTTACCTATCTGCTAGATTTTGTCAGATAATTCTTTTTTAAACATAGAGGATAATTGAATAAAATTATTATTCAGGGAATATTCTCTCCAGCTATTGAAGGATCTGAATCAAATAAATATAAATAAGAATAAATAAATAAGATTCTAAATATATTAGGAGTTTAGAAAAAGGGAGGATCAATGTGGCCTGATATTACACAGGAAGGACTTGAGATAGGTGGGCAGAGAAGAGAAGATAGAGGGTGGGAAGTACATTCCAGATGGCTTTGCCCAGTCTGAAAGATTAGAATGCACTGAGCAAATTCAGGAAATGGTGGGTAGATCAGTCTGCTGGAATGTCAGTTAGGTAAAACCTAACTGACAAAAGGGGGAAGTTCAGGTCAGTTTGTAGAGGTCCTTTCATGGAGCTTAGAATTTTTGTCTTACAATCAATGGCAAGTCTGGGCAAGTTGTTGAACAGGGGAGTAACTTGACAAAAGTGGTAATTTCCTTTCTCCTAACAAAGTTGATGAAAGTCAAGAGCTTTTTTCTGGTTTGTCAAAGTCCAAAGTATGGCTTAGGTATAATCTCACAGTTCAATGTTTTCCAAACATCAATCATACGCTACTCTTCACTCCCCTTTGCCCTGCAGATTCAATCATTGCCAAATCTTATTAATTCCACTTCTACATCAGCACTGAAATCCATCTCATTTTGTACCTTCACATGGCCACCACCTCATTTAGGACTTCACCACTTGCCTCCTGATTGATCTGCTTCAACTATCTCCTTTCCAAAATATTTGAAACATAGCTAAAAAAGTGATATTCCTAAAGTTCAAATAAAGCCATACCATTCTTCAGTTCAGTAAACTGCATCCATTCTCAATGGCATCTAAGAGGAAATGTAAGCTCCTGTGACTTATCTTCAAGATTCAAATAATCTATCTCAAATCCACCTTTCCAAGTTTATTATATATTATTACTCCACTAGTCCAACTAGTTGTTATTCTAATATTATATTCTATTTTCTGCTTCCATGTCTTTGCCTATGCTGTGCCTCAAAGTCTTCAAGATACTCACCCAACCCCATCCTAGTGCAACTTATTAAGAAGACTGTTTTTGATGGTGAGATGACGCCATAACATGCACATGAATTAGATTTGAGAGAGGGTGCTTCTGTGATAAGACACAAGCTTCATTTTCTTTCCTCCAGAGCCATCTAGGTCCAGTGGACAGATATGAATCAGAATGACTGGAGATAGCTCTGGATGCGAGGGAATCAAGGTTAAGTGACTTGCCCAAGCTCACATACCTAGTGTGTCTGAGACCAAATTTGAATTCAGGTCCTCCTGACTTCAGAGTAAGTGCTCTATCCACTATGCCATCTAAATACCTGTTTCCTTTAGAACTCACCTGAATTGTCACCTTCTACATGAAAAATCCTGCTACCCTTAGCTGCTAGTGTCTTCTTCCCTTCCTCCTGCCCAAATTATTGTATTTATTCTTTCCATATTCAGTATTTTTAATATGCTCATAGAAAACATGTTGTTTTCTATATAGAATATATTTCTTGAAGTCAAAGACTTTTCATTTTTGTCTGTCTATCTTTGTGTACAAGCTTTGCACCTAAAAGAGTCAGCACTCATTAAATGCTTGTTAATTGTTTGATCAGTAGTGAACACATTTTTGACCATTTTTCAAAATCTATAATTCCAAAAGTCCTTAATACTTAAAACATATAAACCTGGGGAGGGGAGCTGGGTAGAGAGAGATTCTGTTTTTCCATTTTCTCCAAGCATTCCCACGGTCTCTGAAGTTACAGAGCAGAGTGGCATACAGATGAGAATCTCAGTTTGCTAGTCAGAGTTAAGTAATATGATCATAATGATAACTTCCATTCATATAATGACTCAAAATTAAAAAAAAAATTCTTCAAAATACAACTATAAGACAGTCAATACAAGCATTACAGTCCTAATTTTAGAGTTCAAGAAGTTGGTGATTTACTTTTCCTTGGTTCCTTTTAATCCAACTTCTTGATCATCTTGATCTTCCTTCTCTCTCTCTCTCTCTCTCTCTCTCTCTCTCTCTCTCTCTCCCTTCCCTCCTTTCACTACTCTTTCTGTCATCCCTTCTTCCCTCTTCTTTCCCCTCCCTTCTTTTCTCCTCCACTTATGATTACCTTTCAAATTGATTGTTTATGAAGTCATTTCTAAAATCTCTATTTTGAATAGCTTGTTTTCTCTTTTCCTATCATGTTGATATATATATATATATATATATATATATAATATATGTAATATATATTGCATACAAATACAATGTGCATTTTACATATGTAAGAGTCAAATTACAGTGTATCCAATTTAGGCTGATCAGACCAATATGAACTCAGAGTGCTCTTCTACCAGAGGTCATGAGAATATTTGGGATGGATTCTCTAATATCTCAGGTTTCTTTTCAGCTATTACAATTCTGTTTTGCTCATAGAGCACAGCAACTTCTTCATTGAGGCTGGGTGGTCCTGTGCCAGTGTCTCTCTCACAGTTAATTCCAAAGTTCCTGAGAGATCTTGAGAATGTCATTGTAATGGTTTTTTCTGACCACCATGTGAGTGCTTGCTCACTGTGAGATTTTCATAAAATAGTCTTTTTGGCAAGCATGTTTGACTTTTGAATAAGGCCAGCCTATCTGAGTTGCATTCTTTGTAGTAGATTTGAATACTTGTCATTTTTGTTCCAGAAAGCACCTCAGTGTCTTATATCTTATCCTGCCAGGTGATCTTCAATCTTCCTAAGATAATTCAAATGGAAGCAATTCAATTTCCTGGCAAGCTTCTGGTGTCCTGTCTAAGTGTCACAGGTATAAAACAATGACGTCAGTACAATGGCTTCAGTTTGGGAATCATACTGATATGTCTTCTTTTCTCCAAGCTAAATATTAACATTCAAAGGAAGTGGTGGCCTTAAGGCAAAATGACTATCAGAAGAATAGATTAGAGCACTTCTTTGAATGGGAAGAGTATTTTGTTAACTTGGAGATAAATGTGTGCATGTTTACAGATGAAGAAATATAGTTTTTTATATTGATATCTACATATGCATAGTGATCTTTTGTTGATTAGCAAAGTTCTTCTTGGCCCCAGAGAGCAGAACTTGGAGCATAAGGTGATAATTTTGAGAAATTTTAATAGAAAACTTTCAAAAAAACTGAACATTTTAAAAGTACAATGAAGGAGATAGTAGTTTCCCATCACTGGATATCCAAAACTTGAAGTTGCAAAATTATTTATTCAAGAATGATAAGTAATAATAATAATTATATTAATAATAATAATAGAGCTATTAGGGTTAGAAAATTACATAATATCTCATTTGAAACTAGGCATTGTTTTATTCTTTTTCTTCATGTAGCTGGTGCCTATAATGCCTTGCATAAAGTACTAAATAAATGCTTGTTGATTGATTTATTGATTCATGAGATTCTAGCTTCTAGTTTCAGTTTGTATTGGAAGACCTCTTAGATTTCTTTCATTTTTTGACATTCCATGATACAGTATTTAGATAATATGTGATTTCTTTGACAACTTTTTTGAAAATCTAAGATTTTATGGCATAGAAGAGAAGGAAACTAGCAAAAGAAAAACTCCCAAGTTTCTTCTTATTGAACAAGAATGGTTAACTAGGAGACCCATGAGGATATCTAAAGGGTCACTGGATATATTTTAGGAGATCTGTGCATTGAGATGAGGAAAATAATTCTTTATTTTCATTAACTTTGGTATTCTTTGCAATCTTATATATTTTTATATGATATATTTAAGAATACAAAGACTCCAAAGATTTCATAAGAAAGCCAGAAGATTCCAGGACCCAACAATGATTAAGAATCTTTGCTGTATGAAGTCTTTATGCATAGTCTGCTTTGCCTTGGACTATTGGTCCATGCTTCTTCCTAATAAGAAAAAAAGACAACCTTGTGGTTTGTGGGATAACCTTTAATAAGTACCAGATTTACTTTAATGATTCTCTCTAAAATCATTCACTGGGATCCAAGTACCATGTGCCTTTCAAGTCATCATGCAGATGTGCATCTAGAACATATTTGGGTCCATTCTTTCAAAGGGTGGCCACCCACCTTGAGCATATGATTAATTCTACATGTAGCTAATTGTGCCCACAATTGGCTAATTGATGATGCAATTAGTCTATTGCAAGCACAATTGGCCACTTGTCCCATAATTTTAAGGTGCAAGTGGACAATTGAAAGGTCAATTTTACAAGTCTACAAACAGGCTAGAAAGAGTTTCTCTGAAAATATTTTCTTTAACATAGAAAAAAAATCATATGGAATGATCTTTGAGGGGAAAAGAAAAGTTATATTTCATTGTACTCTTTTCAACCCCAATACCCTGGCTGTTCTTAATTATGTTTTCTTTTTTCCCTGAAAACAGACAGATCAACCATTTATGCAAAATTTTATTTTTAAAGTGAAATGAAACATTTTGAATATAGGAAAGAATGAATAAGCCCCCAAAACAAACAAACAATCAAACTTGTTTTCTATTATTTTCTTGCAATTTCTAAAAACACCAACTTTTTTTTCCTTGAGGGAAAGTGGATAATTGTTTTAAAATGTAGTTCTTAGTTCTGATACCTCTTATGTCATAGTAAATTCTTATAATTAACTTCTGAACTTGTAAATCTCCAGGACTAACAGAAATGCAAAAGACGCTTTTGAATAGAATTACAAAGGCTATCTTGGCTCAAGGCCCAATTTTTTTGCCCCTCTCCTACCCCAATTCACATATTCTTCTTAATGTCCTTGATCTAATGGAATTCCCCTCCTCCACCCCTCCCTTCCATCCTCCAGCTGTCTAACAGCTGCAATGTTATGGAGTCTTGGTAGGACTGGACATTTTTACCCATTCCACTTACCATGTCCATACTTGCTGAAATTGATGATGGCTTGAAATGATTCTTTCAAGGACATCATTTGTTTAAAGTACAATATTTCTCTTCATTAAGTCCCTGAGTTACAATATTTTTGAACAATAGTTTCTGATTCCAAATAATATAAATATTAGCTCCTCTATGTACATATTGTGTGTCTTAGTTAACTCACATATATGAAAACTAAATCCACCAGCAGGTGCAAAACAATCAGCATCTGATCATGACAACACTGAAAATGCTGCTTACATACTTAGTGATACCTAAGTGATAATTATTGGATATCTTAATATTTTACATGGTAGCTGGTGTACCATGTTATGTTTTATCTACAAATGAAAACTTTAATCAGTTTACACAATACCCTCATTAACTATGGGGAATGATGTAGTGTAGTCCAGAGGTGTCCTTGCTGCTGTCCATGGATTGTGTATGATCTACAATATTTCTAAATATGGTCAAAACTTGATTAAAATGTAAGTGGTTTTGTTTGTGAGAAAAGATCCCAAAACTCTGAAAATTTCACAAATAAATTTATTAGAATATTTGATAAAGGAGAGTAAGTCAGAAAGGAAGTAAGAATCCCTTTTTTCTAGGTTCTGGAAAGTTTACAAAAGGAAGGATTTAGCTAAGATACCACATGCAGAATAAATCAATTTTGCTGGAAGGACAACTTGACCAAAACACAAGGTAACCCAAAACAGAAGCTTGAGTGGATCATGATTAGTCCTGGGATTGATAATACAAAACAAGAATGATTTAGATCGATCTAGCATATTGAGGAGCCCCAAAATACCTTGTAGCCATTATATGCACTTACTGGGTTAGGTGAAAGCTTGGGTCTCATAGGGTTGGAATTAAACAACATAATAATTTTTCTGAACAATACAATAAATAATTCTTCCTAAAGTGTGAAATAGTAAAAAATGCAATAAGATACAATATAGCCTACAGGGATCACTATGTAGTGTGACTCTCAATTATTTTGTTTAATTTGGAACCTTTGGTATAACAGATATAAAATTGACTCTGAACATTTCATGCAATTGCAAAAAAAATCCATGAACATTACTCTAGATTTCTATTTAACAAACAGTTGTAACAAATTTGTGGTTTCATAGGTCATGGTTTATTAATAATTATAAAATAATTAAGGGAGCTTAGTGTATCGGCTTAAACCCTTGACATCACTTCCTGGTTACCTAAAAACAAGAAGCATAAAGAATCCTGTATTTATCTGAATCAGTTCTTTGTCTTCAATGAATATCCTTTCTTTTATATGCCTAAATTAATCTTTTGTTCACTTTTAGATTGATTTTGAATATCTTATTTTCTTGTAATTTTGAACCTAGATAACAGTCCGTAGGATGGGTTCAAAATGATCTGCTTGAAGTTAGACATGGACCAAGAAGTAACAGGTGAATCCCAGAAAACTTTTATGTTCTGGTGGTACTTCTGATGATCCCTTTGGTAATGGTGATCATTTAATGATGAGGTGTCCTCAATTGTCATTGAGGGACTAGAGAGTATAGACTAGAGAGTCTATGATTTTCAGTTGTAGTCTTATATAAAAATTCTCTGTGACTTCTAAGACTATACCCACACTATCTTTTGTTGCATTTGCATGACTTTTTGTATTTAGAAGGAATGATAGCAGTCGTTAAGACAACCAGGAATTTTGAGATAGAATTATACTAATGGGAATATTTGGAACTTTTTGTGTGGCATTTGGAAAGCCATTAGGAATTATGTCATGTAAATTTATTGGAATGTTTTGGTCCATGGTCCTGAGAAAGGCACTTGAGGAGATATTGTTTAGTCCTGTCCAGATACTTTTTCTAGAGTTTTATATATGGATAAATATCCTTGGGGGTATTTGAAAGAAGGGTTCATAATTTGATATTCATGAACATAGACATATATATATATATATATATATAATATTCATGAACATACATATATACATATACATGGAGAGAAAGATGAATGTATGTCAATATAATTGGTTTCTCCTGTACATGTAATATTTGTATTATATATAAATATATATATATATATATATATATATATATATTTGTTTCTACATTTGAAAGAATTATTCTGAGAGGGCACTAGATTGCCTTTATACATTTCAAAAAAACAAGTACTCTGGGTGAGGGAATTTTAAGGGAAAGACAGCTTTATCTCAGCTTTGGAAACTGTAAACCAAAATTCTCTCCCACCCACCCTGCCCCTTTCTCTGGGGTTTCCAGTGAATTGAGTGGGTAATGGACACCTCAAACACAAGTTCCCTGTTGAACTTTGGAAGAAACTATGATTGCACATAGAGGCCAGTATTGTGGATGAGAAATCTAGACTTTTGAGGTTATTTGGTTTGAGTTCAATGGTAGGAGAAAGAATTTCCTTTATTGAAGAGGATGACTATGTATAGGAGGAAGAACCCAAGCTCTGTCATAGTTGGTTAGAATTCCTTAAATTTATCTGAAACATGCCATGGAGATATTCCTGATTTCATCATTATGGTTGGCCAACAGGGTAAATATCTCCTGGTCTATGTCCCTGGAAGGGTATAGTACATTTCAGATTGGGGGAGGCAACACTTGGGAAGTATCATAAAAATAAGATAAAATACATAGATCTTATTTGATCACTTGGGTTTCTCAATAGACCTGGATTTCCCAATAGACTTTTTGGGGTGGAGGGAAAAAGACTCAAATGAGATGATAAAATTTAAAAGTGCTTTGTGATCATAAACAGCTATATTATTAGATTGAAAAAAATGTTTATGTATAGCATCCTCTCTGGAATAGTAATATGTATTAATAAACTAGGTCAATAAATCAAATCAAATCAAGAAACATAAGCACCTACTATTTGCCTGAACTAGATCTAAGGACAAGGGATATACAAAGACACAAAAAAGTACTAGGGAGATAGAAAAACACAAAAAAACATAGTCTCTGTCCTCTGGCCTACGGAGCAGGTAACGTCAAAATTCACGTATATACAAAATACTGATTAAGTTTGAAGTAATCCCAGAGGAAAGGCAATGGGGGGGCGGGTTGGAGAGAAGTAGGTGGGAAGTTGGAGGATGAGATACAAGTGGATAGAAGACATAGGAAAAAAAGGTCTCATATAGAAGATAGAACTTGAGAAATATTGCTCCAATTGATAATAGTAAAGCAATAACTAGAATTCTCAACTTTGATACCATAAGTTTAATTACCAAATTGTTCTTTTCTAACATTTGAGATTTGGTTGGGTAGATAGAATTAATAGTTTTTTGGGTGGATAATATTAGTAAATGTTTAATAACTTGCTTTGAAAATAAAGTATATTCATTATTAACACATTCTTTGTCTACACAATCAGTAAATGAATAAATCAAACCCTACATTCATAGCATTTTATGATTTTTGGTATATAAGTGCTCACATTGAAAATTTAAGATTTGAGTCTAAGAGCTGGTCCAAGTTGGTGCGCACATACCTTTTGTCATTATACCAGTAAAATCTGCTGGCCAGATGAAAACCCAATTTGATCCCTTTGTCTTTTAGAACATTTCTATTTCTGCATTGTATCTCCAAAGAAATTGAAAGAGTCTAAGTGGTGGCTTAAAAAATTCAAGGCATCTGGACATGTGACATTTTCTAATTAGTCTGTTCAATTTTAAAATTGACACAAGATAATCTTTTAAATAATATCTATGTTATGATTTCTCTCTCAGCACATTTAACTTAGATCAATATATATCAATGAAACAATATAAAAATTAACAGACTGTTTTCTGTGGGGGCTGGGGGAGGGAATTGAAAATAGGGAAAAATTGTAAAATTCAAAACTACATAAATTATTAAAAATAAATAAATCATATCTAAGAAATTCTATAAGGATGTAAACTCATTGAAGACAAGGCATGGGTCATACTTCACTTCCTCTTTATTATTTAGGACCATAGGAATATAATACTTAAACATATTGTTAAAGTAGAAAGAGTAAAATAGGATTGTTTAGATGACCTGGATATTTAGATTAATTCACTAGATTTGTGACTTTGATTCTGAACCTGAAGTTTCTTAACTTTAAAACAAAGTTAATATCACTTGACTTGAAGCTTCTTAAGAGAGGAAACATGGAATAGTTAAAAAGGGTACTAGATTAGAATATGGTATATAACTCTGGTACCTGTCCAGCTATTTATATCTATGCAACCTGGGGTAAGTTACTATAGCTCTTTAGGATTCCAGTTTCCTTATATATATATGGAATGAGATAGAATAAATTAATTCATATATTAATAGCCCTTGTAGCCCTCAATCCTATGATCTTATCTCATAAAGTTCTTTGAAAAATTATATAGTATGAAACAGGAAAGAATCAGTAATCTATTATACCTACTTTGGGAAGAATTAAGAAATTTCAACCAGAGAAGAAAATAAATCTATCTAGTAATGCTAAAATTAATAGACTTTTATTTTGGGATGTTCTTAAATTTATAAAAGGGGAAATATTTAATTGCCTAGGAGGCCATAAGAAAGGAGACAATGGAAATCATTTTCAAAAGACAAGGAAAGGACATCTAGGTGGTACAGTAGAGTGCCAGCCCTGGAGTCAGGAGGACCTGGGTTCAAATCTGACCCCAGACATTGAAAAAATTCCTAGCTGTGTGACCTTGGGCAAGTCATTAAACCCCATTGCCTTGCTAAAAGCAGAAAAAAAGACAAGGAGATTTTCTTTTTTGTGTGTCTTGGGTGAGATAATATAGAGGAGAAGAAAGAAGACTGAGGTTCACATGAGAAAAAGCCTTCAACCCTGATGTCAAAGTTACTAGTCTTTTTTCACTTAATTAAATTTCAGCATATTGAACCCAATGTGCTAGGGTCAGGCAAAATAAATAAGGTTATCAACCATTTGGAAGAGGATAAAGGTATTTTAAAGAAAAAGGATAACCCACTCTATAGCAGGCAGATATTGTCAGCAGGGATACTAGGTCTAAATTCCAAAGATCTTTCTGGACCACCACTAAAGTATTCTGTGACTCATAAGGTGACAAACTTGTAGCAGGTGTTTAATAAATGATTGCTGAATTAAGTCAACAGATAAATGAAAAAAAATACTTGTTTAATTGAACTAAATCTTCAACAAGCAAGAAACTTTCACCATAGGTAATATAATTCCCTTCACAGAATCATAGAAAAATATATGAGTTTTGGAAGGGAGCTTAAAAAAATCATCTGGTCTAACCTTCTTTTTGTGAACATGCATAGGTAAATATATTAGTTTATCATTCAACATCCTCTCCTACTTACTTCTCTGAGTTTGTCATTGTTAGGAGACTTGGGATATGGTGAGACATATCCACCTATTTTATGAATTAGAATGATAGAAACTTAGAGAGCTACAGAGATTTATTCATTCACTCAACCAATATTTACTGATCACCCATGTGTGCAAGATGTATTCAATACTTTGGGGTATTAAAATAAATAGGAAAGTCCTGGTATGTAGTGGGGATACAGTATTATCTAGATACATGAGGATTCACTCTCTATCTTTCTGTCTCTCTGTTTCTTTATTTCTGTCACTTGTGTCTCTCTACCTTTGTCCTTCTCTGTTAATCTTTGTTTTTCTCTCTGTCTCTCCTTCTATGCCTCTCTTTCTCTCTTTATTTCCCTTTCTGTGTTTCTCTCTATGTCTGTCTCTCTGTCTCTCTTTCTGTCTGTCTGTCATAGACATGAAAATAATCTGATCAATCTAGCTCAAAAATCTAATTCCATTGATAGAGACACTGACTTATAGAATGGTAAAGTAATATCAAAAATGACACAGGAAGTAGTAAATCTGGGATTTAAATTCAGTTTTTCTGACTCTACATTCAAAGTTCTTTCTACAATATCTTCCTTTCTTTCTTAAAAGTGATTCTTTTATCAACTGATATTAAAGGACGGTTTAACGGGTATAAGCTTAGAAAGATTACTCTTTTGGCATTGTTATTATTAATACTGACTAACCTATTCTTAACATATGAATTCAATACAGGTGCTAGTCAGTAAGTATAATCACCATTAGCTGAGACGGAGGCTTGATTTTTATAGCTTGTATCTAGGAATATTATCCCCTTGTCATTTACCCTATCAATTTTTAAATAATATGCAAGAATGAAGGGTTGACAGTATGAGTCATTAAACTACTTAGGAGAACCAATTATTTTCAAGCACTTTAGGGGGAATTATTTGCATAAAAACAAGAGATAATAATAATAATAACCCACATGTCTGTAATGTGCTAAGATTTACAAAACATTTTATGCATAGTAACCTTGTGAGATTAGGACTGCCTGTATTTTTTCCTTAATTATTTTCACAGATGGAGAAACTGAGGTTTGGTGAGGTAATAGTAATATGAAAGTAGCTACAAAGACATCATAAAAACAATCTTTTTTCTAAATTGATAATCACAAAGACACACAAAACTTTGACATTAATGAACATGAAAACATTTCAACTAAATTTAAGCCTATATGCACCTTTATATACACATGTGTATATTCAAGATTGTTCTTAGTCTTCACCTCATTAGTTCAAGTTCATGAGGTTTTACTATAGACCTAAGGCTATCATTAAGTTGTATATTAGAGTTATTAGTGTTCATGCTTTACACTCCCACACTAGAATATAAGCTAATAGGAACCTATTCTGGCAACAAAATAAGCCCTAGTCATATTTATAATAGTAGACCCAATGTAAGAAAAGAAAACAACAAAAGACAAAAGGGTGATGGGGCTAGCCTTTAGAAAATTGAAGTAAGTCATATGTATCTGCAATTATTCTCCTTACCACTTAGCTCCTTTTCCCCTTATTAATTCTCTTATTTCCATGATTTTCCAGAATACAAAGGAAGCATATCATCATCATGTTGTAATGGAGCTGTGGAGTATGGAACTTGCTATTGAGAAACAATCAGTCAGCATTTATTAATAGCATAAAATCTTATGTGCCAGGTACTATGATAAGGTGGTTAGGAGGGATTCTTGCTTGTTATAGCTCAATGATTATCATAGTAGGTAGCATTTAAGATCTTATGGTATTAATAAATATTATCAATTAATGTATATTTAATAATAAAATAATATTTACTAAATAAATTCCCTAAAGGAATTCACATTTTTATGTAGAAATAAAGGACTACTATCTTCAAATTCTAGATCCAAAAGTTGGCAGAAGTCTAACCTTAGGCAAGTTATTTAGCCTCTTTTTGCCTCAGATTCCTCATTTGTAGAATGCATCACATAATACCTATGCTATCTACCTCATAGTGTTTTTGGTAAATATTATACTTTTAAAATCTTAATGGCCAGTATTATTAGAATTTATCATTATAAGTTTAATCTGGTTAACCCCTATTTTTCAGCACTGATGACCATAAAAGTATATTAAAAGACTCCCTGGAATAGTGGATAGAGAACTGGGCTCAAGAATTGAGAAGACTGACTTACAATTCCTATCTAGGACATATTCTAGTTGTACAACATTGCTAAGTTATTTACTCTTTCAGTGAAAAAATAGTTTTCTTTCATTATAAGTTGTATAACAGTTGCAGATCTGACTCAGAAGAGGAAATTTTCTTACCATATATTGATGAAATCATAGGTCTGAATACATGCCCCCCTTATTAAATTAAAAAAATAATAATCAAAGTTCTTTAGTTAAATAGCAGAAAAAACATTTGCAAAATCCCATTTTAAAAGTACTTTCTTCAAAAAAGTACAAAGTACTTTTCCCATAAATTAGTTAATTTTTTAAAAATTGGATTTATGATTTCAATAATTCAAGAAACTCCTACATATAGAAGCTCCCTCAATCAGTATCTTCCTTCCCACTTATAGTCTTAGTTATCTAGAGCACTTGAGAGATTAAATTATTTATCAGAATCAGACAATAAGGATGGATGAAAGATGAGACTTGAACCTAGAGTTTACCTGGCTCCAAGGTCCATTGTCTTTCCACCAAGCCATCATGTCCCTCATATGAGATCATTAGTATAAATATTATTATTACACCATTTGATGGAGAAAATGAAACTGAAGAAAATAAAAGCCATATGGGTAGGACTCTACAATACTTCAGGATAAGTTTTCTGACTCTAAGACTAATATTCTTTCCATTTCAACAAGATATAAAATAAGGAGTAATTATAATAACTGTGAACACATATAAATAAATCTAGAATATATATATATATATATATATACAGCTATATAGTATACTGCAGAGTTCAATTATAGTAACTCAGGTTGATTTATATATATATATAGATACATATGTAATATCTATATCTATATATATTTACATTTAAGTATTCATATCTAAGTATGTATATAATATGTAATTATATATACATACAATATATGGATGGATGGATTTATGAATTACTGCATCTCATTTTTATTTATTTATTTTATTTACTTGCTAGAATACAAGGTCCATGAGAAGATTTTGTTTCTCTAGTTCCATGAGTGACTACATATTACATAAAATCACATATACTTCCATACATTTATCCTGACCTTGGTTTCCATATAAGACTGCGATGACAATGGAGCTTGGTTAATGTTCATCTATTTTTTGTTTTTCTTTGCAACAATGATTTTGTTAGAATAGGAAATTATATATTATATATTTCTATGTATATTAGTTAGAAACTTCCTGTCAATATCAAACTATCAATCTTGACCCAGACAATCTGATACTTTTTTTTAATAATATTTATCACTGTTTCCATTTCAGGAGGAAAGAGGGGATTTCTGAGTTTCTTTCATTAAGTATTAATATATGGGGGTGAAGAGTAAATATGTCCATGTTCCTAACCTAAACTTTGTATTTCTTCAACACATACCAAGCAGTGATAGATACTTAACAAAGGTAATTTAATTGAATACTGGGTCAAGAATTTTTTTTCACATGATGAACTCCCTTAATAAGGGTCCCTACAAAGTTATTAGGTCTGCACAAATTAGAATATTTTTTCTATATATGAATATCTTTTTAGAAATGACAAAATTTCTCACTCTCTTAATCATTTTAGCTAATTGAACTCACATTTCCTATCACTACTGGGCATCTGGATTTTCCTAAATTCCTGTTTATCATCTCTATTATGTTTATAAGGTTAACATTTTACCAATTCTTGTTTTTCCTCTTCTGACTTTGCTTCCCAGCTTCTATTCTGAGTTTTCTTTATGCTGGTTTCCATTTAGTCAAATTATAGAATGTCAGATTTGAAAGGGACCTTGGAATTATAAGAAACAGAATAATGATGCAGAAAGTGATCATTTAGTTCTACTTCCTCTTTGAATAGCTGGGAAAACAAAGGACCAAAAAGGAAAAGTCATTTTTTTCAAGGTATTGAAAGAACTAGAACCCGGGGATCCTGACTCTTAGGCTAATATCCTAGCCATCCCATCTCCTTTGTTTTCTGTCCTGTTGGAACTTTTCAGTTGTGCTCAGGCAATACACACACAAACACACACACACACACACACACACACACACACAAACTTTTTCTTAACTAAATAATAACAAAAATCAGTGGAGATCTTGGAGAATTTAAATGGATCCTTCAAAAATTTCAATAAAATGACATGTGATGTTGGGAATGTTGTGACTATAAAAGATAATATAGAAACTGGAAGGGATGGATAACTCTCACATATGTCCCATCATAAGAAAAGAGGTGATCAGAGTTCCCGGTGTAAACCTAGGAAATAGGAGAGGCAGTATGGAATAGTAGAAGAATAATGAATTTATTAGAAGATTATGATTCTGGTTATGCCATTTGCCATTTTGGACAAGAGACCTTAGACAAGTCATCTAATCTCATCTATAAAAATGGGAATAATAGTAATGGCTGCCCAATCTATCTCACAGAGGTATATGGATTAAAAGATATTATTTATGTTTAAGTATTCAGTAAATTCTAAAGCATTAAATAACATAAAGCATTCTTCTTACTATGATAACTAAAAAAAATAGGGTATGCAGAATAATTTTAGCAGGCAGGAGGGAATAAGATTCCTCTGAGTTATTTGTTGGTAGTACTATGAAGAAGTATTACCAAGGTGGGTGGACACAGGGGATACAAGTAAGTACCTGAAGCTGGATTAATACCAGTTTTACTGGTATTAGATTCTTTATCCTAATCCTTTGAAAGCTTCACCAGTATAACCAGTGTTTTCAGATTTACAAGACACAGCTGGCATCACCTTGGGTAGCATCAGTACTGACTGCTATCAAGAGGACCACCAATATTATTACCAGAAGCAATAAAAAAAAGCACTTCTTCAACTGTTTTTTCCTACCTAATTGTCAAAACTGAATAATATTATCAGCTTTTTATCCTTTGAGTATTTTTTCTAATAAGAAAGCACAGAGATGCATTGCAAATAAAAGCAGAAGATTTGAGGATGCAAGGCAATCATGCAAAATGACTTTCATATCAGTTTGATAAGCAGCTGAAATTTAATAACTACATCTCTCCTATGGTGCCGGATGAAAGTTTAATACTTTCTGCTTTCCTTTCGTTGTTCTGCAAGATGCTTATTCAGAGTCATAACTTTTCCTTTTATAGTCAGAGAAATGAGAAGTGCAATGGATTAATCAAAGTCCTTAGAGGTTGGACCTAATTTGAGACCAGGCCAGACTAAAGTGACAGAATTAAGCCAAGCAGAAGGCTGATAATGATCATAAGGGAAATGAGGAGAGATTTCAAGCTATAGGTAATATTTGTCATAGAAAATCACAGGTCTTTTGCCACTAGGCAAGGGTGGGGCATTGAATTTTATCTTCATTAAAGGCTTGAGATAAAGGGATGAGAAGTCTCTTGTAGTAGAACCAAAGTGCTCTATATTAAAACTCTATATGTGTGTGTATGTGTATATATTTATTTGTATGTGTAACTATATATACTCACAGATAAAACATACAAATAAGCATATGTGCATTAAGTAGAAAATAAGATACTATATACACAATAAAACATATATGTCTAAGACACTGTATATATAATTAAGATACACATTTATTTTTATGACCTCCACAATTAAGATTCAATTGTGATGGTCCGAAGTGTCATGGAACTGACTGTGCGTCTTCAAGAGTAGGTCAAAGGTCTTATTGAACTGACTTGCTTTTCCTTACTGACCAGAGTTTATATGTTTATGTACTTGCATATATATTTTATGTATACATTTTATATGTATACATACATACATATATATGTAATAGAAGAGGATAAACATATATACACAACTGTATTTGTTTGAGTAAAGGACAACAAACAGTCAAAGACATGTTTATTCTTGCTTTACCCCTCATGTAAAAGGGAAGAAACCGAATTCCAAAGAGGGATGAAATGATTTATCCGGTGGTGGAGTCAGGGTAAGAACTGAGTTTCCTGCTTCTCAGGTCACTGACCATCTGATTTTATTTCCTGCTATGAGTTACCATGACCTTGGCAATAGTTTATTTTTTAAATCTTCCAAGAAAACACTGAAAGAGAATTCTATTAGTTTTACAACTTGGCAACATTAATAGCTTCCTGGGGATAATTATGAGAGAAGAGAATTAAAAGATAGGTCAGGAGAATTTTGATATGTCCAAGATAGGGTAAGAAAACACATAAAGTAGTAGGACACTTGGGTTACTGGTGCATTTTCTTGCTTTGGTCACAACCTTAAATCAATAGGAGAAAAGTTCCCCAGGTACAAGGCCAAATCTACATAGGGGAGTCTGAAAATGTACTTGACTGCATTGCTCTTACACTGCCCCCTACTGGCCAATATTCCCTTAATCTTCGATTTGAATAGGAGTCAAATAATTTTGGGTCTAAGAGGGGCTTTTATAGATGTTATCATCCTTGATTTTTTTTTTTTGTATTAGGAGGAAAGGCAATGCATGGCCAATTTAAAAATCAAGTAGAAGTATAAGAAGTTTGAGAATTTATATATTTACCTTACCCTGTGAAAGGTTCATGGATATGGACAGATATTATATTCAGACAATACATAGCCTGTTTTACTGATTTACATATATAAGAGGAACATATTGTGTAGCTATATGGATATTCCTATATGTATGTGTATATGCATATATATAGTGAATATTGCATTTTTATGTAGGTATAAACAGCAATACAATGAAAGAACATCTGATCTAGTCATCAGATCTAACTGCAGCCTTTTAAAAGGAACTGCAACTCCAGATGTCGTCTTAAGAAAATGAATCAATTAGTCAAATGAGGAATCCCTTCATAAATTAGAGCTAGAGAAGCAAAAGTCCGGTAGTGGAAGAGAGATGTGGAGAAGGGCTAGCTAGGGAAAATATCTGATCTTGGGGAGGTGGTGGGGAGGGAATGGGAAGAAGGTTACTAGCTGCTTCCTGATCCATTTAAGTTTTTGTTTACCTTTTTGAATGCTGGTTTGATTTGAGAAAGTGTGCAGAACGTTCAAAACCTTTTCCCCTGAAAATAATAATACCTCAGTCTTTCAGAGTGGGACCCAGCTTCGGCTGGTGTCACTATTCATAAAATAATTGAGTTTACACAAAAAAGTGATTTCAGTAATAGCCGCCTTTTTACAAGTATGTACATTTTATTTAAAATTACTGACTCAAAAGGCAAGGTAGAAAAAAATCACCTCCAACAACTTCCTGTAATTGCGAATTATTGTGAGGGAAACAGAAGGAAAAGATTTCGAAATTATGAGCCATTATGCTCAAGAGAGAGAGAGAGAGAGGGAGAGAGAGGCAGTGGGGGAAAAAAAAGACATCTCGGCTTCATGAAACACAGCTGACAAGCCCGACTAAATTACCCCCGGACCATTACAAAAATCACTTAATTGCCAACCATTTTGTTAGGTCAATTGACTCTAATTGAAAAAATAACAAAACCCTTATTATGCTGCAAATGCGGCCGTGGAAAATGAGTCTTCTGTTAGAAGGAAACAATAATTCTAAATTTCAGCTGCTGCTAACACTACAAAGTTCAGTCGTTTCCTTCAGAGAGAATCCACTATGTGAGAGAAAGTGAATATACTTCAATTGATTGATTTTCTTTTAAGCCTCCTTTGCTCTTGCATCCACTCCCCCCACCCCTTCCCCATGTACACTCCATCTTCTTCTGCTTGCCTTTCTCCCATTTCCTTTCCCTTGTCCCCCCATAATAGCTCCCCCCTTTCCTTTGTGTGAAAGGGCTGATGGCATCATGACAGTACTGTCCTGTGGAGATGGGGGGTGGGGGTAATGATTATTCTTGCCCTTTGTCACACCCAGCCCTTCCAGCCAGATCCCTCCACTTCAGCACTTCAGTCCCGCCTCACCTAGTGCCACCATGGCTCCAGTCCCAGACTTGGCAAAATTGCTTTCCACACATGATTTTATTTCCTGGATCTCTCTCTCTCTCTCTCTCTCTCTCTCTCTCTCTCTCTCTCTCTCTCTCTCTCTCTCTCTCCCTCCCTCCCTCTCTCTCTCCTCTCTCTCTCCCTTTCTCCCCATCTAAGTACAGATAATGGAGTGGAGCTACCACAGAAATTTCTCTATAATAGCCCCCTCGCATGCATAAACAATATTGGCCTTGATTGACATGCAGCACAGTAATTAAAAACTCAGCCTATTGACGTAGGTGAAGGTTTATTTATAATTATACATTTTTAGGATGGTTAGCATGAGTTTTGTGCATTTAAAAAGATAAATCGGCTCCAGCGCTGTTATTGCCCCAATTACAGATTTGAATGGTGTAGGCTTATAATAGGATTGATTCTGCAATGTGAAAAGTAATTATTTGTCCATAAAGCCAGGAGGCTGCAGTAATGAACTCAGATGGCAGCAGCCTTTTGTTTGGCCAGTGATGGAGAAGAAAGTGGTGGAATATTGAAGAAACTTTTCAGTAGCTCCAATGCAGGAATAACCCAGGGCTTGTGAACTGCTCTCACTGACTTTGTGATGGTGAAATTCCTCTGCTTGTTTCTGCCACACCAACACTGAGCAATTAGAACCAACTTTTATAAGGCCCAACACAGATGGTCACAACAATCATGAGCCACCCAGATCCAGAGAGATAGGGAAACAATGCATCCCATTTGGATGCTGTTGCTTTACATCATTTTGGAGAGAATGAAATCACGTGTAATTTTTTTAGGCCACCTTTCCTACTTTAGGCATCTTAAATTACTCTACAAAGCAATGAGTTAAATACCAGTGGATTTCTGTGAAGGCAAAGAGGGATAGCCATTTTCTGTTAAACATATTCCTTATTATTCTTTATATAAAATCTCATCAAATTTACACACAGAAGAATACAACAAACTATATATTTTAGCTCAAAAATCATATGTGCTATTTTTTTTCAAAGTATTTACAGATGTATAGTCAATAGCATATTCTTTTTGAGTGGGCCACAAACTAACAGGGGTCTTTCACACAAGGTCTAAATGAATACAGGATGCTGTTGTTTTAAAGTATGTGTACTATTTCATTTTTTACAGGTGCTCAAGATTTTGTAGAACACATTAAAACAAAGCAGGACCATGGATAGACACTGTCCTGTTTTCTCTTAACTGAAGTCCAGTTTCTTTTCAAGCACCTCATCTGTAGACTGTAGAATGAAGTATCAGGTTCTTTTTTTTTTTTAACTGGGTGACTGAAAGATGCCAAAGGATGAAGATTCAACATTAAGGGAGAAGTACGCCAGTATAGATAACCGGCAGAGGAAAAGCAAGTACCTTCAAATGAGTGAGAAAGCCCAGCTGAGAGAAATAAAGTGAGAGATGGTGAATTCTGTAACACTTGCCAGACCAATAGGCTTCATCAATTAATCACGGCAAAATAATCACCACCTACATTAAAGCATAATACATGAAAAGGACATAGCACAGCTTTAACTTATTCAGAAAGGGCTGACTCCCTAATCCCTCTGAGTCCTGACATGTTAACTGGGTAGCGACTAATTAGATGTCAAAAATTCATAAGCACTCTTTAATATTGCATATATCTGCAGCCTACATTTCAATATGAGAGTTGTATACACAGAAGTCACTATAGCATTAAAACACAGCAGGGTGGGAGAAATAAAAAGAAAACAATAAAAACAATGGCCCTTAAAAACCCCAGAGAATGCCTCCTATGGAAGTGTATGCTTTCTTATTCAGAGAAGGTATCACCTTAATAAGCATTATAGGCAAAGGAGCACTGCTGTTCCATGTGGTGCAGAGGAAAAGAGGGAGAAAAGACTGACTTATCAAAGGCAATGCCAGGTAAATAGTAATTTACTATGCATGCACAATGAATGCTACAGAGTGCCTTGACACAGGGCAATAATGAAAGACATGTTATTGTGGCATCCATCGGGGGAATTTTTTCCCCCTTCATTCTTCCTTTCCTTGTCTCTCTTGAGCAAGGAAGCGGTGATGGTTTCTGGCAGCTGCCTCCTGTTTCAAACCATTTCACATAATATAGGAAGAACCTGAAGTTTAGTGTATTAAGTAAGTGAGTTAGTTTGCTGGTTTGGTGATATATATGTTGCTTGCATGTGAACTTATATTTCAAGTGCTGGGGACTATATTTTTATGAAACAAGCCTTTTCCTGTCGGAAGAATTATAGGAATGTGATATAATACAAGGCAGTGAGATTAAAAACAATGCATCACAGCCGAGAGAAAATACACTGTTTTATGACTTGCATCCTTTAATTGTACCTCTCAGGAATAAAAAGAGAAGTGCTATGCAGAAACCTGCTGGATAATCATTCTCTCTTTTGACTGCCAATGTTTTTTTTTTCTTTTTCTTCTTCGTTTTCTCCCCCCCCCCCCCCCCCCCGCTATACGGGAATATTACCGTATCCCTTCTCCTATGCAAAAGCTATGCTTTAAGAAAGTTAAATCCTACCTTCCAATTCTGCTTGCAAGTTCTCTTTCCACATAGATTGACCCAATTTGTGACAACACTTAGGGAACTTCATTTCTTTATCCAGAGCCCTGATGACATTTGCAACTTGTCTGTGTCTCATTTGAATTTTATTTTGTAATGACTCAAGTAATATTGCTATGGTGTAAGGAGGATAATATAGATTAATAATTGGTTCCCCAGTTTGAGGTGAAGTCTTTTTCCCCCAAGACAATGTGGTGCTCCCCATTACAGGTGAGGTATATATATATATATATATATATATATATATATATATATATATATATATATATATGTATATATACATATATATATTATGATGTTTGCAAGTATCATCTGATTAATACTCTGCTATGCAGACATCTTTCATTGTGATGTCAACTCAGAGGCAGGATGCATCACAAAAAGGAAAAGGAGACTGATTTAGATATCTAAAACAGGATGTGAGCCAATGGTCAATCTTTCTCTGATTATACAAGGCCTTTGATTTGGAATTGGCTACATTAATTCAGCTGCTAAAAAGACTTTTATGATCAATATTAAATGATTATATATATATATATGTGTGTGTGTGTGTGTGTGTGTGTGTGTGTGTGTATTTTTACTTTTTTCAAACTTCTTATTTCTTTTCTTGTTTCTAAAATGGGTTTTCTTTCCTTGTTTTAGACATTATATCTTTTTTTCAAAGAAAAAAAATCAGTGCTCTGTGGTGACTGGTGGCCTTTAAGCAAAGCTTGCAAAAAGCTACCTGGAATGAATGAAAACATACTATGGTGGTGTACCTCCCAGGGATGGAAGTTTACATTCAGTGCCACCAAGCAAAAGGCAACTTTAATGTCTCCCTTTTCTTTCAGCCCTCCATTCCCCACCCCAAAACAAAAACGAAATACATTACTGCTTCCATTCCCCTCTATTGTATTCTCCCAAATACTCTAAGAGTCAATTTTTTGGATACTTTGATCTGTCTTAACTGCTTTGCAGTAAGGTCAGAGGAAATAAAAGTAGGTGTCTGTCACGCATGTCCTTCACCTATCTTTCATAAGATAATAAACTAGAAACTGATAAAAGGGGGCTGAGAAATTATTTTAATAATAAACTTCATTTTACAGAGGAGGAAAGTAAGGAATAGAGACATCAATTAACAAGGTCATATAAGAATTAAATAGGAATGTTAGACTTTGTATTGAAGTCTTCTAAAACCAAGTCCAGTGCTTACTTTACTCTAAAATTCGGTCAGAGAAAACTTTACTCCTGAGTAGTTTTGTACAGGAATTGTGACTTTTAAGTTTCAAAATAATAGATTCAGATGAGTTGGCTGAGGATGGAACTTTTTCATTTTTGTATAAATTGAAAATAATAATAATAATGATTGTATTAATAACAGTATATATTTAAAATTATAAAGTATCTTAAAGATGTTATTTCATTTAATCATCACAACAACCCTGGGAGGTAGGTACTAACATTTTTGTTTTACAGAGAAGAAAAAAAAAGATAGAATTTGTAGAATTCAGCATTGTAAGTATGCTATATGTTGTGGTTCAGTCATTTTAGTCATGTCCAATTCTCCATGACCCATCATGAATTTTCTTGGAAAGTGATTTGCCATTTCCTTCTCTAGCTTATTTTATAGATGACGAACTAAGGCAAAAAGAGTTAAAAGAGTTGCCCAACTAGTATCTGAGGTCAGATTTATAGTCAGAAATAATAGTTTCTGACTCTAGGTCCCTATAAGATCAAGGCTAAATGTTTGAAGTACTTAGATCTCACAATGGATATGAGTATATAGCAGATTCAACAGCTTTTCGGATTTAAGTTATTCGCCCTCTCCCAGAAGATATCACGATGTCATATTGTAGAAGGAATTAATTATTTGGGTAGGGGTTGGCCTAGATGACTTGTGGAATCCCTTAAATTTTTAAGATTCTATGATTTAATAAAAAATGTGTTAGAAACTGGACATATGAACAAATCATGTCTGTTTGCACTTAATTTTTGGCAAAGGTTCTGGCAACAAAATTCTAGTCCTCATAATGGACCATGATCTTGATTTAATTAAACTTTCACTAAAGATTGATTTTTGCAGAACCAAAAAGGTCTTTCCAAAGGGTGACCTGTTTAAATGTCATTGTTTCTTTTACACCAGTATGCAATATCAAAGATTATTCATGTTGATATTAATATTGCTGCTAAAAATGATAATAGTAGGCATCCTAGCTGTTAGCCTCAGGATAAGGAAGGTATGAGATCCATTCCTTCTTCTGGTACTTACTGTGTGACTTTGGGAAATCCACCCTACCTCTTTGTGACTCAGTTAATAATCTATGATATTAAGTTTCAGAGTAATTGTCAGCTTTGATGGGGGAAATTCCCTTAACTAGAGTTACCTATATCAATAGAATAACAACTGAAATAAAAGAATAATAAATTACAGTCATAAAAATGTAACTTCCACATTTTCATTTTTAGCATGCCATTTTCCCCTTTATTATATACTTGCAAAGTAAAACACGAACAATGGTTCGTGAATTTTATTGATTTGAATTTTATTACCTGAATTTTATTGATTTTGAATTAACCAAAATTTTTAACAATGAATATCTCTATTAAAATGTGAAATGATATATCAACAAGTAATGATTTCCCTGTTACAAGTAGACTTTGACCAGGATCTGGGTGAGGAATCTAACTTCTGTTGAGTCTTTGATTCACTGACGATACTTTAGAAAATAGCAATAGACTGGATACTCAACTATAGTTTAGAAGGATCTTAAAGAAAACATAATGCAACCCATATCCAAAGCAAGTTCTCTCATGCCACTCCTGGACAGTTTTTTTTTATTAGAAGTTCGAAGTGAAATTGTAAACAAATTAATAGGGGCAGCTAGGTGACATAGCGGATAGAATACTAGCCCTGGAGTCAGGAAACAAATTAATAAAAACATGGCAAAGGAAAGTCATAATGATGCTCTATGACTTACAGCTACTTTATAGTAGAGTAGAAACACAATGAAGTTTATACCTTTCCCAAATGCATTCACTGTGCCTTTTTTCCATAACAAAAGGTGTCTCTTCTGTCCTAATAAAATATTAGAGGCAGAGAAAATAAAACCCTAACTACTGGAAAATTAAAATTGCAGAGACAGGCAATATTTCTGGATATGTTAATCATGATTAATACATTTAACAAGAATCATGCTTCAAAAGAAAAGACTTGCCTTGGTAAACCCCAGCACCATCTTTATAATGACTAAGTTCATTAAAAAATCAGAAAGGAAAAGAAAAAAAAGTCTGCTATTCTGAACCTAATAACAATGAAAAATTAGTTACTGAAGTAGAAGTTGGTAGAAATATTAAAGAGGATTTTTAAAATGTCTACATTCATCAGTCATTGTGTGATGATAAAGAATAACAACGATATACTACATGATTGATATTAAATGTATAGCTCAGTAGTAATTGAATTTTCTTTTAAAAATATTTTTCTTTTAAAATACACTTAATTTGTTTTAACATCGATCTTTTTTAAATTTTGAAGTTTTGTATTCACTCTTTCCCTAAAGTCTCTCTGACACCTTTGAAGAAGTCAAGCAATATGATGAGAATTATACATATGAAAACATGTAAACAATTTCAATATTAGCCATGATACAAAAAAAAGCAAGAAAAATAAAATGAAAGAAAAATTCAAATTGCACTTAGAGTTCATGAATTCTCTCTCCAGAAGAAATAGAAATTTTCAACATGAGTCCTTTGGAATTATCTTGGATCATTGTATTGATCAATTGATCAGTATTGCTAAGTCTTACAATTGATTATAATAAAAATAATGTTCTCCTGGCTCTGTGTACTTCACTTGACATCAGTTCATTTAAGTATTTCCAGGTATTTCTGAAAAACCTCCCCCAGTCATTTCTTATAAAGCAAGGGTATTCTATCACAAACATAATCCAGTTTGTTCAGCCTTTCCCTAATCAATGGGCTCAATTCTTTGCCACCACAAGAGTTGCTATAAATATCTTGGTGTGTGTGTGTGTGTGTGTGTGCGCGCGTATATATATATATATATATATATATATATATATATATATATATATATATGTATATATACATATATATATATATTTAGACGTAGTAGTAGTAGTAGTAGTAGTAGTAGTAGTAGTAGTAGTAGTAGTAGTAGTAGTAGTAAAACTTGGTCAAAAGAATTAAAATTTTATAGCCTTTGACCAGAGTAAAAATTGTTCTCCAGAATTGTTTATTGACTGTTTTAGTATATCTATTTTTCATTATCTCTTTTAAAATCTATTTTCATTTTTGTCTTTTTATAAAATTTTGTATTTAATCATTAGTAATTTTGAGTATGTTTATTTGACTATTGATAACTTTGCTTGCTTCTGAAAACTGCCTGTTCATATATTTTGAATAGTGATCAGTTGGAAAAAGGCTCTTATTTTTATAAATTTAGCTCAGTTCAATATATATTATAAATCTGGAGGAAAGGACTAGGAGCCATGGGTAGAATTTATAAGGAGGTGAATTTCAATTTAGGATAAGGAAACAATTCCTAATAATTAGATGTATTCCTAAGTGAGAAAGAATGCATTAGGAGAGAATGACTTATCCTTTACTAGACATTTTGAGCAGAAATTGAATTATCATTCATCACTGATAATACAGAGACATTTTTATCCAGATGTAGTTTCGATTTATGTAACACCTGAGGTTTTTAAAATGTGTCAATAAAGATTAGAACATATAAGGACTGAATGATGGAAAGAAAAACATTTAGTCTAGAAAAGAAAAGATTTACAAAGTGAAAGACAGTAAGTAGTCTTTCCTTTCTGAAAATTCTGCTCAGCTTTTAGACAAACAGTTCTCTGACCTAAACATTTTTTCCCTCAATCAATCCTTAGTACGATCTAAAGAGCTATTACCATTCTGATTAATCTTCATATTCTCTCTAGTTTGCCAAGTTCTTCCTTGAAATAATTCTAACAATCTTGAGTATTGGAAAAATTACCAAATGAACACAGATTATACTCAGACAGTTTAGACCCTGAAAAGAATTGGAAGAAATGGTCACACATTGCAGAGTCACAGATTTAGTCCAAATTAAGAAAACACATCTTAACAATAAGAATTTTACAAAAGTAGGATGATTTTTAATTTGACATAGTATATATCAGATGTAATTTTGACTAGATAGCTTTTGAGTTTCTTCTGATGATGAGATTAAAGGTCCTTAGAGTTGAGGAATGAATTCAAGGTATTTTAACTTAAAATTTTCAAATTTCTTGGAATTAAGGGGTGAGAAGAGATTAGCCAAAAACAAAGGACAAAATCAGATGGATGAACATGAATCAAATGCAAGTGCCAAATACTAGAAGGATTTGCCAAGTTGGACAACATATCACTAAAGAAACAAAATGGTCATCAACAGAGTATAATGGTAGAGTTGCTCAGAGAACACTAAGCTCAAAGTCACAGAAGTCTTAAATGGAATTATCCTGGTGTGCCACTTAAAGCTTGTGCAAATATCAGTGAGTAATTTAATCTGCTTGGACCTGTGTTTATTATGGGAATCTTTCACTACCTAACTGCAGGAGTATTAAAAAAAACAACATGACTGTTAAGGACATTCTAAATCTAAAAGTAGGAATTAGGATGAAAATATTTGAGAGTAGGAAGGTATCTTAGGTTTTATGTAATAAACTGCTCAAATTTCTGATGAGGGAATATAGACCCAGAGACATTGTCTAAAGTCACACATCTAGTGAGAGTATCTTAATACAGGTAACCTGGAATTCTAATTGTCTCTTTAGAAATTTTACTAGTCTTATAATAGAGACTTAAAGGAGGTATATGAGAGTAATTATTGATTATATTAATGGAGATTCCTTCTTCCATGTATATGAATGGAGATATTTCTGATCTCCTACCATTGACTAACAGAAAGTAAACAACTTAGTCTTCATCTAATATATCTGAATTCCATAGGAAATGTTAAGATGAGATTCTAAATCCTGGGATACAAATTTAATGAGGGGAGAAACTATAGGGACAATGCTGATACATTCCAGCAAATATATAAACAAGTCAGTCTCCTAATGTCAAAGGCATGGTACATTTTGAGTCTTTTAGTCCTAAATAAATTCTGTGGAAGTATCTGTTATGTCTTTCTCAACAATAACTTGCCCCCCAAAAGTGAGCAAGGGTCATTTCAGATTCCCAGTAGTCAACCCCAGCAATAGTTACCTATTATTCCCTACTCATTCAGAGTAGGAGGGAAGCATTGAGTTCCTAGAATCTTAGAATTCAGAGCCACAATGGACCTTAGAGCTCATCTAACAGTCTTATTCATTTTACATATAAAGAGATAGAGGCCAAAAGAAGGGCAAGACACTTGCCTTAGATTTTTCAATCTAAGATTCACAAAAGTTGAAACCAGATTCTCTGACTTTAATTCTAGCAGATAGATTCCATAAATCTGTGATACCATTATAACTGCTCTTCCCTTACAAGGCTTCAGATTCTTCTCTGGTCGCCTATTTGACTTATACAGCTGCTATGTGAGGAGCAGTGTTCTTTCCAAAGTATCCATTGTCCATATTATCCCTGTTAAATATAGTCTTCTGAGTTATAATGACAAGTAGAATAATATAGTGCATGGAAATTTGTGCTCTGTCACTGAGTAACCTAGGACAAGTAACATGGCCTCTCATTGCAACAGTTTCCTCTTCCACAAAACAAATGGGTTAGTTTCTAGATAAAATTTAATGTCCCTTCCTAACTCTTGTTGAAGTAGGATGGATTCTAGCTGAGACAAGCATTTTCAGATAGAACACAAATCAATTTTCTTGACTATATTTTCATTAGAAAAAGGGCTCTTTTGTGGGGGAGTAGAGAACTAGGGTAAGCAATAAGTTTAAGAGATAGATTTGGGCAAGCAAAGGTAATATTGTTCTTAGCACAGTAAAATGAATAAGTTGAATGGTTTCACAAACAACTCCAATTTTCTTTCTGTAGGAAATATTCATTTGTTGACTATTACAATTTTTTTTAAATGAGTTTTAAGGGGTGGCTAGGTGGCTTAGTGGATAAAGCACCAGCCTTGGAGTCAGGAGTACCTGTCTTCAAATCTGGTCTCAGACACTTAATAATTACCTAACTGGGGGTGGCTAGGTGGCGTAGTAGATAAAGCACCGGCCTTGGAGTCAGGAGTACCTGGGTTCAAATCCAGCCTCAGACACTTAATAATTACCTAGCTGTGTGGCCTTGGGCAAGCCACTTAACTCTATTTGCCTTGCAAAAAAAATTAAAAAAAAATAATAATTACCTAACTGTATGGCCTTGGGCAAGCCACTTAACCACATTTGCCTTGCAAAAACCTAAAAGAAAATAAAAAATGAGTTTTAATTGCTCCAAATCATTATTTATTAGAGAAATGCAAATTAAAGCATCTCTGAGATACCACCTCACATCTCTCAGACTGGCCAATATGACCAGAAAGGACAATAATCAGTATTGGGAGTGATGCAGGAAATCTGGGACACTAATACATTATTGGTGGAGCTGTGAACTCATCCAACCTTTCTGGAGAGCAATTTGGAATTATGCCCAAAGAGCAACAAAATTGTGCATACCCTTTGATCAAGCAATACCACTACTGGGTGTATACCCTGAAGAGATTATGAAAAAGGGTAAAATATTATTTTTACAAAAAAAAATCATAGCAGCCCTGTTTGTGGTGGCAAAGAATTGGAAATTAAGTGAATGTCCTTCAATTCGGGAATAGCTTAGCAAACTATGGTATATGTAGTCATGGAACACTATTGTTCTCTTAGAAACCAGAAGGGATGGGAATTCAGGGAAGGATTTGCATGAACTGATGTTGAGCAAGTTGAGAAGAACCAGAAAAACATTGTACACCCTAACAGCAACATTGGTGTGATGATCAACCTTGATGGACTTGCTCATTCCATTAGTGCAACGACCAGGGACAATTTTGGACTATCTGCAATGGAGAATACCATCTGTGTCCAGAGAAAGAATTGTGGAGTTTGAAGAAAAACCAAAGACATTACCTTCAATTTATAAAAAAAAAATACTATTACCTTCAAATTAGAAAAATAACTGTTATCTTGTTATGTAATTTTGCTTTATTTTTTCTTATTCTTCATTTTTCTTCCTTAAGGATATGATTTCTCTGTCATCACATTCAACTGAGATTAATTTATACCATAGAAACAATATAAAGACTAACAGAATGCATTCTGTGGGAGGTGGGGAAGGGAAGCAAGAATGGGGGGGAATTGTAAAACCCCAAATAAATAAAATCATTCTTAAAAACAAAAAAATGAGTTTTAAATCCTATACTTTTATGAACTAGTGTTGGTTGAGATAATTCAGAGGTCAGAGACCCAGGCAGGAAAGGTAAAAGTTAATGCAAATTGATATTAAAATAAGACTTTTCCAGGAAGAATTTTCTTCATATACTTTGCCTAAATGCTACCTAAAATGGCTCATTGAACATAGGGAACAAACAATACATTGATTAGCGACTTATTGTCTTGAAGAGAGTTCTGACCCCAACCTTAGAGGTTTTTCTTTGCAATACTGAGCTCTTAGTGACAAATACAATCCAAAGTGTTAATCAGTTGACAAGAGTTCTTTGTAATAAATTGTTTCTAGGCCTCCTTGAAGAAAAAGTATTTCTATAAAAATTCTGCCTTAGGGCCATGGGTTTTCAATCATTCTTTTATCTGGGATTTATTCCTTATAAGATTGTTAGACCTTGGACCTTTTGACTTCTTTTCTTATACAAAATCCACTATCTACTGTTTGATGATCAGTATCCTGCCTTATATTATGATCTGTGTTCCTGGCCCCCTAAAAGGTTTTCTTTGCCAGAGTATCTTGGGGAACCTCCTTCATCTTCTAAACACTTCAGATGTGTAGACTTAGTTGTACACTTATATATGTAGACTACAAGACTTATTTGAATTATTTTATTGATATCTTTTGTCTTTGCATTACCTACATTTCCTTTCCCAATGTATTGCTTTCATTACCCCAGAAAGTCATCCCTCAAAACAAAAAATAAGAAATGAGAAAAATAAATTCCAATTGAACCAATATGTAGAGAAAGTATATTTACTATTCTTTCCCATGATCTTCTATCATTGCAAATAAACAGCAGAAAGGTGTTCTAATATCTGGTCTTGGGACCAAACTTCGTCATTGTAACTTCAAAGCATTCAGTTTCATTTGTTTTGTTATTATTTTTTGCTTTATATTGTTATAATAATTATACATTTTGTTTTTCCTTTGGTTCTCTGGATCAGTTAATATGTCTTTTCATATTCACTGCATTAATCATATTCATAATTTCTCACAGCACAATAGTATTCTGTTATAGTCTTATATCCCAATTTGTTAAGTCATTCTCCATTTGTTAGATGTGGTTTGTTTTTAGTTTCTTGCTTCCACAAAGAATGTTGCTGTAAATATTTCAGCATAACTTATGCCTTTTTGTCAATTATTTCCCTTTTAGTATTTGCAGCATATTTATTTATAAGAGAAAAATAATATAGAAATACTAATCATAAAATTCAGATGACAAGGAACAATAATTCTATTGCAACTGGATTAATGATGAGTGTCATGAAATATCCAACATAACTAATTTTTCTTCTTTTCTCTCTTTTGACCATAGTTCTTCCAAATGACCCAGTTCCTCCTGATCCTTTTTTTACTCAAAAAGAGAACGGTTCATGTTTACCTTGTATACTACATTGTCAATAACAGACCAATCAAGGGAAGAACGGAATGCTCTGAGTAACATTTATCCATTTTGCAAACCTTGGATTATTTTCAGGAAACACATCAGAGACTTTTTTCGAATTTTCCTACACATCTTCTATTCAACATTATAAAAAAAACAGTCCAAAGAGAAAAAAAAAACACCTTTAAAATCTTACAAAGATCTTCTCACATTTTTTAACATAATCTCATGGGGAGAAGTATTTGTAATATAATCTTCAGATTTATTGAAACAAAATATCAGGAAACATTTTTTTGTCTCCCTGCACTAGTCACAATACTTCTGGAATACTGTTTGGTTCTAGATAACATATTTTAGGAAAGACTTTACAGTCCTATATAGCATTTTAGATTTGGAGATAGAATAATCCTTACAGGTCATTGAAGTAAACTTCCTAATTTCATAGATGAGAGTACCAAAGAAGTTAAATAATTTCCCCAGGGTTGTAAAGGACAGACTGAAATTTAAACCTCTGTTCTGTGACTCTATATTCATTACTTTCCTTCCCTCTATCATACTGTCGCTTTGATGGTTAAAGGTTCCTTAGAAGAACTTGAAATCATGCCATATAAGGATCATTAGAAGCATCTTGTATTATTTAGTCTAAGGAAGAGAAAATTGCAAGAACTATATTTCTGCATGGGAAGGGTTTTCATGTGAAAGAGGCATTAGGCTTGGTTTTCTTGTCCTTCAGATGAAGAATCAGAAAATACGTACAAGTGGGAGCAAAAGCACTAACTATGTGCCAGGCACTACGTTAAACACTTTTTACAACTATTTCTTATTTGATCTTTAAAACAATCCTACAAAGGAGGTACAATTGCTCCAATTTAAAGTTGAAGAAAGCACAGTTAAAAGATGTGTCTAGGATGACACAGTCTCTGTTGTTATTGCTGTTTGTCCTTCATTCTCAAAAAAAGACTATGACTTTAGGGAGATGATGTCATGACATAGAAGTGAACTTGAATGATATGAGGGAGAGCTATGCAAAGTCAGCAGGCTCACTTTCTCCTCTGGAGTCATCTGAGCCAGTTAGTGTTTGAAAATAATTGAACTCACTTCTTCCTGATACTAGGCTAGCTCCTGGACTTTAGAAAGAAGCAGTTTTCAACATATTAAAGAAGAACACTTCCTAATAATTAGTACATGATGATCCCAAGGATCACTTCCAACTCCTGAGATCCTCTGGTTCTTTGATTCTTGAATATATATATATATATATGTTATATACCAGAATTTCTTCTTCTCCCCCACCCAATAAAAAAATCTGTTACAGGGCCATGTAAGGTAAAATAAGTCAGAGTAGAAGCTACTAATAGATCTTGAAATCATATGTCTGGATCAGTTGCTCCTGCCATTGCTGCCTCAATCCCCTAGCCCCTTTCTCTTTTCCAGGATTTCCAGAAAGATGGCATAAGTGGTAGTCCTTCCACTTATCTAGGATATTTTTTTTAATTTTTAAAAATTTATTTTACTTAATTTAGAAATTATCTCATCATCTCCTGAGAGTTATCTCAAGACTTTGGACAAATGAAATATCTATATCATGTCCATCAGTAACTATAGTTTTATTTAAATAACATTTCTATAGATGGAGATATAGCTACTCCACTGATAGTAAATACTTCAATTTGAAAAGGCTCCAAATCAAGACCAAAATAGAGGGAGTGTTAATGTATGATTTTATCTTTGCAAATGACTGTGCATTCAATATATCCTATGAAGCCAAGATGTAACAAAGTATGGATCAATTTTCTCCTGTTTGTGTGAATTTTGGCCTAGAAATTAACACCAAAAAAAATAGAGGTGCTCTTTCAGCTAGCAGCACATCATTCATATGTGGAATCATTGGTAACAGCAAATGGAGAAGTTTTGAATACTGTGGATAAGTTCACTAACCATGGCAGTATACTTCCCAGAATGTTCACACTGATAGTGAGATTGAGACATGCTTTGTAAGAGTTAGCTCACTCAGGGTAGCTAGGTGGCATAGTGGATAAAGCACCGGCCTTGGAGTCAGGAGTACCTGGGTTCAAATCTGGTCTCAGACACTTAATAATTACCTAGCTGTGTGGCCTTGGGCAAGCCACTTAACCCTATTTGCCTTGCAAAATAAAAAACCTAAAAAAAAAGAGTTAGCTCACTGTTTGGAAAGTGTGAGAGGGAAGAGGTATCAGACTGACTACCAAACTGAACGTTGTGCTGGCCTTATTGCTATATGTTTATGAAACCTGTACAATTTACCAGGGCCATATCAGGAAATTGAATCACTTTCATATAAATTGTCTTAGGAATATTCTGAAGATCACCTGACAAAAGAAGATACTAGACTGAGGTCCTTTCCCAATCTAAACTCTCAAGGATTCAAATTCTACTACAGTATTGATGCCCTGGCCACATTGTTCAAATGGAAGTGATATATTTTCCACGTTGTTTTATGGAGAACTCACACAGGGAAAATACTTATGAGGGTGGGGACTGGGTCAGAAAAACCTATACAAGGACATTCTCATGCTATCTATCTTGTAAAAACGTGAATTGCCAAAATTCATATGATGAAAAATGTCATTCACATTCAGAGAAAAAACTAAAAAAGTATGACTGCAGATTGAAGAACATTATTTTTGCTTTTGTAAAATTTGTTTTTTTATTTTCCCTTTATTGTATTTTTTCTCTTTTGTTCTTAAATGAAAATATGTTTAGCATGATTGTACCTGTAAAAACTATATTAGATCTCTTGAAGTCTTGGGGAAGGACAGGAAAAGGAAGGAAGGCATGAGAAAAATTTAGAACTTATAATTTAACAAAAATGAATGTCAAAAATGAAAAATAAATGGTTGAAAATTTTATTTGTAATTGGAAGATACTATTATAAAAGAGAACTTTGGAATTAATTTGCGACATGGGAAATACTGGCACAGATTACCCAGCATGGTTTGTCCTCATCAGAAAAGATGCTGTGTTCTATGCACAAAGTAAAAATTGAAATAACTTAAAGGAAATTCAAGATGTGCAAGTTTAGAGAATCTACCCCAATGTTCATATGGACTATTTGTGCCTGACTTGTTTTGAATATTCTGAGCTTCCATTGGTCTGTCTTAATTGGTCATAATATAAGACTTTAACATAGTGTTACCATTTTGGTATTCCTTAAGAATGAAGGACTAAAGTCATAAAACCAACTCTATGTCTAGATAGACAGATATATACATAGACAGATACATAGATAGACAAACAGAAAAATTAATAAGCTACTCTTGAAAAAGTCAAGTGTTTTTGAAATGCACACAGTTCATAGATGATTATAAGAAAAGGAAAGATGTGTTCTTTGATCTTGGCTTTTCAAGTTGAAGTATTTACTATCAGTGGAGCATAAACCTGTGTTCTCTCTTTGTATTTCTGTAAAGTGTTACTGAATAATATGATGCCTGAAGTCTGCAAACACATACCTAAGAAAATGGTTCATTTTTGTGAAAATTGGGTTTCATTTCTTACTGACCCTGTCAACAACTCTCTAAAACTAATTTGCTAGCTCAGTGACTCATCATCAGTTTTATGTACATAGAACTGACAAAGGTCAATCATGTAAAAAACATATACTTGATTTTAATACTTAATCTGAGAAGTGTAATATATCCATACTTCTTTGATTCATAGCAAAATTATCTAATTACTTACCAAATATTGAATTCTTCACATGTCCCAATATATAATCCAACTTGGTCTCATTTAAAAGTAGGCTTGAGGACATTTTTTTAAGAAAGATTTTATTTATTTTGAATTTTGCAATTTTCCCTCGAATCTTGCTTCCCTCCCCCTACCCCCGCCCCACAGAAGGCAGTCTATTTGTCTTTACATTGTTTCCATGGTATAAATTGATCTAAGTTGAATGTGATGAGAGAGAAATCATATTCTTAAGGAATAAAGATAAAGTAAAAGAGATAGCAAAAGTATATGATAACTTTTTTTTTTAAATTAAAGGTAGAACTTCTGGCCAAGACGGTGGAGAGAAGACAGGCACAGTTCTAAAGTCTCCTGAACTCTTCCCCATCTGTCACATAAAACAAACCTCTTCAAAGAAATCTGAACCAGGAAACCCAGAAAGTAAAGCCAGGAGAAGAACATCTACCTCAGGATTTGTCTCCTGCAGTAGCCTTGGCTGACTACCTGCGGGTGAGTTTGGGCTCCAAGTGAGGAACAGCCCAGGATCAGCTAGATTAACAGCTGAATTGGAACCTGGAGTCTGAGGGAACGAGAGCCGGACCTGCTGGATCAGCGGTGGGGCTGGACGAAAGAGGCTTGGGTCCGTGGGGAAGCAGAGGAGCTGGTGTTGGTGCTGTCCCCCTGGAGCTTGGGGAAGGGGTTGCGGGGAGAGGTTTGGTGCAGGACAGCTCCGGACACCATCGCTGGGCTGGCACCTCAGGTCTGAGAAACTCTGCGTGCACATCTCCATTGCACTGAGGCCTCCTCCAAAACAAACAATTGCAAACTACTTCTGCCTCAGGCCCAGGTGTGTGAGCAAAAGAACCAGCCCAGCTGAGGAATGAACTCAGGCCAGGGTAAAGCCCACCATTGATTGAAGGCAAAAGAATTCAATAGCTCCATTTCCTTCCCTCAAGCAAAGGGAGAAGGCCTCTTAACCAAGTTCACAGACACTACAGAGAAAGCAACCAGCACCTCCTACTGGCCAGCCAGAGAAACTGCACTCAGTAAAGGCTTTGGCAATCCCAAGCCCAGGTGAACCAGCCCCGCCCCCAACTCAAGGCCTTGGCATAATGAAGAAGGGTCAGTGGAACAGTGGATCCATAGAAAAATTCCTGGAAGGGAAAGACCCCAACTCAGAGAGAGACCTGGAACCTCTGAGGAGAATCCAATCTGGCCTCCAGCACAGAAAGACTTCCTTGAAGAAATAAGGAAGGAGCTTAAAAATTTGGGAGAGACAATGCCTTGCAACAAGAAAACAAAACCTTACAAAGTACAATTGGACAAACACAAAAGGTAAATAAATCTATCAGATCCTCAAATGAGGAACTGCAAAAAGAAATTCATTCTCTCAAAACCTCAATTGGTCAAATGGAAAGCTCATTCAAAAGTAGAATTGACCAATTGAAAAAGGAGTTAGAAATGGTTAATGAAGAAAACTCCTCCCCCCAAAAAAAGTATGGAGTCTACAGAAACTAATGACTCCATGAGACAGCAAGAGTCAGTTAAACAAAATCAAAAAAATAGAAAAAATAGAAGCAAATGTAAAATACCTCATCAACAAAACCACTGACCTCAAGAATAGATCGAGGAGGGGCAACCTGAAAATGATAGGACTTCCTGAAAACATGGAAGAGAAAAAAAGCCTGGACTTAATATTACAGGATCTAGTGATGGAAAACTGCCCTGATATCATGGAATCGGAAGGCAAAGTAGTTATTGAAAGAGTACATCGATCCCCATCAGAAAAAGATCCTAAAATGAAAACACCAAGGAATGTTGTGGCCAAAGTGCAGAACTATCAGATAAAAGAGAAAATCCTGCAAGCATCCAGAAATACACAATTTCAATATCAAGGACACAGTAAGGATCACGCAGGACCCGGCTGCAGCAACTTTAAGGGATCGAAGGGCCTGGAACGAAATATTTCAAAGAGCAAGGGAGCTTGGAATGCAGCCAAGAATCTACTTTCCTGCAAAGCTGAGTCTTCTCTTCCAGGGAAAAAGATGGACATTTAACAACATGGAAGATTTCCAAAAATTTTTGATGAAAAGACCAGAGCTAAAAAGAAAATTTGGACATCAAACAGGAGGTTCAAGAGACACATGAAAAGGTAAAAAAAAGGGGGGGAGGTAAAAGGAGAAAAATGCAATCCAGTAAGTTGAAACTGGCCATATCCCAGCAAGGGGGGGGGGGGAGGAGAGACTCTCATAAATCATGAGAAATGTAACTCTAACAGAGGGAATATACCAAGCCAGAAATGATGGACATGGATGACCTATCCCTGAGACTAATGGGATGTAACTGGCTTTAACACCACTTGGGAGGAAGACTCTAATAACTCTCAGGAATTTTGACTCTATTCAATAGAATATACTGAACTAGAAGGGACAGACACTCAGAATTTTCTATGTCCTAGATAGAATGATCTAAAAAAAATACACTACCTCCCTAAAATGGGGGACAGGAAAGAGACAGGAGGAGGGAGAGGATTGAATGGGACAAATCTCATTACAATAAGAGGTACAAAAAAACTATGGTAATAGAGGGGAAGAAGGGAGCAAAGGAGAAACACATGAATCTTGTTCTCATCAGACTTAGCTTAAAGTCAACCTACACATATTCAGTTAACTTATAAAACATCTAACCTTTCAAGTATTAAAAGGGGAAAAGGGGAGGGGGGATGGAGAAAGGGAAGAGGAGTGGGGGAAATAAGGGGGAAATAACAAAAGGAAGGGAAGGGAAAAGGGAAAAAGGGAAAGGGGAAAGAAAGTGGAGGGTGTGATATAAGAGGGCAAACACACTGAATGGGGGATAATCAGAAACAAAATACTGAGGAATATGGATAAAAGGGGTGGGGAAGGGGGGGAAATACAAACAGAGGGAAGATAACACAGAGGGCAATAAAGAATTAATAATCATAACCTTGAATATGAATGGGATGAACTCTCCCTTAAAAAGTAAGCAAATAGCAGAGTGGATTAAAAACCAAAATCCTACAATATGCTGCTTACACGAAACTCATTTGAAGCAGAGAGATACATATAGAATAAAGGTAAAAGGTTGGAGCAAAATATATTTTGCTTCAGCTGAAGTAAAAAAAAGCAGGGGTAGCAATCCTTATCTCAGACAAAGCAGCAGCAAAAATAGATAGTGTTAAATGAGATAAGGAAGGAAACTATCCTCCTAAAAGGTACCATAGACAATAAAGTCATTTCAATATTGAATATATATGCACCCAGTGGGACAGCACCCAAATTCTTAGAGGAGAAGCTGAAAGAATTACAGGAAGACATAGACAGCTAAACTCTACTACTGGGAGACCTCAAACTCCCGCTATCAGATCTAGATAAATCAAATCATAAAACAAAAAAGAAAGAAATTAGGGAGGTAAATAGATGGTTAGAAAAATTAGATATGGTAGACATATGGAAGAAACTGAATGGGGATAGAAAGGAATATTGCTTTTTCTCTGCAGTACATCGAACTTATACAAAAATTGATCATGTACTAGGACAAAAAAACCTAATGATCAACTGCAGAAAGGCAGAAATACTGAATATGTCTTTCTCAGATCACAGTGCAATAAAAGTCATATGCAATACTGGGCCAAGGAGATACAGACCTAGAGCAAACTGGAAACTGCATAACCTCATTTTAAAAAATGAGTGGACCAAAAAACAAATTATAGAAAGAACCATTTTATCCTAGATAATGATAATAATGAAACAACATACCAAAACCTATGGGATTCATTCAAAGCAACTCTCAGGGGATATATTATAGCTCTAAATCCTTATATGAATAAATTGGAGTAAGAGGAAATCAATGTACTAAACATGAAACTAAAAAAAATTAGAGAAAGAACAAATCAAAAATCCCCAATCAAATACCAAATTAGTAATTCTAAAAATTAAAGAAGAAATTAATAAAATCAAAAGCCAAAAAAAACTATTGAATTAATAAAGAAAACCAAAAGTTGGTATTATGACAACAACAATAAAATATATAAACCTCTGGTCAATTTGTTTAAAAAAATAAAGAAGAATACCGGTGAACTCACTATCAATGAGGAAGAAATTAAAGTAATAATTCAAAATTATTTTGCCCAACTCTATGCCAATAAATTTGATAATCTAAGTGAAATGGATGAATATTTACAAAATCATAAGTTTCCCAGGTTAAATGAAGAAGAGATTAAATACCTAAACAACCCTATCTCAGAAAAAGAAATTCTACAAGCCATTATTGAACTTCCTAAAAAAAATCTCCAGGGCCTGATGGATTCACAAGTGAATTCTACCAAACATTTAAGGAACAATTGGTTCCAATCCTATATAAACTCTTTGGAAAAATAGGGAAAGATGGAACTCTGCCTAACTCTTTCTATGAAACCAATATGGTACTTTTACCTAAACCAGGAAGAGTTAAAACAGAGAAAGAAAATTATAGACCTATTTCCCTGATGAATATAGATGCAAAAATGCTAAATACAATATTAGCAAAATGATTACAATGAGTCATCACTAGGATGATACATTATGATCAAGTGGGATTTATTCCAGGAATGCAGGGATGGTTCAATATGAGGAAAACTGTTAGTATACTCAATTATATCAACAACAAACCTATCAGAAATCATATGATCGTATCAATAGATGCTGAAAAAGCTTTTGACAAAATACAGCATCCATTCCTATTAAAAACACTAGAGAGTGTAGGAATAAAAGGACTGTCCCTGAAAATAATTAGCAGTATCTATCTGAAACCATCAACAAGCATTATATTCAATGGGGTGAGGCTAGTGGCATTCCCAATAAGATCAGGAGTCAAACAAGGGTGCCTATCATCACCACTACTATTCAATATTGTATTAGAAATATTAGCACCAGCAATTAGAGAAGAAAAAGAAATTGAAGGAATTAGAATTGGGAAGGAAGAGACAAAACTCTCATTCTTCGCAGATGATATGATGGTCTACCTAGAGAATCCCAAGCAATCATCTAAAAAACTACTGGAAACAATTAGCAATTTTAGCAAAGTTGCAGGTTATAAAATAAACCCTTATAAATCCTCAACATTTCTATATATGTTTAGCAAGAAACAGCAGGAAGAGCAAGAAAGAGAAATCCCATTCAAAGTAACCTCAGACAGTGTCAAATATTTGGGAGTCTATTTGCCAAGACAGACTCAGAATCTTTTTGAAAACAACTGTAAAACAATTCTAACACAAATTAAATCAGATTTAAATAACTGGGAAAATATCAACTGCTCATTGATATGGAGAGCTAATAACTATCTGTTTAGTGCCCTACCAATCAAAATTCCAAAAAATTACTTTAATGAGTTTGAAAAAATTGTAAGTAAATTTATATGGAGAAATAAAAAGTCACGAATTGCCAGGGGCTTAATGAAAAAAATGCAAACTAAGGTGGCTTAGCACTACCCGATCTATAATTATATTATAAAGCATCTGTCATCAAAACTGTTTGGTATTGGCTAAGAAATAGAGTGGTGGACCAGTGGAATAGACTAGGTGTAAAAGCAGGAGAGGATTATAGTAATCTGGTGCTTGATAAACCCAAAGAGTCTGGCCATTCAGAAAAAAAACTCCCTCTTTGATAAAAACTGCTGAGATAATTTGAAGTTAGTATGGAAGAAACTTAGATTAGACCAACACATCACACCCTTTACCAAGATAAGATCCAAATAGTTACAGGACATAGACATACAAAACAATACTATAAGCAAATTAGAAGTTCAAGGACTAGTCTACCTGTCAGATCTATGGAAAGGGGAACAGTTTATAACTAAGGAAGAGTTGGAGAACATCACTAAAAACCAATTAGATCATTTTGATTACATTAAATTAAAAAGTTTTTGCACAGATAAAACCAATGTAACCAAGATCAAAAGAAAAGTAGTAAATTGGGAAACAATCTTTACAACTAATGATTATGACAAAGGAGTCATTTCTAAAATATATAGAGAACTGAGTCATATTTTTAAAACAAAAAGCCATTCCCCAATTGACAAATGGTCAAAGCATATGCAAAGGCAATTTACACATGAGGAGACCAAAGCAAACCATAGCCCTATGAAAAAATGCTCTAAATCATTAATTATTAGAGAAATGTAAATTAAAGCTTCTCTGAGGTTACACCTCACACCTCTCAGATTGGCCAGTATGACCAGGAAGGATAATGATCATTGTTGGAAGGGTTGTGGGAAATCTGGGACACTATTATACTGTTGGTGGAGCTGTGAACTCATCCAACCCTTCTGGAGAGCTATTTGGAACTATGCCCAAAGGGCAACAAAAAGGTGCATACCCTTTGACCCAGCAATACCACTACTGGGTCTATACCCTGAAGAGATGAGGAAAAAGGCTAAAAAGATTACTTGTACAAAAATATTTATAGCAGCCCTGTTTGTGGTGGCAAAGATTTGGAAATCCAGTACATGTCCTTCAGTTGGGGAATGGCTTAGCAAACTGTGGTATATGTATTTCATGGAACACTATTGTTCTATTAGAAACCAGGAGGGATGGGATTTCAGGGAAACCTGGAGGGATTTGCATGAACTGATTTTGAGTAAGATGAGCAGAACCAGAAAAACACTGTACACCCTAACAGCAACATGGGAGTGATGTCCAACCTTGAAGGACTTGCTCATTTCATCAGTGCAACAATTGGGAACAATTTTGGGCTGTCTGCAAATGAGAGTACCATCTGTATCCAGATAAGGAGCTGTGGAGTTTGAACAAAGTGCAAGGACTATTCCCTTTAATTTGGAAAAAAAGCAGATATCTTATTGTCTGATCTTGTTACTTCTGAGAATTCTGTTCTCTTTAAGGATATGATTTCTCTCTCATCACACCCAATTTTGATCAATGTACAACATGGAAATAAAGTAAAGCATGACGGAGTGCTATCTGTGGGGTAGGGGTGGGGGGAGGTAAGCAAAATTCGAGGAAAATTGTAAAACTCAAATAATATCTTTAATAAAAATAAAAAATTTAAAAATTAAATTACATTAAATGTAATAATCCACAATACTTTCTCTGGATACAGATGGTATTCTGTATCACAGATACACTGTTATTGGGCCTGACTATTGCACTGATTGAATGAGCAAGTCCATTAAGGTTGACTATCACCACCATATTACTGTTATGGTGTACAATGTTTTTCTGGTGCTGCTCATCTCTCTCAGCATCAGTTTAGGCAGACTGTTCCAGGCTTCCCTGAATTCCCATTCCTCCTGGTTTCTAAGAGAACAATATTGTTCCATGACATGCATATAGCTCAGTTTCTTAAGCCATTCCACCAATTGAAGAACATTCACTTAATTTTCAATTCTTTGCCACTACAAACAGGGCTGCTATGAATATTTTTGTACAAGTAATATTTTTACCCTTTTTCCTGATCTCTTCAGGGTATAGATCCAGTAGTGGAATTGCTGGGTCAAAGGGTATGAACATTTTTATTTCCCTTTGGAAGTAATTCCAAATTCCTCTCCAGAAAGGCTGGATGAGTATACAGCTCCACCAACAATGTATTAATGTCCCAGATTTCCCACATCTCTTCTTAGACTGAACATTGCTCTTTCTGGTCCTTTTGGCCAATCTGAGAGGTGTGAGGTCAAACCTCAGAGATGCTTTAGTTTTCATTTCTCTAATAATTAGTGATTTAGAGAAATTATTCATATGACCGTGAATCACTTTGATTTCCTCATTTGCAAATGGCCTTCACATATCCTTTGATCATTTGTCAATCGGGGAATGGCTTGTCTTTTTAAAAATTTAACTTCTTTGATTATTTTAGAAATGAGTCCTTTGTCAGAAATACTTGTTGAAAAGTTGTTTCCCAATTGATTACATTTCTTTTGATCTTGGTTACAGTGGTTTTGTCTGTGCAAAAGCTTTTTGATTTATTGTAGTAAAAATTGTCTAGTTTATTTTTAATGATATTCTCCATCTCTTCCTTTGTCATAAACTTCTTCCCTTTCCATAGATCTGACAGGTAAACTATTCCTTATAATATTTTTATGTCTATATCCTATATACATTATGACCTTATTTTGGTATAGGGTTTGTGTTGTTGATCAAATCCAAGTTTCTGCCATACTAATGTCCAAATTTTCCAATAGGTTTATCGAAGAGAGAGTTTTTATCCTGAAAGCTAGACTCTTTGGGTTTATCAAACAGCAGATTACTATAATCAGTTCCCACTATTAAGCATAGTCTATTCCACTGATCTACCACTCTATGTCTTAGCCAATACCAGGCATTTTTAATGACTGATACTTTACAATATAATTTTAGTTCTGGTAGGGCTAGATCACCTTCTTTTGCACTTTTTTCATTAAATCCCTGAAGATACTCAACGTTTTATTTCTCCATATGAATTTACTAACAAATTGTTCTAACTCATTAAAGTAATTTATTGGAATTTTGATTGGCAGGTCACTAAACAAGTAGTTTAATTTTGGTAGAACTGTCACTTTTATTATGTCAGCTTAGTCTATCCATGAGTAGTTGGTATTTGTCCAGTTATTTAAATCTGACTTTATGTGTGTGATAAGTATTTGTAATTGTTTACAAAAAGTTTCTGAGTCTGCCTTAGTAGGTATTTTATATTGTCTGAGGTTACTTTGAATGGGATTTCTCTATCTAGCTCTTTCTGCTGAATCTTGCCAGTCATATATATATATGTATATATATATATACATATATATATATGTTGAGCATTTATGAGGGTTTATTTTATATCCTGTGACTTTTCTAAAGTTGCTAATTGTTTCCAGTAGTTTTTTGGATGATTTCTTGGGGTTCTCGAGGTATACCATCATATCCTCTGCAAAAAGTAAGAGTTTTTTCCTCTTATTGCTGAAGCCAACAGAAGGAAATTTGACAGTCTTTACATTGTTTCTATGGTATACATTGATCCAAATTGAATATGATGAGAGAGAAATCATATCCTTAAGGAAGAAGCATAAAGTATAAGATATAGCAAGATCAGACAATAAGATATCAGGTTTTTTGTTCCTAAATTAAAGTTAATAGTCCTTTGTCTTTGTTCAAACTTCACAGTTTTTTCTCTGCATATAGATGGTATTCTCCATTGCTGACAGCCCAAACTTGTCCCTGATTGTTGCACTGATAGAATGAGCAAGTTCATCAAGGTTGGCTATTGCTCCCATGTTGCTGTAAGGATGTATAGTGTTTTCCTTGTTCTGCTCATCTCATTCAGCATCAGTTCATGCAAATCCCTTCAGGCTTCCCTGAATTCCCATCCCTCCTGGTTTCTTTTTCCTTTTTTTATTTTGTTAAAGATTTTATTTGAGTTTTACAATTTTTCTCTCAATCTTACCTCCCCCCCACAGAAAGCAATCTATCAGTATTTTGTTTCCATGTTGTACATTGAGTGTGTTGAGAGGGAAATCATATTGTAGGATTCTGGTTTTTAATCCACTCTGCTATTCGCTTACATTTTAAGGGAGATTTCCTCTCATTCACATTCGAAGTTATGATAAGTTATTCTTTATTGCCCTCCATGCTATCTTCCCTCTGTTGTATTCCCCCCCCCCTTTTCCCTCCCTTTATCTGTATTCCCCAGTATTTTGTTTCTGAATATCACCCCCTTCAGTATGTTTGCCCTCTTATATTACTCCCTCCCCTTTCCCCTTTTCCCTTTTTTCTTCCCTTCTTTTTTTTAGTTCCCCTTTTCCCCCTCCCCTCCCTTTCTCCATCCCCACTCCTCTTTCCCCTTTTAGTATTTGAAAGGTTAGATTTTTTTTAAGTTAACTAAGTATATGTAAGTTGACTTTAAGCCAAGTCTGATGAGAAGAAGATTCAAGTGTTTCTCATCTCCTCCTTTCTTCCCCTCTATTAACATAAGTATTTTGTACCTCTTAATGTAATGAGATTTACCCCCATTCAATCCTCTCCCTCCTCCTGTCTCCTTCCTGTCCCCCTTTTTAAGGAGGTAGTGTTTTTAAAAATCATTCTATCTGAGTCATAGAAAATTCTGAGTATCCTTGATTTCTAGCTAAGTACATTCTATCTAATAGAGTTAAAATTCTTGAGAGTTATTAGAGTCTTTCTTCCAAGTAGGGCTAAACTCAGTAGTATTCCGTTGGATAGCAGTCTCATGGATAGGTCATGAATGTCCATCACTTCTTGCTAGGTATATTCTCTCTGTTAGAGTTACAATTCTCAAGATTTATGAGAATCTTTTTTCCACATGCTGGGATATAGCCAATTTCAACTTGTTGGGTAGCAGTTATTTTTTCTTTTATCAACCCACTTTTTTTTACCTTTTCATGTGTCTCTTGAACCTCCTGTTTGATGTCCAAATTTTCTAGCTCTGGTCTTTTCATCAGGAACTTTTGGAATTCTTCCAATTCGTTAAATGTCCATCTTTTTCCCTGGAAGAGAAGGCTCATTTTTGCAGGATAGTGGATGCTTTGCTGCATTCCAAGCTCCCTTGCTCTTCAAAATGTCTCATTCCCTGCCTTTCGATCCCTTAATGTTGATGCAGCCAGGTACTGTGTAATTCTTACTGTGGCTCCTTAATATTTAAATTGTTTATTTCTAGCTGCTTGCAGGATTTTCTCTTTTATCTGACAGTATTGGAATTTGGCCACAAGTCTCCTTGGTGTTTTCATTTTAGGATTTTTTTCTGGAGGGGATCAATGTATTCTTTCAATAACTACTTTGCCCTGTGATTCCATGTTATCAGGGCAATCTTCCATCACTAGATCCTGTAATATTAAGTCCAGGCTTTTGTTCCCTTCCATATTTTCAGGAAGTCCAATAATTTTCAGGTTGCTCCTGCTTGACCTAATCTCAAGGTCAGTGGTTTTGTTGATGAGGTATTTTTCATTTTCTTCTATTTTTTGATTTTGTTCGATAGGCTCTTGCTGTCTCATGAAGTCCTAACTTTCTGCATACTCCATTCTTTTTTTTAGGGAGGAGTTTTCTTCATTAACTTTTTGCTATTCCTTTTCCAGTTAGTCAATTCTACTTTTGAAAGAGCTTTCCATTTGACCAGTTGAGGTTTTGAGAGAATTATTTTCTTTTTGCATTTGCCCATTTGAACATCTGAGAGATTTATTCTCATTATGTATACATACAATTGTATTTTCTAAGGATTTGGTTTTGTGTTGCAGGGTATTAATCTTCTCTTGGGTTTTCTTTTGCCAAATTTTCCAATTGATTTTTAAACTCCTTCCTTAATTCTTCAAGGGAGTCTTTCTGTACTGGAGACCAGATCATATTCTCCTCAAAGGTTCTAGGTCTCTCTGAGTTAGGGTCTTTTCCTTCCAAGAATTTTTCTATGGATCCACCTTTCCTCTGACTCTTCTTCATTTTGCTAAGACCTTGAGTTGGGGAGGGGCTGGTTCACAGGGGTTTTGGTGTTGGGATTGCTAGATGCTTTACTCGCTGAGTGCAATTTCTCTGGCTGGCCAGTAGGAGGTGCTGGTTGCTTTCTCTGGTGTGTCTGTGACCTTGATTGAGGCCTTCTCCTTTAGCTTGAAGTGGGGGTTGGAGCTATTGAATCCTTTTGCCTTCAATCAATGGTGGGCTTTACCCTGACTTGAGGTCATCCTTCTTCCTATTGTCAGCTGGGCTGGTTTTTCTGCTCACACACCTGTGCCTAAGGCAGAAGTAGTCTGCAATTTTTTGTTCTGGGATAGGGCCTCAGCTGTAATGGAGGTGTGAACTTAGAGTTCCTCAGACCAGAGGAGCCCAGGGATGGTGACCCGAAGCTCTCCTGCACCTGAACCCTCTCCCCAGCCCTGTTGGCAAGCTCCAGAGGGTCAGCACACTTCTGCTCCCTAGTTGACTGAAGCCCCTGCCAGTCTAGCCCCACCACTGATCCAGCAGGTCTATCTCTTGGGCCCTCAGACACCCTGGCTCCAATTCAGCCTCTAATGTGGCTGATCAGGGGCTGATCCCAGCTCTGTGGCAGGGCTCGCCTGCCTGAGCTCACCCATGGCTGCTGCGGAAGACAAATCCTGTAGTAGATGTTCTTTCTCCTGGCTTTTCTTTCTGGGTTTTGTGGGTCAGATTTCTGTTAAGAGGTTTGTTTCATGTGATAGATGTGGAAATATCAGGAGACTTTAGAACTGTGCCAAATTCTCTCCACCATCTTTCCCTTCAAATTTCTAATAGAACAATAGTTCAGTTGAAATGAAGGTATGGACTCTGATTTCCTCCAGACTAGAGGAGTCCAAGAGTGGATATCTGCAAATCTCCAGCACTGGACTCATCCTCCTGTCCTTCTGGTAAGCCCGAGACTGTCAGTCCCATAGCCAAAGCCTCTACTCCCCAGTTGGCTCTCTGGAGCTGACCACAGTTCCTGCACTAAACACATTCATGGCTGCTCCCAGGCTAGTCCTGCTCTGCTTTCTGTGCCCACCTCACCCTCTATCTTGGTGGTAGATATCCTTCTCCTACCCTCTATTTCTGTTGATCAGGTTTCTGTTAAGAGGTTTGTTTTATATTATATATAAAAGGGAAGATCAGGAGACCTTAAACCAGTGCCTGTCTTTTCTCTGCCATCTTGGCCAGAAGTCACTTGAGGATGTTTTAAGTTAGTTACATAGAAGTCAGCAAAATAATGTATAGAATATAGACATATTTTGATCAAAGAATTTAGTAGTTGCAAATTATATAATCCCAATCAGGTGCTTAAAGTTTACGTCCTATTTGCTATTCTAAATAAGGTAACCATGACTATTACAAAATGAAATGAATTGACTGGGGTGGAAGAGAATTCCTTATCATTGGAGAGGGAGGCTGAAAGTGTACTTTTTTGGGAACATTATAGAAGAGAGTCATGATTAAGGTAGAGATTTTACTTCATAATTTATATGGTCTTGACTAATATTGTTCAATGATTTTTACCTGTTTCCTCAAATTTTGACTAATAGTCACATTTGTTGTAGTAGTTTGATGGTAGACTAGCATAAAGAAAATGTGTGCCTCAAAGGTGATTTGTACTCTCCTTTGACACTTCTAGTTCCACCAAGAAAACCATCAGGACAGTAATACATCCAGGTACAGAATCCATCATGATTCGAGTAAGTATAGAGTGAGGGTAAAAAGGAGCCATAGAGAAGGTGAAATGTAAAAGTTCAAATTAGGTGCATACTTTGACAATAGAAGCAAACTCATAAAAACAATGCTTATTGCTTCACCAAAGAATGGTACTATCCTACTTGTTTGTGTTTTAAACTTTATGTCTTTACTAAGATGAATCAGGGAGAAATCTGAAGCTCTATAACCAAGACCAAATGATATAATGATGTGTCCATTATTGATTCAGTACAGTGGGAACCCTCCTGGCAGCTTATGTCATCTACCACCACTATTCTAGGGGTGTAAGGCCACCAAGGAGCTAGAAAAGCAGAACACCACTTGAGATGGAGCTATGAAGGACAAAGTGGTTTTATTCATGCCTTAAAGATTACAGGACTAGGTTCTGCCCTATGGGGTAGAGATTTTATTTCTTGGATGTCAATGAATTTATTTATTTATTTTTATTGTTCTTAATTTTTTTTATTTTCTATTCTCATTTTGTACAAATATTTTTTTTACATTAATAAAATATTCTTGTTTAAGAGTAAATGAAATACCCCCTCTCCCGCATAAATATAGACTTGCTTGAGCGATAAAGTAAAGAGGAGAGAAAAAAATTAGAATTAAGAAAAAATAATAGTAATAATTGTAGGTAGAGCCAGGTGGCACAATGGACAAATCACCAGCCCTGGAGCCACAAGCACCCGAGCCCATATCCAGCCCGGTAAACCCAACAATCACCCAGCCATGTGACATGCAATCCACCCAATCCCCACTGCCCTGTAAAAAACAAAAAGAATGAAAAAAAGGACCCAAAATGAAATAAAATATAAATTATAGTAGGGGTGGCTGGGTGGCAGACAGAGAATAGGCTCTTGAGCCAGGAACACCCGGGTCCAAATCGGGCCTCAGACACCCAAAGATCACCCTGCTATGCACCTCCAGGCAGGCCACCTAGCCCCATTTGCACTGCACCTTCCCCAAATAATAATAATAATAATAATAATAATAATAATAATAATAACAACAACAACAACAACAACAATAATAATAAATGTGCTTCATTCGTTGTTCCAACACCAAGAACTTTGTCACAGGTGGATCAAATTCTTCTTCTTTTTTTTAAAATTTTATTAAAGATATTGAGTTTTACAATTTTATCCCAATCTTGCTTCACTCCCCCCACCCCCACCCCACAGATAGCACTCGTTCAGTCTTTACTTTGTTTCCATGTTGTACCTTGATCCAAATTGGGTGTGATGAGAGAGAAATCATATCCTTAAAGAGAACAGAATTCTCAGAGGTAACCAGATCAAACAAAAAGACATCTGGGTTTTTTTTTTTTTGCCAAATTAAAGGGAATAGTCCTTGTACTTTGTTCCAACTCCGCAGCTCCTTATCTGGCTACAGATGGTACTCTCCTTTGCAGACAGCCTAAAATTGTTCCCAATTGTTGCACTGATGGAATGAGCAAGTCCTTCAAGGTTGAACATCACTCCCATGTTGTTGTTAGGGTGTACAGTGTTTTTCTGGTTCTGCTCATCTCACTCACCATCAGTTCATGCAAATCCCTCCAGGTTTCCCTGAAATCCCATCCCTCCTGGTTTCTAAGAGAACAATAATGTTCCATGACATACATATACCACACTTTGCTAAGCCATTCCCCAACTGAAGGACATTTACTGGATTTCCAATTCTTTGCCACAACAAACAGGGCTGCTATAAATATTTTTGTACAAGTAATGTTTTTGCCCTTTTTCCTCATCTCTTCAGGGTATAGACCCAGTAGTGGTATTGCTGGGTGAAAGGGTATGCATATTTCTGTTGCCCTTTGGGCATAATTCCAAATAGTTCTCCAGAAGGGTTGGATGAGTTCACAGCTCCACAAACAGTGTAGTAGTGTCCCAGATTTCCGACATCCCTTCCACCAATCATCATTATCCTTCCTGGTCATACTGGCCAATCTGAGAGGTGTGAGGTGGTACCTCAGAGAAGCTTTAATTTGCATTTGTCTAATAATTAATGATTTAGAGCATTTTTCATATGGCTATGGATTGCTTTGATCTCCTGATCTGTAAATTGCCTTTGCATATCCTTTGACCATTTGTCAATTGGGGAATGGCTTTTTGTTTTAAAAATATTACTCAGTTCTCTGTATATGTTAGAAATGAGTCCTTTGTCAGAATCATTAGTTGTAAAGATTGTTTCCCAATTTACTACTTTTCTTTTGATCTTGATTGCATTGCTTTTATCTGTGCAAAACCTTTTTAATTTAATGTAATCGAAATCATCTAATTGGTTTTTAGTGATGTTCTCCAACTCTTCCTTAGTCATAAACTGTTCCCCTTTCCATAGATGTGACAGGTAGACTAGTCCTTGATCTTCTAATTTGCTTATAGTATTGTTTTTTATGTCTATGTCCTGTAACCATTTGGATCTTATCTTGGTGAAGGGTGTGAGGTGTTCATCTAATCTAAGTTTCTTCCATACTAACTTCGAATTATCTCAGCAGTTTTTATCAAAGAGGGAGTTTTTATCTGAATGGCCAGACTCTTTGGGTTTATCAAGCAGCAAATTACTATAATCCTCTCCTTCTTTTACACCTAGTCTATTCCACTGGTCCACCACTCTATTTCTTAGCCAATACCAAACAGTTTTGATGACTGATGCTTTATAATATAATTTTAGATTGGTTAGTGCTAAGCCACCTTTGTTTGCATTTTTTTTTTCATTAAGCTCCTGGCAATTCTTGACTTTTTATTTATCCATATGAATTTAGTTACAATTTTTTCTAACTCATTAAAGTAATTTTTTGGAATTTTGATTGGTAGAGCACTAAACAGATGGATTAGTTTTGGTAGAAATGTAATTTTTATTATATTAACTCTGCCTATCCATGAGCAGTTGATATTTGCCCAGTTATTTAAATCTGATTTAATTTGTGTGAGAAGTGTTTTATAATTGTTTTCAAAAAGATTCTGAGTCTGTCTTGGCAAATAGACTCCCAAGTATTTTACACTGTCTGAGGTTACTTTGAATGGGATTTCTCTTTCTAGCTCTTCCTGCTGTTTCTTGCTAGTCATATATAGGAAACTTGAGGATTTATGGGGGTTTATTTTATTACCTGCAACTTTGCTAAAATTGCTAATTGTTTCCAGTAGTTTTTTGGATGATTTCTTGGGATTCTCTAGGTAGACCTTCATGTCATCTGCGAATAGTGAGAGTTTTGTCTCTTCCTTCCCAATTCTAATTCCTTTAATTTGTTTTTCTTCTCTAATTGCTGATGCTACCATTTCTAATACAATATTGAATAGTAGTGGTGATAATGGGCACCCTTGTTTCACCCCTGATCTTACTGCCTCACCCCATTGAGTATAATGCTTGTTGATGGTTTCAGATAGATACTGCTAATTATTTTAAGGAACAGTCCATTTATTCCTACACTCTCTCGTGTTTTTAATAGGAATGGATGCTGTATTTTTTCAAAAGCTTTTTCAGCATCTATTGATAACATCAAATGGTTTCTGATAGGTTTGTTATTGATATAGTTGAGTATACTAACAGTTTTCCTCATATTGAACCATCCCTGCATTCCTGGAATAAATCCCACTTGATCATAATGTATTATCCTAGTGGTGACTCGTTGTAATCATTTTGCTAATATTGTATTTAGGATTTTTGCATCTATATTCATCAGGGAAATAGGTCTATAATTTTCTTTCTCTGTTTTACCTCTTCCTGGTTTAGGTAACAGTACCATATTGGTTTCATAGAAAGAGTTAGGCAGAGTTCCATCTTTCCCTATTTTTCCAAAGAGTTTATATATGATTGGAACCAATTGTTCCTTAAATGTTTGTTAGAATTCACTTGTGAATTCATCAGGCCCTGGAGATTTTTTTTTAGGGTGTTCAATAATGGCTTGTTGAATTTCTTTTTCTGAGATAGGTTTGTTCAGGTATTTAATCTCTTCTTCATTTAACCTGGGCAACTTTTATTTTTGTAAATATTCATCCATTTCACTTAGATTATCAAATTTGTTGGCATAAAGTTGGGAAAATAATTTTGACTTATTACTTTAATTTCGTCCTCATGGGTGGTGAGTTCACCTTTTCCTTTTTAATAGTAGAAATTTGTTTTTCTTCTTTTTTTAATCAAATTGATGAGATGTTTATCAATTTTATTGTTTTTTTTCATAATACCAGGTTTTGGTTTTATTTATTAATTCAATAGTTTTTTCTTTCTATTTTATTAATTTCTCCTTTAATTTTTCAAATTTCTAATTTATTATTTGATTGGGGATTTTTGATTTGTTCTTTCTCTAATTTTTTTAGTCTCATGTTTAGTTCATTGATTTCCTCTTTCTCCAATTTATTCATATACGCATTTAGAGCTATACTGTATCCCCTGAGAGTTGCTTTAAATGAATCCCAAAGGATTTGTGTGTTGTTTCATTATTATCATTATCTAATATAAAATGGTTAATTCTTTCTATAATTTGGTTTTTGGTCCACTCATTTTTTAAGATGAGTTTATTCAGTTTCCAATTTACTCTGGGTCTATATCTCCTTGGCCTAGTGTTGCATATGACTTTTATTGCATTGTGATCTGAGAAAGATATATTCACTATTTCTGCCTTTCTGCAGTTGATCATTAGGTTTTTATGTCCTAGTACATGGTCAGTTTTTGTATAGGTTCCATGTACTGCAGAGAAAAAGGTATATTCCTTCCTATCCCCATTCAGTTTCCTCCATAAGTCTACCATATCTAATTTTTCTAACAATCTATTTACCTCCCTAATTTCTTTATTGTTTGTTTTATGATTTGATTTATCTAGATCTGATAGTGGGAGTTTGAGGTCTCCTACTAGAAGAGTTTTGCTGTCTATGTCTTCCTGTAATTCTTTTAGCATCTCCTCTAAGAATTTGGGTGCTGTCCCACTGGGTGCATATATATTCAATATTGAAATGACTTTATTGTCTATGGTACCTTTTAGGAGGATAAAGTTTCCTTCCTTATCTCTTTTAAGGCTATCTATTTTTGCTGCTGTTTTGTCTGAGATAAGGATTGCTACCCCTGCTTTTTTTACTTCAGCTGAAGCAAAATATATTTTGCTCCAACCTTTTACCTTTACTCTATATGTATCTCTCTGCTTCAAATGAGTTTCTTGTAAACAGCATATTGTAGGATTCTGGATTTTAATCCACTTTGCTATATGCTTACCTTTTATGGGAGAGTTCATCCCATTCACATTCAAGGTTATGATTACTAATTCTTTATTGCCCTCTGTGCTATCTTCCCTCTGTTTGTATTTTCCCCCTTTTCCCCCCTTTTATCCATATTCCCCAGTATTTTTTTGAATACCACCCCCTTCCGCGTGTTTGCCCTCCTATATCACACCCTCCCCTTTCTTTCCCCTTTCCTTTTTTCCCTTTCCCCTTCCCTTCCTTTTGTTATTTCCCCTTATTTCCTCCACTCCCCTTCCCTTTCTCTGTGCCCCCTCCCCTCTTCCCCTTTTAATTATTGAAAGGTTAGATGTTTTATAAGTTAACTGATTATGTGTAGGTTGACTTTAAGCCAACTCTGATGAGAAGAAGATTCAGGTGTTTCTCCTCTACTCCCTTCTTCCCCTCTATTACCATAGGTTTTTTGTATCTCTGAGTGTAATGAGATTTGTCCCATTCAATCCCGTCCCTCCACCCATCTCTTTCCTGTCCCCCTTTTTAGGGAGGTTGTGTATTTTACTTTTTAGATCATTCTATCTAAGTCACAGAAAATTCTGAGTGTCTATCCCTTCTAGTTCAATACATTCTGTTGAACAGAGTCAAAATTCCTGAGAGTTATTAGAGTCTTTCTCCCCAGTGGAGTTAAAACCAGTTACATGCTATTAGATATCAGTCTCCTCGAGAGGTAATAGATGGTCATCATTTCTGGCTCGGTGTATTCTGTCTGTTAGTGTTACATTTCTCAGGATTTATGAGAGTCTCTCCCCCTTCCCCCATGCTGGTATATAGCCAGTTTCAACTTCTGGATTGCATTTTTTTTCCTTTTCCTGCCCCCACCCCTTTTTTTTACCTTTTTATGTGTCTCTGTAACCTCCTGTTTGATATCCAAATTTTCTGTTTAGCTCTGGTCTTTTCTTCAGTAATTTTTGGAATTCTTCATTCATTAAATGTCCATCTTTTTCCCTGGAAGAGAAGGCTCAGCTTTGCAGGAAAGTAGATTCTTGGCTGCATTCCAAGCTCACGTGCTCATCGAGATATCTTGTTCCAGGCCCTTCGATCCCTTAAAGTTGATGCAGCCAGGTCCTGTGTGATCCTTACTGTGGCTCCTTGATATTTAGATTGTTCTTTCTGGCTGATTCCAGGATTTTCTCTTTTATCTGATACTTCTGGAGTTTGGCCATGGTGTTTTCATTTTAGGATTTTTTTCCGGTGGGGATCGATGTACTCTTTCAATAACTACTTTGCACTCTGATTTGATGATGTCAGGGCAGTTTTCCATCACTAGATCCTGTAATATTAAGTCCAGGCTTTTTTTTTCTTCGATGTTTTCAGGAAGTCCTATAATTTTCAGGTTGCCCCTCCTCGATCTATTCTCAAGGTCAGTGCTTTTGTTGATGAGGTATTTCACATTTGCTCCTATTTTTTTTATTTTGTTTAACTGACTCCTGCTGTCTCGTGGAGTCATTAGTTTCTGTAGACTCCATTATTTTTGTGGGGAGGAGTTTTCTTCATTAACCTTTTCCAATTTGACCAATTAAGGTTTTGAGAGAATTAATTTCTTTTTCCATTTCATTTGTTCATTTGAGGATCTGAGAGAATTGTTCTCCTTTTGTAATTGTCCAATTCTACTTTCTAAGGTTTTGTTTTCTTGTTGCAAGGTATTAATTGTCTCCCCCAAATTTTCCAGTTGATTTTTAAACTCCTTCCTTATTTCTTCAAGGAAGTCTTTAAATGCTGGAGACCAGATTGTATTCTCCTCAGATGTTCCAGGTCTCTCTGGGTTCAGGTCTTTCCCTTCCAGGAATTTTTCTATGGATCCACCTTTCCACTGACCCTTCTTCATTATGCTAACACCTTGAGTTGGGGTGGGGCTGGTTCCCCTGGACTTGGGATTTCTAAAGGCTTTACTGAGTGCAGCTTCTCTGGCTGGCCAGTAGCAGGTGCTGGTTTCTCTCTCTGGAGTGTCTGTGACCTTGGTTGAGAGGCCTTCTCCCTTTGCTTGAGGGAGGGAATTAGAGCTATTGAATTCTTTTGCCTTCAATCAATGGTGGGCTTTACACTGGCCTGAGGTGATTCCTCAGCTGGGCTGGTTCTTTTGCTCACACAGCTGGGCCTGAGGCCTCAGTGCAGTGGAGGCGTGGACTCTGAGTTTCTCAGACCCGAGGAGCCTAGGGATGGTGTCTGCAGGTCTACTGCAGCAGACCTCTCCCCGCAGCCCCTTCCCCAAGCTCCAGGGGGACAGCACCAACACCAGAGCCTCTGCTTCCCCGCAGACGCAAGCCCCCTTCATCCAGCCCCCTGCTGATCCAGCAGGTCAGGCTCTTGGGCCCTCAGACTCCCGATTCTGATTCAGCGGTTGATCTGGCTGATCCCTGGCTGATCTTCCCTCGGAGCTCAGACTCACCTGCTGTTACTCAGCCAAGGCTGCTGTGGAAGACAAATCCTGAGGTAGATTTTCCTCTCTTGGCTTTTCTTTCTGGGTTTCCTGGTTTGGATTTCCTTTAAGAGGTTGGTTTCATGTGATAGATGGGGAAGAGATCAGGAGACTTTAGAACTGTGCCTGTTTTCTCTCCGCCATCTTGGCTGGAAGTCCTGATCAAATTCTTTATGCTATGTCCATCGCAAAAGTTACTTCCATATTTTTCCAGAGTTGCCATTTCTGATTGCAACTCCCTCCTTTCTTAATTCTCCACTACAATGTACTATATTTTCTCTCTCCTTTCACTCTGACTCTGCTGTAGGGTAGCTGAGTGGTACAGCAGACAGATCCCTGGCCCTTGGGCCAAGAGGCCCTGAGCCCCCATACCACCCCTTAGGCCTAGCATCTACCTGGCCCTATAATCCTGGACAGGCCTTCCAATCCCAGCCTTTGCAAAAATTAAAAAAGAAAATGTGTTATATCTTACCACTCTCCCCCCATGGTCCATCCTCTCCTCCTTTATAAACATCCCCACCCCTTCCCCCCACTCCCCCCATCCTTCTTACTCCAGATGTCTATACCCCATTGAGTATATATGCTGTTTCCTCTTCTAGCCACCTCTGATGAGAGCAAAGGTTCCCTCATTCCCCCTTGCCTCCACCCCTTCCATATCATTATTATGTGAAATATCTTGGCCTATTCGCCCTCTCCTTTTTCTTTCTCCCATTACATTTCCCTTTTTTTTCTATTGACTCCATTTTGACACCATATTTTATCTTCAAATTCAGCTTTCTCCTGTGCTTCAACTATAAAAGCTCCCTCCACCTGCTCTATTAACTGAGAAGGTTCATATGAGTATTATCAGTGTAATTTTTCTATGCAGGAATACATGCAGTTCATCATCATTAAGTCCCTCATATTTTCCCCTTCTCCTCCCCTCTCTATGCTTCACCTGAGTCCTGTATCTGAAGATCAAACCTTCTGTTCAGCTCTAGCCATTCCAAAAGGAACCTTTGAAATTCCCCTGGTTCATTGAAAGTCCATCTTTTTCCCTGGAAGAGGACATTCAGCCTTGCTGGGTGGTTCTTTCTTAGCTGCATTCGGACCTCTTTTGCCTTCCAGTATATTATATTCCAAGCCCTACGAGCTTCCAATGTAGTTGCTGCTAAGTCCTGTGAGATCCTGACTGTGGCTCGACAATATTTGAACTATGTCCTTCTGCCTGCTTGTAAAATTTTCTCTTTGACTTGGGAGTTCTGGAACTTGGCTATAATATTCATAGGGGTTGGTTTTTGGGGATCTCTTTCTCCAGGGGATTGGTGGATTCTCTCCATTTCTATTTTGCCCTCTGATTCTAGAATATCAGGGCAATTTTCCCTGTAGTAATTCTTTGAAAATGATGTCAATTCTCTTTTCCTGATAATGACTTTCAGGAATTCCAATAATTTTTAAATTATCTTTCCTAATTCTGTTTTCCATATCAGTTGTTTTTTCAATGCGATATTTCACATTTTCTTCTGATTTTTCATTTTTTTGGTTTTGAAGTTTTGATTCCTGATTTCTGGTAAATTCATCATTCTCCCTGAAATCTATTCTTTGTCTGAAGGATTTGTTCTCCTCGGAGATTTTTCGTATCTCTTTTTCCATCTGGCCAATTTTGCTTTTTAAAGCATTCTTCTCCTCCAAAATTTTTTTGAATTGTTTTATCCATTTGACCTAAGCTGGTTTTTAGCATGCTATTTTCTTCAGCATTATTTTGGATTTCCTTGCCTAGGCTGCTGACTTCATTTTCATGTTTTTCCTGCATCTCCCTCCTTTCTTTTCCCAGTTTTTCTTCTAACTCCCTCATTTGATTTTCAAAGTCTTTTTTGAGTTCTGTCATAGTCTGAGCCCATTTTCTGTTTCTTAAAGTCTTTAGATGCAGGAGCTTGTACTTCCTCATCTTTAGACTGAGTATTTTGATCCTTCTTGGGCTCATATACAAAATATTTCTCAATGGTGTGCCTCTTTTTTTCCTCTGCTTGCTCATTTTCCCAGCCTAAACCTGGTTTTAGGGTGCTTCCTGAGCTTTTGAGACACTCCCACAAGGGTCTCAGTGTGTGAGGCTCTGTCCTCCCTCCTGGTCTGTGAATGACCATATGTGCCCCCCTCTGCCATGGGGCTGAGGTGGAGGGGGCCCCTGCTGTTCTGTGGGGGGGCCTAGACTGCGATCAGTATCTGACTGTGGTCAGAGCCCCAGAGTCCTATTTCAGGGGCAAAGGATAGAGCTCTGCAATCTCTCTCTCTCTCTCTCTTTTCACTCCCCGCCCTAGGTTCAATGGGCTTATGCCCTGGGGGCTCCTGCTTACTGGCTCTGCCTGCTTCTGTTCCTGGATCTGTGCTGGTGAAAGACCACACTGCTTGCTGTGTGCCCTGAGGGCTGGGCTCTATGTGCTCCACTCTGGCAGAGGTCCCCTGCTGTTCCCCCACTTTGTGCCCAGTGCTCCTCAGTGTGTAGCTCAGGAGACTCCCCTGCTGCTGTGAGCTGTGGCTCCCAGCGCCCTGGGGCTGCCTCCAGGAGGCTGAAGTTCTTTCACTCTGGTGGGCCACCCCTGCAGCGGCCCGCCCCTCCGACCCTGGGGAGCAGAGCCTTTCTGCTCTTTTCCAGGTTACCTTGAGTAGGAGAACTGCCTCACTGGATCCCTTTGTGGGTTTTGTCTCTTGAAAATTTAGTTAGTTTCCTTAGTTTATAAGTTTGATCAGAGAGTGCCTAAGACTCCATCTTTTCTTGTCGCCATCTTGGCTCCGCCTAGGAGGGTAGAGATTTGTTTCATCAGTTACAATTTTATTTTACTACACCTGAACATCTGACAACAAACTCCTAGGGGCTACTAGATGGTGAGCTGCCCAAAAATTACTTGGAGGAGTGATAACCCTGTGTGGGTAGAACAATGGCCCCTTTCTACAGAGAAGTGCACTGCATTAAAATATATAGTTAAGGAATTAGTGCTACAACACGGAATTGATCCTACCCTCAGTGCTTATAATTCTCCTGTATTTGTAATAAAATGAAAGCTGGCACTTGGAGAATGTTTATTGACTTATGGGTGGTGAATAAAAGAATGATCCCTATGAGCCCGCTACAGACGGGTCTTCCTTCTCCTGCCTTTATACCTAGGAAATTTGTCATAAAGATAATAGATATCAAAGATTGTTTTTATAGCATTCTCCTTCACCCTGAGGATAGGGATAAATTTGCATTTACAGTACCATCTAAAAACTTTCAAAGCCCGTCAACCAGGTATCAGTTTACTGTATTACCACAGGGAATGGCCTAAAGTCCAACAATGTATCAAGCCTATGTTGCAGCTATCATTCACCCACTGGGCAGTAAATATCCCAAGGCTATCATAATCCATTATATGGATGATATTCTCATGGCTACTAAGCAATCCTTGGAGCTAGAAGAGTTAACAAGAGAAATGCTCCTTTCCTTGAGTAAAAATGGGCTTCAAGTAGCTCCTCATAAGATACCGGAAACTAGCCCTTATCAGTACCTTGGTCACACCCTTAGTGAAGGACAGGCATCTAGAATAGCCCCAAGGGTGAATTTAGAGAAGTGTAGAACCCTTAATGATTTCCAAAAACTGATTGGCTCCATCAAATGGATACATTCTACAGTTCCTATTCCTGATGATTTGATGTATCCTCTTTATGATATCCTGAAAGGAGATTCCACATTGACCTCCCCCCGATATTGGACCTAACAAGCAAAGGAGGTAATGGCACAGATCCTTTTCAGGTGTCATGAGTCCATAGTTCAATTTGATCCTGAGCAACCTATATTCGCCACCATTTTAAATCAAAGGTTGCATATTGGTTGTCTCTATCAAAAGCAAGGTGTCATAGAATGGCAATATTTCCAGAAAAGTAAAAGAAGAATCCCTTGTAAATTTATGATGCTGGCAAAATTATTCCTAGCTATGTCGGATCATTGTCTTTGCATGTTTGGAAGATATCCTGTTTTAAATATTTGTGATTCTGAAGATGCTCTTTGTTATTTTACTGACTCTATCCCGGAATGGGCTGCCCTACTCACTTCATGTGATGTCATTAATCTTCCGTTACCCCTGACACTGCGTTAATGGGACAGCCTTCCATTCCACCCCCCACCATGAATTATTTCCTCTGCCTCTGTTGATGGACCAAATGCGTTCAAAGATGCCACCAAAAATAAACAAGCAAGGGGTGGCTAGGTGGTGCAGTGGATAAAGCACCGGCCCTGCAGTCAGGAGTACCTGGGTTCAAATCCAGTCTCAGACACTTAATAATTACCTAGCTATGTGGCCTTGGGCAAGCCACTTAACCCCATTTGCCTTGCAAAAACCTAAAAAAAACCCCCAAAATAAACGAGCAGTCTTTTAAGTCCCACAAAAGCAAGTATTGTGAGTTTTTACCACTGAGTATACCTCAGCCCAGAGAAATGAACTTGCTGTTACACTTGCTCTTGCTTATCTTGCCAACATGCCTGTTAATCTTATCACTGATAGTCTCTATTGTGCTACTGCACTTGGAGAACTCCCTACTGCTTTTATCAATCCTCCTGTTAGTACTATTGCTTCTTTGTTGGTGGGCCTTCAGAATCTTCCCCTTTCCTCATTGTCCTGTGTTTGTGTTGCATGTCCATTCCCATGTCTTCACTGTTGGTCCCATCTGCAGTGGCAATGACATGGTAGATGGAGCGTTGCTATGCCCTTTACTCTCGGAAGCCCATCATGCACATGATAAGTTCCATCTCTCAGCTTGTTCTCTTCATCATCTGTATGGCATCACTAAAAATCAAGCCAGGGACATAGTGAAAAGATGCCTTGGCTGTCCTCCATTTCATCCCCCACCTATTGATTGTGCAATTAATCCCCACGGAGACTGTCCTAACGCTTTATGGCAGATGGATGTTACCCACTATGCGAAAACCCTTATTTATGTCTCCATAGACACTTTTTCCAATTTTGTCATGATGTCAATTCAACCTGGTGAGGCAGCCCGCCATGTTATAGCACATCTTTTGTCCTGTTTTTCCACTTGGGAATTCCTACAGCTATAAAAATGGATAATGGCCCTGCATATTCTTCTAAGGCGTTTGCAGTTTTTTGTCAAGAATTTTCCATTTTACATAATACTGGCATTCCATACAATCCCACCAGCCAGGCCATAGTTGAATGTGCCAACTGTACCCTTAAGACTCTCCTCATTAAGCAAAAAGGGGAAGTCAGTGGTTGTGGCTGCCTTATACATACACAATTAGCCCAGGCCGTATACACCATGATTTTTCTTCAATTAAGAGATGATGGTTCCTCCCCAGCTTTGCGCTTTTTCACAGGAACTTCACGCACACTCCTCTCACATGCAACTAGCCGTCCTACTCCCTGCCCAATAGGCAATCGAGTACTTTGGAAAAGCCTGGATGGGCAATGGCTTGGCCCAGGCTCAGTAATTATTAGTGGACAAGGGTAACTTTGTATTCAATCAGATCCAAGTCCAGATGGCAAGGAGAAGGAGGAACCACTCTGGGAACCAACCAAATGGGTCAGAGACCTAGGAGAAGAAGAAAACAAAGAAAAGAAGATGGGGACGGAGAGGACAGCAACACCCAAGGAAAGAAAAGAGAATGAAGACCTTAGCTCTTGCCTTCCTTGCCCTGAATCTGCTACCCAGGACACAAGCTCTCAAAAGTCAATGGTACAACCTTACTGACTCACACAGAGTGCAGGAAGATCAACAAGGCACATGGTTCTGGGTGCTGGTGGTGGACCCGCCAGCTCTTAAAGCTTTAGGATGGCATGACATGACACCTCCATTTAAGATAAAAGGGAATGCCACCAAGTTAGTAGGGGAGACTGAACACCAAGACACACAGAATGTACAGGAAACTGACATAACTAAGTACAACTTTATAGTATATGCTTCCAATCTGCTGATATGTCTTTATACACACACCATACTCCCAGACAATACAAGCTTGGATTAGATATGTATCAAATTAGAAAGTAAACTTTTTTCATCCTACACAAGAACTAAAGAATCACACCACCTGCCTAAACATAACTATGTTATCCATCCTACAATCCCTGAATTGCACCCAAGATATATCACAGACATACACGCAACTTGCCTCTTATATCAGTACAGTATCCTTCTCTGCCTGCCCTGAGGGAGATGGAGATACCTGGGTTCTGGTACATGCTTGCTCTACTGGGGTTCCAACATGTGGCACTACAATATATGATTCCTCTGTGCACCTGCTATTTTGGGATTATATCTCCTCTATGAAGAAATACAAACAAATAGCAGCCACTGCACCAGTTGCCTTTCCCCTGGGAACTGTTCATACACATTTGTGGTGATTGGGGTCTACCATTTGCACCAATAAATGCTTCCATCCGTATACTCCCCTGTAATCAAGGTACATCCTGCTCGGACTTTACATTTGCGACATGGCATGCTATTTTTGGCAATTTGAATTCGACCCGCCATGATACTCAAGGACATACTGATAAGTTGCGTTATTGATTCACAGCTGAGACTCATGCACCTCCCGACTATGCTTTCCTCCTTTGTCATCCCAGAAACGCATCTATTGAAAAACATGATGAACAACATGTAGGCCTTCAACCTTACCGCATTTCTTGTCCTAATGCCACGCTCACTGATACTTTGACTTCTCAGCATTGTGGTCACACAATATTTATCCTGAAATACCAAAAATATCAACTTGTACCGGTGAAAGCTAAACAACCATGGGCACGACATCCTATGGACGAGTTGTGGAATGAACTTCGTGGGAATCTTCCTCTGCTATCATTGCAAAAGCGTGAGGTGGTTGATCTTGCTTTCAGTATCATAAACTTTGCTTTCTCAATTTATAAAGAATTCCAGATTCAGGACCTTTATCAACAACAAGGATATCTGGTATCTGTATTGCAAAACTTTTTGGCCCATCAGTCATCCATGTGGACCACCCAAAATCATATAAATTGGGCACTTCAAAAGGAAATAGATGTTTTGGCCCCTGTAGTAGTTTATATCGGGGATGAGCTTGCTTACCATGAATTAATAACCCAAATTCCTTGTCATTACAGATATAAACCATTATGTGTCTCTCCATTACAGGTAAATGTTACCTACTCCTCCTTTGTTGGATCATGGCTTCAGATACAGGCTGCGTTACAAGGTGCACTATTATCTCATAATGCTTCATCAGACATTCATCAGTTAGCTTTACTGCTTCAAGAACTGAGAAATATTTCGACCGCTTTTTTGAATCATCAGACTGCTGCCTTTAACATTGCTAATTATCTCAAGCATTTACAGTTCTTAAAATGGTTATTCAGCTGGCTAGGTCCTATTGCCATATTATTTCTACTTTATATTGTTGGCCCCGCTTGCTACGCCTTTTGATATCCCTAATGAAGGCTACCTTGATCAACATCAAGGAGGATACCATGTCTCTTGTGCATTGCACCCCTCGTTCATTGCCAATATAAATATCTACCGCTCTGTGTTATGCCTCTCCCTGTGAATGCGACTGCAGGCAGCACTTTCTCTAGGGATTGAGGCCCTTCTCCTGCAAGAACTGTCCTACATCACTGTGACATATGAAGAAGAATGCACCTCACCAATGCTTGTGCTTATAACTACATCTCTGTACTAGAATAGTTAAAATTATATTTTATACAGTTACTTAAGAATGCATTCAATTTTTGATGTTAATTGACTATTTTAAAATCTTAATGAATTTATACAAGAGGTTCCTCAAGACATTCTGATTGATTCTAAAAGTTATTTTCTCTTGACCAGTCTTAATTGGTTCATTCAAAAATATAAGAATTATGTGTAAATGTGTAATTAAACTTCTGTGTAATTAAACTTCAATGGGACATTTTCACATCTCTCTACTGGCCTGGAGGGATAGGAAAATGTTCCTATATTATGGGATTTCATGCTGGCCAGGGCATCAATCTCAGCTTGGTAAATTTTACACAAAAAAGTTGTTTCTTTGTGTTTATACCTGTGTCTGTATGTGTCTAATTCAGATCTGAAATAATTTCATTGCTGTAGGTTATTAAGCAAAATAAGATCCCCTTTCTGAACATGTTGAGCAAGATAGTACTATGACTATTTCTACCTCTCCTCCTTTGCTGCATCTGTTTGTTTCTAAAGTGCACTATTGGAGGCAAAGGCCTACCTTCGTGCTCTTCTCCAGAACCCGAAAGAATGACCAAAGATGAACAATACCCCTGTCTAAACATAAAGGGGGGAATTGTCAGGGACCCAGCTCTGAACCTTGCCCACCTATGGGCTAGGAGACACCTGGGAGTGTGAACCCACCCACATGGGTGCTGGGAACACCCCAGTAACAGGAGTGGCTCTGACCATGAGGGAGGAACAGGGAAGGAGCTTGGGGGAGGAGCTTGGGACTATAAAAGGGATGCGGCTGGGGAAGACAGGAGCCATTTTTTGCTGCTATATAAGCAATAAAGACCTGCTTGTTAACTGCTACTGGGTGCTCTGTCCAGTTATTGCCCTCGGTCCCCAAGGAGTGTCTGTGCATCCGAAGACTGATGAGTCTGTGATGACCGAAGACCTGGGAAAGGTATGTATCCAGGTGAAGGCGCGGGATAGGTCCCCGAGCACATTGGAGAGACCATGTCTTACATTGGAAGTATCCTCAAATTTCTGAGAGATTTTCTGATCTTGGCTTCATCACCAAATTATTTTTTTAGAATTTATTTTGAGTTTTACAATTTTCCCCTATTCTTGCTTTCCTTCCCGCCCCCCCCCCAGAGAATGCATTGTTTTAGTCTTTGTATTGTTTCCATGATATACATTGATCTCAGTTGAATGTGATGAGAGAAATCATATCCTTAAGGAAGAAAAACAAAGTATAAGAAATAGCAAAATTACATAATAAAATAACAGGTTTTTTTCCCCCTAAATTAAAGGTAATAGTCTTTGGTGTTGGTTCAAACTCCACAGTTCTTTCTCTGGATACAGATGGTATTCTCCATTGCAGAAATCACAGAATTGTCCCTGGTTGATGCACTGATGGAATGAGCAAGTCCATTGAGGTTGATTATCACCCTCATGTTGTGGTTAGGGTATACAATGTTTTTTGGTTCTGCTCATCTTCCTTAGAATCAGTTCATTCAAATCCTTCCATTATTCCCTGAATTCTCATCCCTCCTGGCTTCTAATAGAATAATAGTGTTCCATGGTATACATATTCCACAGTTTGTTAAGACATTCCCCAATTGAAGGACATTCACTTAATTTCCAATTCTTTGCCACCACAAACAGGGCTGCTATGAATATTTTTGTAGAAGTCATCACCAAGTTATTGTGAGACTTAGGTGCAATTACTTTCTAACTCTTTTTCATTTGTAAGGTTAATTTTTATCATTCAGTTCTTTAAATTTTAATTGCCTTTTTTATGTCTAAAGCACTGAGCTAGCTGCAAGGGAAAGAAAAACTTTAACACAAGAGGGAGTGAGCAGTAGTTAAAAAGCAAGGAACATCAGGAAAAGTCTTATGCAAGAGTTGATAACTCAGCTGAGTTTTGAGATAAGTTTGAAGTATTACAGAAATGGAGCAGGGGTTGGGGAACTGAGAACAAGTTCTACTAAAGCCCAAAGTTATTAAATGCTGAATTAAAAACATGACTTTTAGGTCAAATAAAAGAGAATTAATTCATAGCAGCTTTTTTATAGTGGAAAAGGATTGGAAATTGAGGTGATACCCAATTGAGGAATGGATAAGCAAGTTATGGTACATGAATACTATGGAATACTATTATTCTATAAGAAACCATAAGTGGTTGGACTCTAAAGAAGCATGGAATGACTTATGCTGAGTGAATGGAGTAGAACCAAGACAACACTGTACACATCGACAACATTATGAGATGAACAACCTTGATCGAAACATTTCCTCTTAGTAGTCCAGAGAGCTAGGAAAATTGTATTTCACTGTTTATGGACTATATTACCCCAACAAGAGGAAGAAAAATACAACAAAATAATACACTCAGAAAAATATCTTCTGAATCTGATGAACACTTTATAAAAATAATTGCTTATGTATCTCTTTCCCTAAATACCAATTCCTCATGGCCCAAATTACTAATTTGTAAACATGTTTAGCAAAATATGTGTGTAAAATGGTAACCTGACTGATCCCTGCTGAGGGGAAAAGGGTGGGAAGGGAGGGTGGAGGGAAATTTTGTAATGTGGAAATATGCATTTACATATAGATGAATATAAATAAATAAATTTTTTAAAAAGAGAGTTAAGCTCCAAATTTAATCAATCAAGAAACTTGATTGATTAACACTAACTATTTGAAACACTAACTATACATTTTAATCTATTTAACAGTTTAGAAAATACTCTTTAACTTAGACAAGAATGGAATATTAAGTTTTGCTAACCAAACAACTCAACTATCATCCCAGGGCTTTAAATTTTATTCTTGTTGTTTGGTCACTATTTAGTCCTGTCCAACTCTTCATAACCGTTTTGGGGGTTTTCTTGGCATATCTGACCTCAAATACTTCCTAGCTATGTGAGCAATTAAAGTAATTCATTGATATGAATATAAGGTTTCTTCCATCTTTAAAATTATTTGAGTCTACATAAAAGAAAAACAAAGTAATAAACTGAATTGGGGTTTACTTTTGCAAATCTGAAAATTTCAACAGAATTGATCAAGAAAAATAAAAAATATTTCAATATTGTAGGAAAATGAAGAGATGAGTCAAGTCTAAGAAAAAGAAATAGGTCATAAAAACTACCATATTCAAGACTCTTGATTTTTAAAATAGTTAAATGGTTTTCTTTGTACTAACCAAATAATTTCAATAATGTAAATCATTTCTGTTTAGGAAAATTGAACTCATACTGATCCAAACTAAGTAGTAAAGATAGCAATAACATGGCAATACTATGTAACATTTATATAGTCTTTTAAGATTTGCATAGCATAAATCTGTGAAAAGTGTAAAATATATGTTAACTCATTTAATCCTCACAATAATCTTGAGATATATGGGGCTATTATTATTCATATTTTACAGATAATAAATCTAAGAATGAGGAAGGTAAGCATCTTACCCATAGTCACATAGGTATGTTTGTCTGTGTGTGTGTTTGTGTGTGTGTGTGTGAGTGTGTGTGTGTGTGTGTGTGTGTGTGTATGTATCATTAACAGGATCTAAATGAGGGGTGTGTTGTCAGGATCTCACTTTCTTCTCCAAAGTTATCTGGGTCAAGTGGCTCGATATGAATTAGGATGACTAGAGGTGGTCCTGGGTGCCAGGCAAATAAATTTAGTAAGTACCTCTGTGCCAAGCACTGATCTAAGTAAGATTGATATAAAAGTTAAATCACAAGTCTTTTTCTTCAAGGAGTTTAAATTGTATTGAAAGAAAGTAAAATATGCTAAAGTATCCTAAAATGGATGTAAAGTGATTTGTGGGAAAAAGCACTGAGTTGGCAGGATTGAGTTAAGCTTCCTGCAGCATTTGAACTATGCACCACCTACCCCTACCCAGCTTTCTCCTAGATATATTGTTGTACTGCCTATTTAAGTACAATGTCCTTAAGATAAAAAACCACCTTGGGGCAGCTAGGTGGTGCAGTGAATAGAGCACCAGACCTAGAGTCAGGTGTACCTGAGTTCAAATCCAGCCTCAGACACTTAATAATTACCTAGCTGTGTAGCCTTGGACAAGCCATTTGACTCCATTGCCTTGCAAAGCCCTAAAAAAATAAGATAAAGACAATCTTTATATTGTATGTTCTTAATACTTTTAAATTGATTTATTCTATTAAATTGTAGTGAAAGAGACTCTTTTGTCACTGGGGACAATCTGTGCAAAGTCATAGAGGTGGAAAGCTAAGTAAAAGGGAGAATAAGTAAGAATAAGAGAGTGAGGACCATGAAAGGTAGAGGGATCGTATTGCAATGGCCTTTGATATCAAACAGAAGATTTTTTTTTATTTTAATTTGGAATCTAGAAAGGGTCAATGGAGTTTCTTTGGTAAGAGAATGCCTGGATAAAATTGTATATAAAGAATATTATTTTGGCAATTATATGGAAGGAGAGGAAGTGGAGGAAGGGAGATCAAGTAGGAGGAACATGCAGTAGTTCAAGAGCAAGGACCCTATAAATGGAGAGAAAGTGGTGGGTATGAAAAATATTGTGGATGCAGAATCAACTAAAATTAACAATTGAATATGAGAGGTGAGAAAACTAGGGTGACTCAAAGATGCCATAAACACATACATTTACACACACACACACACACATACACACACACACACACACACACACACACACACACACAAACACGATTTTGAACTGGGAAATATTTGGAGAACATTTAGTCTGGGCATTCCTAAATTTTTTTGTGTGGGGTTCAGTGACATCTTTTAAACTCTGGTGAATCCTATGGATTAAATTTTTTAAGTGAATAATTTTAAGATGTAGAATAACATTTTTAAAATGCATAATAGATCAAACAATTTTCAAAGGAAATGAATTATGCTTTAATATAGTTAGCAACATAGTTTATACATGTATGTGTTTTTATGTACAGGTGTATCCATATGCATATATTTCTATTTATCTAAAGATATAGAAATCCAATTATAGACATAGTGATATTTTATTAGATTATAAGTAAAGAACCCTATCTGGTCCAGGTTGTTCATTTTATTGAAGCTGAGACTCAGAGAGATGAAGTATTTCATACACACTATCTTTATTATCAAAGTAAAATTGGATAGGTTTTACTTTGTTCCTTTGACTTAAAGTTTCATGAACAGAATTGTAGATGAACTCACAGTTTAGAAATGAAACTCATGAAGAACAATTTTATACATGTAAGCTAAACTAGTCAGTTTCAAAGGAATCATTTTTTTCTAAAATTCTAATGATATGGTGGAAAGATTGCTGAAAGAATGAGGGTTAGGTCAGAGCTGTGCTGAAGCCAGTTCAAACTTGTTCATGTGAGTCTATAATAATATTTTCAAAATGCACACTGACAGTAGAAACTGACAAACACTGTAGATTGGGGCTTGTTTTATTGTTTTGATTGTCTAGACAGAAGAGATTGGTGGCAAAATTGTCAATAATAGAGATTAAAGTTAGAAATGTAAAAATTTATTTTGGATAATTTTTCCCCTAGAGACTTTGCTGTTAATAGGCAAAAGGCATTTATTTCATGCCTAATCTGATTCAGCTACTATGCTAAACTCTGAGGATGAAAATATAAAAAAGAAAGATAGCACTTTCCTTCAAGGATCTTATAAATTAATGAAGAAATACTACCCATGAAAGAAAACATAAAAAATCAGAGGGTCAGAGGTGTTTCACTCAAAGGTATGTTAAAGTCAAAGAAATTCAAAATGAGTGCCAGGAATGAAAAAGGAGGATATATCTGAGATGTCTGTTAAACATTTACTAGCATACTCCTGACACACATTCTCTTCTTAGCAGTACCACTAACCAATTTTAGGTCATTGGAAAAATTATTTTCTTTATTTCATATAAAATAAGAATGGTCTTACAGACTCTTGCCATTCTCAGTTCTATGACAAGCCAGACTCTCTGACCAATAAAGTCCTTAATAGTTCAAATTGTCTATGCATTGACACTAATTGAGCTGTCCAGTCCTGATATTCTGTTAGTAGACCCTTTCTAGTAGGCACTCTATACTATTCTTTTTTATTGATATTTTATTTTTACAAATACATGGTATGAAAGTTTTTCAACATTCATCAATTTACATATCTATATTTTTAAGTCACATAATTTCCTTCCATCCTCTCTTCCTATACTCCTCCTCTCAGCAGCAAATACTCAGGTTAATATTATACATATATATATATATATATTTTTTTTTTTTGATAAACATGTGTATTAATTAGTCATTTTGGGTATGAGGAATTAGGATTAAGGGAAAGAAACATCAGAGACATATTTTATAAAGTGTTCATCAGATTCTGAAGGATTTTTAAAAAATGTTTTTTTTGTTTTTCTTCCTCTGGATGGGGATGGCATTGTTCATTGCCAGTCGAATACAATTATCCTATCTCTCTGAACTGCTGAAAGGAGCTGCTTCCATCAAGGTTGTTTGTCTCATAATGCTGTTGTCGATAAGTACATTGTTCTCTTGGTTCTGCTCCCTTCACTCAGCATCAGATCCTGTAACTCATTTCATGCTTCTCTAAAGCCTGACCATTCATGGTTTCTTATAGAATAATAGTATTCCATAGACTTCATGTACCATAACTTCTTTAGTCTTTCCCCAATTGATGGGCATCCCCTCAATTTCCAATTCTTTATCCACTACAAAAAGAGGTGCTACGAATATTGTGGAACATGTAAGTATAGGCTTAGAATTGGAATTGCTGGATCAAGAAGTATGAACATTTTTATTGCTCTTTGGGCATAGTTCCACATTGCCCTGCAAAAAGGTTGGGTCATTTCACAATTCCATCAGCAATGCATTAATGTCTCCACCCTCCTACAACCTCTCCAACATTGATCATTTTCCTTTTTCTCATTTTAGCTAATCTGATGGGTATGGGGTAGATACTTAAGAGTTGTTTTAATTGTTTTAATTTGCATTTCTTTAATCAATAATGATTTGGAGCATTTTTTGTGATTGTATATAACTTTAATTTCTTCATTTGAAAAATGTCTATTCATATCCTTTGATCATTTATCACTTGAGGAATGAATTGTAACCTTATAAATTTGATGGAATTCTCCAAGGACTCTATACTCTTTTGGTATTTTAATTTCCCTTCAATTTCAATATTCTATATTCTTTATCATTTTTGTCAAATCCTTTCCCTGAATCATTTTTCAGGGACTACATTTTCTTCTTTGTAAAATGAGTGAATTGGACAAAAAGATATTAAAGGTAATTTCCCAAAACTAAAATTTTATTAGCTATCTATCTGTCTATCTATCTATCCATCTACAGATCCATCTGTATATATATATATATATATATATATATATATATAATACATATATATATATATATATGTATATACACACACACACAGAGAAGTAATGCAATATAATACATTGTGTTCTATACCTGAAATCAGAAAGTTGTAGGTTCAAATAATATTTTATAAAAATCTTAACTTGTAGGATCCTGACACATTTCCTAACCTTTGAAGAGTAAATTTCTTCCCCAAGAAAATTAGTCATAATACCTACCTCATATATTGTTGTGAAGATCAAATGCAATGATTATAAAGCACATTGTAGATCTGAAAGTGCTAAATAAATGTCAGCTATTATTCTTACATACACATAGAGAGAGGTTATATCGCTTATATAAGGAACTCTCAGGTGTCCATCACTTTTAGCAAAGAATTGGTTAAGAGCTGTTGAGACTATCACGCATACCTATATTTATTCCTTTTTGAATAAAGTGACAAATTTCAATCTTGGTCACTGGAGCACAAAATTAGCCCTGTGTTTCAGGGAAAGGTCAAGTTAGAAAGAAATAAACAAGAGGTAAAAGGTCCTAACCTGTGTATGGAATAGTTAAAATGACTGAGTAAAAAAGTTAATATCCACTGTATTTTGTGACATTCATAGGATCACATTCTATTTGATATGGATAGAAATTCCTAGAAATCTATTTTAGCTGAAACATAAAAGAAAGCATATCAGAATGTATCCTATTTTTGACAATTATACAAGATTGTATGTTTTCAGTGTTTGTGGTGTGTATCTTATAATCTGAAACCTTTTCCATAGTAATAGTCCAAGGTGTTGTCAAGGACAAAACATAATGGGACCCAAAACTTTATCTAGTTCCATTGGAGAACTCTTTAAATATGACCACCTTCAACCCGTATTAAATTGCTTCAATTACCTTTCTTTCAATTTGAAAGAATTTTTCACATTTTGAAAGACTTCCAGGAAGAGATTATTCAATATGAAGGACCTTCGGTGATCTTTATCAGCCCAATTGTTGCCTCTCATTTCTGAAATACTAAAGTATGCAATTCCTTTATTTTGCATTTGAGATAGAACAGAGAGAAAGAATGTACCATAATTTAAGATGCTTGAGTTCTAAACTCTTGACTGCTAACTCTTTGTCTTTAAGCAGTTCATGTGACTTCTCCAGCCTCTAGTTTCCAAAGCTGTAAAATGACAACTTTTTAAAAAACATATTTATTTATGGATATTTTGTTTTCCAGATACATGTTATGGAAGTTTATCCATATGCATATGCACATTTGTAAGTTACATAATTTCCTTAAACCCTCCCTTCCTACTCCACTCCCCTCAACAGTGAACATTCAAGCGAATACTGTGCAAACACATTTGTATTAGACATGTTTACAACTCAGTCATTTTTGGTATGAGAATTAGGATTAAGGGAAAGGAATATGTAAGAGGATCTTTCTTTTAAAAAATTGAATATAGTGTTCATCAGATGTTGAAGGGGTTTTTTTTTTTGTTATTTTTGTTTTGTATCATTTTGTTTTGTTTTGTTTTTCTTCCTCTAGATGGGGATAGCATTCTCCATAGTTGTCCTAGCTCTCTGAACTGTTGAGAATTGCATCCAGCAAGACTGATCAGCTCACAGTGTTGTTGTTAATGTGTACAATGTTCTTCTGGTTCTCTTCCCTTCATTCAGCATCAGATCATGAAATTGATGGGTTCTTATAGAACAATAGTATTCCATAACATTCACATCCCATAACATGTTCGACCATTCCCCAACTGATGAGCATCCTGCAAATTTCCAATTCTTTGCCAATTAAAAAGAACTGCCATGAATATTTTGGACCATGTAGGACTTTTCCCATTTTTATGATTTCTTCTGGATAAGGGACTAGTATTGGAATTGCTGGGTCAAAGGGTATGTTCAGCTTTATTGCTCTTTGGGTATAGTTCCCTGCCCTTGAGAATATTTGAATCACTTCACAACACCACCAACAATGCATTAATGTCCAGTCTACCAACAATCTCTCCAACATTGATTATTTTCTTTTTTTGAAATCTTAACCAATCTGATAGGTGTGAAGTGATACCTTGTGATTGTTTTATGTTGCATTTCTCTAATCAAAAATGATTCAGAGCATTTTTTCATGATTATATATAACTTTAATTTCTTCATTTGAAAACTCTCTTTTCATATCCTTTTGACCATTTCTCAAAGAGGAATGACTTGTAACTTTATAAATTTGATGCAATTCTCTATATATTTTAGAAATGAGGGGTGGCTAGGTAGCGCAGTGGAAAGAGCACTGGCTTTGGAAGCAGGAGTACCTGAGTTCAAATCCAGCCTCAGAAACCTGGTGAATGCCTAACTGTGTGGCCTTGAGCAGGCCATTTTATCCCATTGCCTTGCAAAAAAAAACTAAGAAAAATTTAAAAAAAAAGAAATGAAACCTTTATCAGAACCCCTAACTATGACAATTGTTATGTAGCTTTCTATTTCCTTCTAATTTTGACAATATTGATTTAATTAGTGTAAAACCTTTTTAAATTTAATGTAGTCAAAATCATCCATTTTGCAATTTATAATGTACTCTATTTCTTGCTTGGTCATAAATTTCTCCCTTTTCCATGGATCTGACAGAGTATTTTTTGGTCTATTAATATGTCTATGCATTTATCTATAGAACATCTATGGTGTTGCACTTGATTGTTAAATCCTCTACCCTTTTTAACCTTATATTGGCATCAGGTGTGAGATTTAGATCTAGTCCTAGTTTTTGTCATATTGTTTTCTAGTTTTTCCAACAATTTTTGTTGAATAGTGAATTCTTATTCCAGAAGGGAATGTCTTTGGGTTTGTCAAACAGTAGATTACTTTTGCCATTTAGTACTTTTCTTTGAACTTCTTCTAATCCACTGATCCATTACTCTATTTTTAACCAGTGCCAGGCAGTTTTGATGACTACTACTTTTTAGCATAGTTTTAGACCTAGTAGAGCTGAGCCATCTTCATTTACCTTTTTGTTTAATCAATCCCCTTGATATCCTTGACCTTTTGTTCCTACAGATGAAATTCATTACTATACTTTTTAGCTTGGTAAAATAATTGGGTAGTTTGATTGGTATGGCACTGAAAAAGGAATTTAATTGGAATAGAATGATCATTTATATTATATTAGCTTGACCTAACCATGAACAACTGACATTTTTTTCAAATGTTTAGATTTGACTTTATTTGGGTGAGAAGTGTTTTGTAATTGTGTTCATACAGTTTCTGAGTTTGCCTTGGGAGGTATCTTCCCCAAAACTTAATGTTGTGTGCAATTACTTTAAATGGAATTTCTTTTGCTGTCTCTTGCTCTTGGATTTGTTGTTTGTACATAGAATGCTGATGATTTATGTAGGCTTATTTTATATTCTCCTACTTTGTTGAATTTGTTGATTATTTCAAATAGTATTTTAGATGCCTCAACTTCCTCATCTATAAAATGAGCTGGAGAAAGAAATGGCAAAGTACTATATATAAATATAAATATATATATATATATTTATATATATATATATATTTATATATACACATATATGTGTGTATGTATGTATGTACATATGTATATTTGCCAAGGCAATTTCAAATGCTGTCCAGAGTCTCAAACAACTGAACAATAGCAATAACCTCTCTTCTGATCTCCATTCTTTCTCACATCTTCAACTAGTCAATTCATAAACATTTAATTAGCATCTAGTATGTGTCAATTACTGTGCTAACCACTGGACATAACCAGAGACACAAAGACACACACACACATACACACACAACACACACACACACACACACACAAACACACACGAAAAAGGACAATCTTGTGGGACAGTTAGGTGGCAATGGATAGAGCACCGGCCCTGGCATCAGGAGGACCTGAGATCAAATTCAGCCTGACATACTAAATAATGGCCTAACTGTGTGATATTGAGCAAGTCACTTAATCCCATTGTCTTAAGTAAAATTAAGAAAAAACAATTCTTGCCTTTAAGGAACTGCCAATCTCAAACTGGATAACATGTTCACAATTCATTATTTTCCTTCAACACTCATTCCTTACTAATTTAACAGAGAAAATTACCTGGTATTATTGAGGATACAACCACGTTCTCAAGTTTCCAAGAGTAAAAATTTAACTATCAACTCCAACTCCCAACTCTTCCTTATCCATTATATCCAATCAGTTATAAAGTCTTTTTTATTCCTCCTTTTATAAATTCTCTGTGTCCCCTTTTGCCACCACCCTTATGCAGTTAATCATTACATTATACCTTTCACATTGCAAAATGTCATTTTGCCATCTAGTACTTTTCTCCTATTTAGCCTTTCAGCTTCATTATCTCCCCCATTCCAGCCCATTCTCTGTAGAACTCTCAGTGGTTTACCTAAAACATACATTTTTATCCTGTCATTCTCCTAGTAAATAAACTCCTCTAGTTTACACTTCCCTTTAGGCTCATATATAAATTTTTTTTTGACCTTTAAGTCTTTCTTACCTTTCCAAACTTCTTATATTCCCTTCCAAATACTTGATATCACATGACATGACTTTTTATTATTCCTCATAGAAAAAAAATCTCTCTATTTTTACATGTAACCGAGCTACTCCCCTACATAGAATATTCTCCCTTACTTCTGCCTATTTTCTTCCTCAGTTACTTTCCAGTCTCAGTTAAAATCACACTTTGCAGGAAGCCTTTCCCAGTACTCCTTAAAATCAGCGTCTCTCCTCTAAACTTATATTCATCTTGCATTTGTCCTATTTGTGAAATTTCTTGCATTTTCTTTCCATCAATCAAGTTTTGATCTTTTACAGAACAGGAAATGCTTAATCCTAATGTTATAACAGTGTCTATAAATAATGAAAATATAATAAATGCTTGTTGATTTGCCAATTAAGAAGCAGTAAAAAGCATAGAAAAACTTCAATAGATTAAAAAATTTAAATCAGAAGAATCAAAAGGATAATAGACAAGGTAAATTTATGTTTCAAATAAAAATATCCTATTTCTTAATTAATAAATTATTATTCCACATGCAGATAAAACTCTTATAATGGTGAGAGGAGAGAGTGTAAATGTATAGGAAGAAAATCAATGGTTGACTAGGAACAAAGAGGAGAAGTGGATGAGAACTTTTCAATACCTTCTTCTTCCCTTGGAGTAGTAGGAGAGAACAGAAGGGACAATGAACACAGGCAGAAATAAAGATAACGGAATGATTGTAGAGGATTTCAATATGCAAAATGGAAGTGATTTGGAAGTGGGTTGAGGCAACCCTTCACAAACTGGGAAACAATTCCTGCCACCATGGGCTAGGGATAAGAACAACTATATTGTACTCCACTGTCTCCATACTCCATCAAAAATTAGAATTCTTGGCAAGAGAATTTGGAAAGGGGATTTTAAATTAATATAATTGAAATAGAAAAAAATGAGTGTTATAAGATGAAGGTGCATGGAGCTTTAGGTTGAAAAATCTTATCTATGTTGGGAAAAGGTAAAAGAAATAAAGAAGAATTGACAATAAAAGTAAATTAAAGGTGCTTTGTATTCAGCAGAATAACAGGAAGAATGGGTAGTTAGAAGAAGACCAAGTTCATATTCTCATAAACAAAATGAGAGGTTAAAAGAGGAGGTCATATCTTTTTATGTGTATATTATGAATATACATATATTATTTTGATTATGTTCTTAATGTGTATGTTGATGTGTCTATTTAATTAGGGGAAAACTTCACAAAAAGTAGCAATGTTTGACTTTTGATATTATCTGATTAAATTTGTCAATGAAAAGAAGAGAATAGATGTATGATAAGGAAGCAAAATACAATAATTTGCTGCATTTAAGAAAGACAATTCAAATATGTTGATATGTAGAGTAAAAATGTGGAGTGGAAATAAAATCTATTATTCTTTGACCGACATTTTAAAAAAGCAAGAATTGCAATAATAATTTCAGGAATAGCAATAAAAATGAAAAGTTAAGATAGAAAAGGAGGAGTGCTACATAAGAAAGAGAAGCTATGCAATTTATATGTGTATGAAATGGCTTAATGATTAACTTAAGCCAAAAAAACCCAGATAAATTGCAAAAAGGTATTTTTAATAACAATAACAGAAGACAGCAATTCTTTTTAAGAACTAGGTAAATGCAAAATAAATTATAAATAAATGAATAAAATTTTTAATGACATTCAATTTGTTTTACTAATCTAAATTTCAATATACAAAAATTAAAATCTTTCATATTTGTTAGCATCAAATGATACTTTATAAAAACTGATCATATATTAGGTAAAAAATCATTAAGGAATGTTAAAATGTATTTATGTTAAACATATACTAATAGAATTTCACTTTTCTAAACTAAGCAAATATTTTCATTAGCTAGAAACCTAACTGTAAATTATAAGGAACTATATCCTGAATAAGTGCATCAAATAATGTCATAGAAACAAAAATATTTATTACAATGGTAATTACAGAAATGAAAGTATATTCCAAAATTTTAAGGGTGAAGGTGAAGGAATACTCAGGAAATTTATATGGAAAATATATTTACAAATAGTTTGAAAATATTTGTGAAAAAACCAAAACAGTCAAGAAAATGAGAATACAATTAAAACTTTAGAAATAAGGTTATAAGAAAGACATGAAATAAATTTTAACAATGAAATAACATCTTGAAAAAGAGAAAAAAACAAAAATTATTTTTTGGAAGATGAAAAAATCAAGAGACCACGACAAAAACTAAGATTTTCTTTGTTAAAAACAACAAATCAATAAACCATTACTTTTGCTTATCATGAAAAAGAGATAAAACAAATCTCCCCAACCTGCTCCAACATGAAGGAGCTTCATCATTAAATTGAAAGGAAATTTTAATGAAGATTATAATTATTTGCCAGAATTTGAAGGATCAATGTATATTGATGAATATCTAAAATGAAATATCCAATGACATATAACCAGAACTAGATTCTTTAGACAATCTAATATTTGGGGGAAAAAATCAAGAAAACAATAAATGTATTGCCAAACTAGGGGAAGGGGGAAAACAGGCACTGAGCCAGATGAATTTACAAATGAAATCCATAAAATATTTGAAGTCTAATTAATACCTATTCTACAAAATGATTCTCAAAACAGCGATAGAAGGCATTCTACCAAACTCCTTTTATGAGATAAATATGATCCTGGTACTTGAATGAGGGAAAGACAAAGCAGAGAAAAAAATAACTATAAACTAATCTCACTAATGAATATTAATACAAACATTTTAAATAAAAATATTCAAATGGGGATAATTGAGCCAAAAAATACACTATCACCAGCTTGGATTTATCCCAGGGAAGACAGGATGGTTCACTAGTAAGGAGATATTTATTGTAATTATTGTAATTAATAACATATATAATGAAGTTAACCAAAAAAACCCATTTGAATAGATGATAAAAATAGAGGAATATGTTTAAAAAACACAAAATGAGTTCCTAAATAAATGTGATTAAATAGATATATAAAATCAAGAATTATCATTTTAGTTTTTTGCACTAAAAAAGACTAGAATATTTCACAGAACAATCACAGATAAAACAAGGATTCCCTCTTTCATCATTATAAATTGATAGTGTTCTAGAAATAGTAGCTAAACAAAGAAATCAATAGAACAAATTTGTGTGCACTTTTAGTTAAGTATCCCTATTTAGAAATGAGATAATAGAAGATACCCAAGTAACCAGTAAAGTAATATTGAGAAAAGTGAGAGTTTTAATTAGGTAGCAGAAGGCAAAATAAAGTCACAAGTATTTCTATAACACATATATAGGAAGAAAAAGATAAGAAAAGAAATTCCACTCAAAATACTAAGGATTAACATAAGATTTTAATAAATACAGATACACAACACTCTAGGCAGAAAAAAAAGAAAGACATAGTTGGAGAATAGAATTGATGATTTTAACTACTGGCAAAGCTAATATAATTAAAGTGAAATTGATATCTGAATTGATTTATAAATCTGTTTTTTAAAAGTAGATACAAAAATAAATTAATTTATAATAAGAGGTAATAATGATTTTTTTTTGATATTCTATCTACTTCTTTGGCAGTGTTCTTAGATTAATATTTTGAAGTGAAAAAAGCAAATGTATAAGATTAAAAAAGGAACCAATCATATTGAAATAGTTATCAAAGTATCAAAAACTAAGTTCACAATAATCAGGTTAAGAATTCCCTAATTTAGAACAATAGCTCATGAAACCCTAGAGAAAATTAATGTATGAAAGAAAATAATTTATTAAACATTTTCTTTGTGCCAGGTACTATTTTAATTGCTGGTTTTACAAATATAAGCCAGCAAGTCAGTACCTACCTCAAAAGAGTTTACATTCTAAAAGGGAAAGAAAACACATAAAATTGACCAAGTATAAAAATTAGGAAAAGGAAATAGGAGACAATAAGGATTCAACTAATAGGGCAATAGGTTGAAATACTCTATATAGGAATGGCAATTGGAGTTTGTAAAAGGTGGAAATGTGTTGCTAGTACAGATGGCCTAGAATGACCTGGTAATAGTAATGTATGTTGAGACCCTCAAGAAAAGGTGAGATATTCATGTATTAGGGTCTAGGTCTAGGTGAGACCTTCAGATACAGGTGTAGCTGGAGGGCACATGATTGGAGGTAGCCAGGAATTGGTGAGATGAATGAAAGTGTTGAGCTTTACCATTGCTAAAACCATATTTTAAAGTGGCATTATCAACACTATTTGGAACTGATAAAAAATATGTTACTTGAAGATATTAGATAAACAGGAAACCATTGTAATCAAAAATAATTGTCGGGTGGCTAGGTGGTGCAGTGGATAGAGCACTGACCCTTGAGTCAGGAGTACCTGAGTTCAAATCTGACCTTAGACTCTTAATAATTACCTAGCTGTGTGGCCTTGGGCAAGCTACTTAACCCCATTTGCCTTGCAAAAACCTAAAAAAATAAATAAATAATTGTCCAATGTTGGATAAACTCAGAAGAGAAATTACCAGAGAGGTCTATATTTTGTTGAGAGATACTTTGCATATTACAAAACATTTTGATAAAAAACAGGTTTAAAACCAATTTTTAAATTTATTAGATTTATATTGTTTTAGATACTTCAAAGGACATTAAAATATCATCACAGGTTAGCCTCATGTGGGAGTTAGATACTATTTTTATCCCCATTTTATAGATAAAGAAAATTAGTCAACTTCCCCATGACTATCTAACTACTAAGTACATGTACTTGTATTTGAATCCAGATCTTACTGATTGCAACTCCAGTATTCTATCCACTGAACTATCTAACTGATCTATATAGCAATAATAAAATCAAAATTAGTACTCAATTTGAATGTTGAGTTAAATATTTATATGTAAAGAGAGAGAGAGACAGAGACAGAGACAGAGAGACAGAGAGAGAGATTGATTCATAAATAAAAAGATGAAAAGAACAGTCAGCTTTCACTTCCCTGATGTGGAAAGAGTTTTTAACCAAGTAATGGTTTCAGAAGGTGATAAAATAGAAAATACAAAATTTTGAATATATAAAATTTAAAGATAATTTGCACAAATACAATCAATGAAGATTGAATTAGAAGAGAGGGAGAAAGGGGAGGAAATATGTATCAGATGTTCCTATTAAAGCTTAATGTTCATAGAATATATAGAATTGACTCAAAGATGTAATATTAGAACTATTTCCCCTGAACAGGTAGTTGAAGAGTAAAAGCAAAAAAATATTATAAGTTCAAAACCTGAACTGAAAACTCTAAAGTGACCATGTGAAAACATTCTAGTCACTAAGTGGAAGAGAAAAGCAAATTATAACAACACCTAGTTTTCACATGATACCATGCAAACACTCAATGGTGATCACAAGATAGGAACAGTCAGTGTTGGAAGGACTGTGAGAGGTTAGGCCTCTCTGACTGTATAGTTGGAGATGAGAAGCAATCCCTTGAATTTAGAAAGCATGAAAAATGTTTCTCTAAAGTTCATCTACATATGATTTCTTATAGAACAATAGTACCTCATAATTTTCATATACCATAACTTATTCATCCACTCCCCAATTGATGGATATCCCTTCAATATGCATTATTTTTGCCACTACAAAAAGAGTTGCTATAGATATTTTGAACATGTGATATTTTTCCCATTTTTTATGATTTCTTTTGGATGTAGCCTTAGTATCAATATTGCTCTTTGGAACTGATTATAGATCACTCTCCAGAATGACTGAATCAGTTCACAACTTCATCAAAAGTGTGTTAATGTCTCAATTTTCCCATATCCTCTCCAATATTAATCACTTTCTTTTTTGTCATCTAAACCAGGCTGATAGGTGTGATATGGTATCTCATAGATGTTTTAATTTGTATTTCTCTAATCAAACATGATTTGGAGCATTTTTTCATATAACTATAAAAAGCCTTAATTTCTTCATCTGAAAAATGCCTGCTCATATTCTTTGATGATTTATCAATGGAGGAATGACTTGTGATCTTGTAAATTTGATTCAATTCTCTATATATTTTGATTCAGTCCTATATATATATATATATATAGGACTGAATCAAAATATATATATATATATATATATATGTATATATATATATTCAGTTCTCTATATCCTAACTGTGAAAATTGTTCCCCAGGTTTTTAATTTTTCTTCTAATCTTAATTGCAAAACTTCAGTGTAAAACCTTTTTAATATAATTTAATATAGTCAAAATCATCCACTTTGCAATTTGTAGTGTTTTATCTTTCTTGTTTTGTCATAAATTTCTCCCATTACATATATTCAACAGATAAAGTATTTTTTTGTTTTCTTAATGGTCCATGGTATCACACTTTATATCTAAATCCTATACTCATTTTACTCTTTTGGTATAGAATATGACATGTGGGTCTATGCTGACTTTTTGACATACTATTTTTCAGTTCTCCCATAAGTTTTTGTCAAATGCTGAGTTCTTATCACAGAAGTTAATGTCTTTGAGTTTGTTAAACAGTAGATTACTAGTTTTCTTTCCCCTTATTCCTCCCAATGTTTTGCTCCTTTTCCCCTTTAACTTGTCTTTTCTAAATTTTAACAACTTTACTTTTACTTTTACTTTCACCTACTTTTATCAGTCCCTTTCTTTCCCTTCCTGCCCCCTCCACCCCTACTTTCTTTTTTCTTTCTTTCTTTGTTTGTTTGAAAGTCAATAGGGTTAAGTGACTTGCCCAAGGTTAAGTGTTTTGGGGTTAAGTGTTTGTGGTCAAATTTGAACCCAGTTCCTCCTGACTCCAGAGCTGGAGGTACCTTTCTCAAGATTTGATTGATTGATTTATTAGTTTAAAATGAGTTGCATTCCTTTTCCAATTGGTTAATTTTACATTTTGATGAATTACATTTGGTTTCCAGTTAGTTATTTAAGGGAGTTGATTTCTTCAGTCAATTTTTCAGGATTCTTCTGTTTATCTCATTTCTTTTTCACATTTTTTCCTCTCTTCTTTGGTTTTTGAAATTCTATTTGACTCTTCCATGAAGTTTTGGATTTGAGAACAATTCACTTACTCTTTTGAGGCATCATATAAATACAATTTGTCACTGTTATCTTCTGAAATAATATTTTTATTATTATTATATGAATATTAGCTTTCTATAGTTAGTGCTCTTTTTTGTTTTTTTGCTCATTTTAATATTTGATCTCTGCTCCTATGGTACAGGAAGTATAGTCCCAAGCTTTTCATTCTAGGACCAGGCATAACATTTGCCAAGGTGTTGCCTATGCATGTAGTTTGTTCCAACACAGTCCTATTTGTTTCCCCAGCATTCCCAGAGTTTGGATTTTGTCTGGGTTTGGGATCTTCCCTGCTGTCTGCTATGCAGCTGGCTTGCTGAGCCCTGACCTGAGTTGTCCTGTGGTAAAAAGCCTCCCACTGGCTTTCCTGCTCTTCCACCTGTGCTGCACTATGCACCCCCCTTTGCCCCCAAGAGACAGATGTTTTCTGAAGATCCTCTATGATATCTTGAGTTTAGAACTTGCTTCTCTCTTTTTTTAAGTGGGATTTGTAACTTTAAGGTCTAGTGGAGAGGCTTTATTTAAAGTTGCTTTGAGAAAAGCTCCTGGAGTATGTTAGCTTTGTGCAGCCATTATAGCTAGCTTCACTCTGGAAGTCCCAAAAGTGCTCATACTTGTTCTTCTTTATTCCTGAAGACATTTTCTTCTTTTGTCCAATCTTTTTGCACACATTTGCTAAATTAATTTTCCTAACACATAACTCTGACTCTCAATTCAATTTAATAAATCAGCAAACCCTCATTAACTATAAACCACTATTTTTAAGGCACTGAAGATAAAAAAAAAACTATCTCTGCTCTCAAGAATCTTACATTCTACTGAGGGACAGAACATGTAAACATATAAATAAAAGAAAATAATGTCTAGAAACAGCACTAAAAATAGAGGGAAAAGGAGGATAAGGATGCACTTTAAATCTTAGATGGCATTTAAGGTGATCCCCAAAAGAGATTAAGGGTTTTAAGAAATGGAAGTGCGAACTCAGTCAGTTCTTGATAAGGGCAATATAACTAAAGCTAAGTCATGGGGATGTTAATAAGGTGGCATGTTGATTTCATAAAAGAATTAGGATCCCAATTTGACTGAAATAAAGTATGTTAAGAGAAGTTATAGAAAATAAAATGGGAGAGAGAAATTAGAATGAAGGCTTTTAAATGCCTAAAGTTTAATTCCTAAACATTGAGTGACTCCTCATTATCTTTGTGGTAAAATACTAAACTTTTGCTTTGTTTTTAGGGGCTATTATATTCTCTCAAAACTTCTCCATTCTAGTTTGTTTCACACTATTCTTCTTGGTATATTGTTTTCCAGTGATGCTGGATGATTTAGTATTGTTTTTCCCAGACTCTAATTACATTATCTTTCTGTATATTCAAACATGCTAATCACTCTTTTATAAATGCTAATAAATAAAGGTTATCCCATCTCTCAGACTGACATGTTGTATGACACTTGAACATGCCATTTTTCCTCTCTGAGTCTCAGTTTCCTTGAGTCTATATTAGGGTAATAATAATTCCACTATGTATCTCAAAGGATTGTTAACAGGCAACAAGCCCTTAATAATAAAAACTTTTCATGTGCCAGACACTGTGTTAAAGACTAGAGATAAAAATAAAGACAAAAAGGAAAGATATTTGTAAGTATTTAGTGATAAATAGGAAATGAAAATGTTTAATGTGAGAATCAAATGAGGCAATAGATATTAAAAGTTATGTAGAGGGTTATATCATTTTCAAATACTATTATTGACAATACAATTAGTTTTATTTCTAGAGATGATTGTATTAGTTCTTTTTAAAATGGAGTTAAGTAATTTGTATTAATAATTAGTTTCCTTCCCTTCTTTCCCCTTTCACTTCCTCCCTCAATCTCATTTTCCTCCATCCCTCCCTCTTTCCTTCTCTCCCTCCTGCCTTCCTTCCTTTCTTCCTCCTCCCTTCCTCCCTTCCTTACCTCCCTTCCTCCTTTCCTCCCTCCCTTCCTCCTTCCTTCCTTCCTTCCTTCCTTCCTTCCTTCCTTCCTTCCTTCCTTCCTTCCTTCCTTCCTTCCTTCCCTTCTTGTGAAATTGATTCATAACAACATGGTCATGGTTAGAATTTTCTATATTTAAAAATTAGAATTTCCTACCTGTGTTCTTTATCCTTCCAATATATTGGTGCAGAGTTTGACACAAAGCAATGTGGAAGGATACTGCTGTATTTCTAGAACATCAATGCTCACATGAAATGTAGAGGAGAAAGCAAATGATAGTATATGCCAATGTATTCCAGCCTTCTAGTATCCTTATTTGCTAACCAAATGAATTGTCAGCCTGCATGAATCTACTTGATAGGATTTTAGAACAAACTTTTACAATAAATTGCTGCTGTCTAATCTGATGCTGAGTGATGGATCTACTAGATAGTGGTAGCAAGGCATAAATGTTAACTCAGAAAGATTTTTATTGGAACCTATTTCATTGGACAAATGTAGGGATTGGGGGATTGGTTCATAATTCTGACCTTGCTAAAAGGCACATGTGATGTATCAAGTCCTGAATGGTTCTTATGTATCATAACAACTGGGAACTATCACCTCCTTGGTATGGCATAAAAGCTATAAAATAAATTTCAATTTCCCTTATTGAGTCAAATATCATTTGGAAAAGATCTAGGTCCAATTTTCCAGTGAACTTACAGCAAGAGTCTAGGAAGAGTATGCTTTTCTGCCCACTAATGGTCATGATGGCCCACACTAAGCATATTATAATGGTCATGGGTATGTGTTTATTTAAATGAATATGAATTGGAACTTAAACTATTATTATTATTATTAAAATATTATTATTGTTATTATTTTACAGATAGAAAAAAATAAACTGAATGATGCAAAGTTATATATAACATTCATAAAGCTAGAGATTCAAATACAAACAGTTTTCCTACCTCTCAGTAACCCCAGAGTAAAAATACTCAGTTTCTGGAGTTACTTTGTGAGTTGAGAAATCCAGAATTTTGAATCATGTCTTCCTGACCAGGGTGAAGTGGGTGCTAAAACTCTACCTTTCTGGGGGAGAGATGACTACAATTAAAAGAGTAGCACTCAGAAAGATACTGCAGTTTTAAGAATGAGGAAATCACAAACCATACATGATGGGTCAGAAGTTGAGACTTTATGATTTGCTTGCATTGCTCAGATCCAATATGTGAATTATTTCTGGAGATACCTATTGATCATAATTTAGATTATAGTTAAAAGTTTTCAAATGATAAATAAGTTGTTAATATGGTTTTATGAATTGTCTGAGCCTTAAGCTTTCTTTTATATGGTACAATATGGTAGAGGAAATAAATAGTGATCTTTACCAGTTTTTAACCATTTTGTACTGTGAGTACTTTTGAAAAGGAATTCTATTCCTTCTTTTAGGTCAGAATTTAGAGAGATAGAGAAGTAAAGGACATCCAGGGTAGAACCAAGATGGTAGAATGAAGCTAGTATGCACCCAGAGCTTTTCCCTACACAATATTAAATGAAACCTCTACATAGATATGAAAGCTTCAGATTCCACCAAAATAAAAAGATGAAAGCAAGTATTCAACTGGAAACTTCATGGAAGCTTTTCAGTGAAGATCTGTCTATTCAGGATAAAAGTGAAAGAGAGGCTCTGCTAGTCCTGAGAGTGGAAAGTCAGTGGGAGACTGTTAGCCACAAGGCAGTACAAGTCCCAACAATTTAACAACAGCTTAGATCCTGGCAGCTCCATAGGAAGCCAGCACAGAGTGTTCCAACCCCAAACAAAGTCTGAACCTTGGGAACACTGGGGCAAAAGACAGTTAGAAACAAGGAAGAAGCAAACCTCTGTAAAGCAAACACTTGGGCTACATAGGCAACATTTTGGCCAGTGATAAACCAGGGATCAGACTACAGACCCAGTGCAAAAGGTATGATCTATACTCCCCAAGAGTAGTGATCAAACAATCAAAATGAGCAAAACAGCTAAAAGAGAGCTAACCATAGAAAGCTATGCTGCAGATAGAGATAATAAACATGCCACCTCAGAAGAAGAAAGTGACAAATTACCTACATGGGAAGTCTCAAAGGAGTCTATGAATTGGATGAAAATCCAAAATCTCATAAAAGAACTTGAAAAAGAATTAGAAGGCAAAGAAGAGACGAAGAAAAAAATGGATGAAAAAGAAACGAAAGCCATGCAGAAAAATTATTAAAAAATGGCCAAATGAATCAAATCTTTTAAAAAAACTGGGAAAAGAATGTAACTTTTCAAAAAAGAAAAATTACTAACCAGAAAAGGAATCTAATTCATATAAAATTCAAATCAATCAGCTGAAAAGGGAATGCATCTAAGTAAAAGTAAAATTAACTAACTTGAAAAGGAAACACAAAAGATAACTTAAGAAAAGAAAACCATATAATTAGAACTGGACAAATAGAAACCAATGAATCTCTGAAATGCCAAGATTCTATCAAACAAAGTTTACAAAAGACTGAAAATTGAATAAAATGTAAAGTATCTTTTGGGAAAATAGACCTAGTAGAGATAATTTATGAATTATTAGTCTATCAGAAAGCCTAGATCAAAAGAAAAGACCCTGGAGGATATATTTCAGGAAATAATTATGGAAAACCATCCAAATCTGCTAGATCAAGAATACAAAATAGTCACTGAAAGAATACACAGGGAGTAGAGGCAATATGGTGACAGGAGAACAACCTTTCCTAGTACTCTCTCCAAGATATTTTAAAAGCCTTAAAATTATGACTGTAACTAAATTTTAAAGATACTGAACCCACAGAAAGATCCAGTGAGGAAATTCTCCAGCCCAAGGTAATCTGGAAGACTGGTCTTCTAAATGCTCAGGTCAATGTGGTTGGAGGGGGGTGGAACCCCCACCATGGATCTCAGCACAGCCCAGATTCCAGGAAACAGAAACAGGTCTGCAGAGCAGCCCAGCAGGGTATTGCCCAGTGGCTGTTTCCAGAGCACTCAGCCCATGGAAAGTAAGGGAATGGGGGAGACTGTTGAACTTTCTCCTCTTTTCCAGGGACAGGACTCTGGAACTTTGTTCAAATTTTGACCCTGGTCAAAGGATGGGGTCTATACTGTCATAAGCAGGGACTCTCCTCATGGCCAGGGCAGAGGGGTGTACATGTGGTCATCCAAAGTCCAAAGCACAGATAAGAGAACAGAGAACAGTCAGAGCCTCCCTTAAGACCTTGAAGGAACTGAGCTTTTTGTAGGAGTGTCCCAATAATACTCAAAAGCTCAGAAAGCACACCCCAGAACCAGGGCACAGGTCAGGGAAATGAGTAAACAGGAAAAAAAAGGAAACTGACATAGATAATTACTTTGGTATCAAAGGAGGAGCAAAATAAATAAGATGAGAAATTCCAAGCTTCTGCATCTAAAGACACCAAGAAATATAGAAGTTGGGCTCAGGCTATGATAGAGCTCAAAAAAGATTTTGAAAATCAAGCAAGGGAAGGAGAGGAAAAAAATGGAAATAGAAATAAGAAATATACAGGAAAAATATGAAAACCAAATTAACAGCTTAGTCAAGGAGATCCATAGAAATAGTAAAGAAAATAACATATTAAAAACCAGTTTAAGTCAAATGTATAAAACAATACAAAAAGTTGATGAGGAGAAGAATGCTTTAAAAAGCAGAATTTGTCAGATGGAAGAGAGCTCTGAAGTAAACAAATTCTTCAAATGTAGAATGGAGCTAAAGGAAGCCAATGACTTTGCAAGGAATCAAGACACAATAAAAACAAAACCAAAAAATAAAAAACTAGAAGTAAATGTGAAGTATGTCATTGAAAAAAAAAACAGACCTGGAAAACAGATCCAGGAGAACCAATTTAAAAATTATTGTGCTTCCTGAAAGCCATGATCATGAAAGAGCCTTGCCTTCATTTTTAAAGAATTTCTACAGAAAAATTGCCATGTTTTACTAGAAACAGAGGGAAATATAGAAATTGAAAGAATACACTGATGTCTTACTGAAAAAGATCCCCCAAAAAGAACCTCCAGAAATGTTGTAGTCAAGTTCCAGAATCCCCAAGTGAGAGAGAAAATATTAGAAGCAACCAGAAGGAAATAATTCAAATACTGTGGTGCTACAGTCAGGATCACACAGGACCTAGTAGCATCTACATCAAGGGCTCATGGGAATTGGAATATAATATTCTGGAAGGGAAAAGATCTTGGAATGCAACCGAAAATCTACTACCCAGCAAGATTCACAATCCTCTTCCAGCAGAAAAGATGGACTTTAAATGAAACAGGGTAATTTCAAATTTTCTATTGAAATGACCAGAGCTGAACAGAAAGTTTGGTCTTCAAGTAGAGGACTCAGATGAAGCATAGAGAGGGTGGACAAGAAGGGTAAATAATGAGGGATTTAATGATGTGGAACTGGGTGTATTCCTGCATGGGAGGATGATACTTATAATACTCATGTGAACATTCAGATTTCTTAGAACAGTTAGAAGGCATATATGTAGCAAGGCACAGGAAAGAACTGAATTTGAAGGTATAAGATATTATAAAATGGGTGAAAAGGAAATGTACTGGGAGAAAGGAAACAGGTAGAAAAGGCTAAGATATTTCATGTACAAGAGTCAAAAATAGCTTTTGCAATAATATGGAAGGGGGGGAAGATGAGGAGGAATGAGGGAGACTTCATATTCATTGGAAATGGCTCAGGAAAAAAATAGCATACATACACAATAGGGTATAGAAATCTAGAAGAAAAAAAGAGAAAGGGGACAGGGGCAGGGAGGGGGATATAGGTGATAGAGGAGAGGGTAGATTATGGGAGAGAATAGTTATAACTCAACTTCTTTTTTACTTTTAGCAAGGTGGTGGGTTTGGGTGGCATGTCCAGGACCCAATGGCTGGGCAGTTGCTGGGTCTCTGGGGTGGGTTGTAGGCTTGGAGTCTCCTGGCACCAGGGACAGTGCTCTGTCCACTGCACCACTTGGCTGCCCCACAGCACATTTTAGAATAGGGACAGAGTGAAAGGAGAGAGAAAATATAATAGATTGCAGGGGGGAGGAATGGATGGAGGGATTGCAATAAGCAACAGCAACTGTGCAAAATATGGAAGCAATTATTCTGATGGACTTATGATAAAGAATGCTATCCACCTCAGAGCAAGAATTGATGTTATCAGGAACACTGAAGAACATTTTTTTTTCTTCTCTTCTTTCACTTTGTTTTACATGATTTTTTTTAATTTTGTGGGGGGATATTATGTTTATTCTTACTAGAAGAATATTTTAGTAATGTGTAAATTAAAAACAAAAAAATGAAAAAAATGAAAAAATAAAGTTGCATTTTCAAAAAAAGAGGAAAAAGAGAAAGAATACACAGAAATCCTCCAGAAAGTGATCCCAGGATAAAAATTCCAAGCCACATTCCAGAATTCTCAAATAAAAGAGAAAGTACTGCAAATAGACAAAAAGAAGCAACTTAAATACAAAGGAAGCAAAAGTAGACATATATAGAACTTACCAGCCTCATTAATGAAGGATTGAAGTACCTAGAGTACCATATTTTGGAGGGCAAAAGAACTTGAACTTACAACGAGGTATTTGCTACCCTGCAAAATTCAGCACATTCTATCAGGGGAAAAGATGGATGTTCAGCAAGATAAAGGACTTCCAAAATTTCCTGATTAAAATACCAGAGTTAAAGAGAGTATTTAATCTTCAAATACAAGACTCAAAATATGCATAAAGAGGTAAATTGGAAATGGGAAAAACCTACTTTAATTCTATGTTGTGCATAGAGCTCAGCACTTTCTCTGATGAGGGCATCTTATTCTGCCCAGTCCTGCACTAGTGTCTCCCATAGCTTACAATCAACTATAAGGTTCTTAAGAGAGAAGTACTTAGAGTGCTTGAAAAGGGGGTAAAGGTATAAAGTGATAATAATTTGATGTGATTCATCACTCATGAGAAGTGATTATCTAGCAATACAGAAGAAGGCAGTGTATTTAATGACTTTAATGCAATGTTGCTTATCAACCAAGCAAGTAATCAATCAGACACTGATTGTCCTTTGATTGATAATACCTTGAAAACAACAAAAGCATGAAAGAGAAGAAGGTTAGGAATTAGTTGATAAATAAGACTGGGTTAAGAGGCATAAAGTCCTATTATTGAAGAGGGAAAGAAGTGAAGGTGTGAACACTAAGTAGATGCTATTCAATAGATTTAGCCCAGGGAGAGAATAGGAAACATTCCCAATTGAATTTAAAAATCTATTGCAAGCATTATAGGAAGGTGGGGGAGGTAGGACAATGAAGGGTATTATAAGCAATGAAATTATGTCATTATTAAACATATATTCACCTAGTGGTATTGCATCCTAATTCTTAGAGAAGAAGATGAATGAATTACAAGGAGATATTGATAGCAACCTATAATAAAGGGAGACCTCATCCTCCCTCTCTCAGAACTAGATAAATATAATCATAAAATAAACATGAAGGAAGTTGAGGGGAATAAAACCTTAGAAAACTTAAATATGATAGACCTCTGGAGATAACTGAATGGGGACAGAAAATAATAAACATGTTTCTCTGCAGTACATCACACCTTTAGTAAAACTGACCATCTGCTAGAGCATAAAAATCTTACAATCAAATTTAGAAAGATAGAAATAATAAATACATTCTTTGCAGATCATGATGTAATAAAATTTAGATGTAGTAAACAATAATGGAAAGATAAAACAAAAACTAATTGGAACTTAAATAATTTTAAAGAAGGGGTGGATCAAACAGCAAATCATAGAAATAATCATTTCATCCAATAAACAATAAGACAGCACACTAAAATTTGTGGGCATGATTTTTAGGGGAAATATTATATCTTTAATGCTTATAGGAATAAAATAGAGAATGTGGAGACATAAAAATTGGGTATGTAACTAAAAATAGAAAAAATAAAGATGCCAATTAAATATCAAGTTAGAAATTCTGAAAATCAAGGGAGAGATAAACAATATTGAAAGAAAAAGAAGCATTGATTTAATAAATAAAACTAAGAATTGGTTTAGAGAAAAAAGTAAAAAATGTAGATAAATAATTGTTTATTTGATTAAAATAAAATAGAAAACTAAATTACCAGCATCAAAAATGAAGAGGGTGAACATACCATCCATAAAGAGAAAATTAAAAATGTTTTGTCTTACTGTAGGCCAATAAATTTTATAACCTGTGTAAAATGGATGAATATTTTCAAAAATATATTAACTGCTCAGATCAACAGAAGAGGAAACAAAATACTTAAATAGGCCCATTTCAGAAAAAGAAACTGAAGAAGCCATCAATAAGGAAAAGTCTCCAAGTCCAGATGGATTTAAAAGTGAATTCTACCAAATATTTAAGGAAAAATTAATTCCAATTTCAAATAAACTATTTTTTAAAATATGAGTTCTGCCAAATTGCTTTTATGACATTAATATGGTACTGATAACTAAACCAGAAAGAACCAAAATAGATAAAGAAAATTATAAATTAATCTCCATAATGAACATAGATGGAAAAAAATCTTCTTTTTCTTTTTCTTTTTAATTTTTACAAGGCTATTGGATTAAATGACCTGCCCAAGTTCACACAGCTCAGTGAGTATTAAGTGTCTGAGGCCAGATGTGGACCCAAGTCCTCCTGATTCCAGAATTGGTGCTTTATACACTGCACCATCTAGCTACCTTAATGAAAAAAGACTTAAATAACATTTTATCAGCAAGTTATTACTAGGATAACCCACCATGATCAAATTTTATTTATACCAGATGGGCAGTAAAGTTTCAATATTAAGGAAATTCTCAACATAACTGAATATATCAATAACAAAACCAACAGAAATCATATGATTATCTTAATAAATATTGAAAAAATCTATGAAAAGACTAAAAAATGAATAATCCTTTGGTTAATATTGATTACTATTAAGAACACTAGAGAGTGTAGGAATAAATGGAGTTTTCATTAAAACATTAAGCAACATCAATCTAAAACCATCAACAAATATTATATATAAAGGGGAAAAACTAGAAAAATTTCCAATAAGATCATGGGTAAAACAAGGATGCACATTATCAGCATTATTATTCACTATAGTTTTAGAAATATTAGTTTTAGCAATAAGAATAAAAAGAAATGGAAGTAATTGGAATTGGCAATGAGGAAGCAAAACTTACCCTCTTTGCAGAACCCAAATAATTATCTTAAAAAAAATACTTGAAGAATTCTGGCCAAGATGGCAGAGAGAAGACAGGCACTATGCTAAGGTCTCCTGGTGTTCCCTCATATATAATAGGAAACAAACCTCTTAACAGAAATTATATCAACAAAACCCAGAAAATGAAGCTAGAAGACCATCTATGAACAAAGTCTGTCTCCAGGGATGGTGGGTGAGCCAGAGGTCAGAAAGCAGAGAGCCAGCTGGGACTGGGTGAGAGTTGGATTAACATAAGATCAGCTGTGGAGGCTAAGACAGTGGGAGCCACAGTCTGGGGCACTCCAGCAGGGTTGGAGGACAAGTCCCTGGGTAGAGAGTTCTAGAGTTTGGCTGGACAACAAATCTGCTGGGCTCCTTTAGTCTGTAGGAAGGTGGAATCCATAGTTTCATTTCACCTGAGTCTTCTTCCCAGAAGAAAGAGAGAAATACATCCCCTCTCCCTCCCCCACCCCTGCCCCAGGCTCAGCCTTGGGCAGCAGAGCTCACTCATCTGAATAGGGAGATTACTTTTCCTTACCCCAGGGCCCAGCCCACTGTGTTCAAGGATAAATGTATCCAGCAGTGCCACCCATCCCGTGCAGGCTTAGGGATAGGACCTCAAATCAAGGTCACAGACACTCCAGAGAAAGCAAACAGTACCCCTTATTGGAAAGCCCATTTGGAGTTACTAAACCCAGTGAGCAAACCCTCTAAGGATCTCAACACCAAACCTTTGTGAACCAGTCCCTCCCCCAATACAGTATCTTAGGAAAATGAAGAAAGGACAGTGATGGGGGTACATAGAAAACTGCCTAGAAGGCAAAAACAATAACTGAGCGATATCTAGAACTTCTGGGGAGAATATGATTTGGTGTCCAGCACAGAAAGACATCCTTGAAAAACATCAGGAAGGAGTTTAAAAATCAATTGGGAAATTTGGGAAAAGAAATCCAAGAGAAAATTAACACCATGCAGCAAGAAAACAAATCCCCAGAAAATACAATTGGACAAATGCAAAAAGAAAATAATTCTCTTAAAATCTCAATTAGTCAAATGCAAAAACAAATTAATTATCTCAAAACCTCAATTGGTCAAATGGAAAACTCCTTCAAAAATAGAATTGACCAATTGGAAAAGGAGTTGCAAAAGGTAAAGAAAGAAAATTCTTCTCTAAAAAAAAGAATGGAGTCTGTGGAAACTAATGACCTCAAGAAACAACAAGAATCTATTAAACAAAAACCAAAAATCAAAAATAGAAGAAAATGTAAAATATCTCATCAGCAAAATCACTGACAGAGAATGGAATGAGGAGAGACAACCTAAGAATCATTGGGTTTCTTGAAAACATTGAAGAGGAAAAAAAACTAGTTTTACAAGTTTAATTACTTACAGGATTAATATTACAGGATTTAGTGCTGGAAAATTGACCTGACATCATGGAACCAGAAGGCAAAATAGTTTTTGAAAGAATACATTGATCCCCTCTGGAAAGAGATCACAAAATGTGAACACTAAGGAATATTGTGGTCAAATTCTTGAACTATCAGATAAAAAAGAAAATTCTGCTAGCAGCCAGAAAGAAGCAATTTAAATACCAAGGAACCATAGTAAGAATTACACAGGACCTGACTGCATTAACATTATGGGATCAAAGGGCCTGGATTGTTATATTCTGAAGAGCAAGGGAGCTTGGAATGCAGCCAAGAATTCACTATCCAGAAAAACTGAGCCTTCTCTTCCAGGGGGAAAAGATGGGCATATAAGGAAATAGGAGATTTCCAACTTTTCCTGATAAAAAGAACAGAGCTAAATAGAAAATTTGGAGTTTAAATGGGAGACTCAAAAGACTCATGAAAAAGGTAAAAAAAAGGTAAAGAAAAAAACCTGCTATACAACAAGATAAAATTGGCTATATATCCCCACCTGGAAGAAAGAATTTTATAACTCTCAAGAATTGGAATTCTATTAGAGAAAATATACTTGGCCAGAAATAATGGACACCCATGATTAGTCGTGACTCTCTTTGAATGATTTAAAAATAACACCTCCTCAATAATAGGGACAGTAAAGAGACTGGAGGATGGAGAAGACTGAATGAGGTAAATTACATTACATAAACAGGTAAAATGGATCTATTGCAATAGAGGGGAAGAAGGGAGAGGGGAAGAACCATCTGAATCTTATTCTCTTCAGACTTGGTTTAAAGTTAACATACACACGTTCAAGCTAAGAAGCTTGAAACTTATCTTACCTTTAAAGTATTTAAAGAGGAATGGGAAGGGGGGAGGAAAAGAGGAACTAATAGAAGGAAGGGAAGGAAGAAGGGGCAAAGGGAAAGGGGAAAGGGAAGGGCGGTTGGATATAACGGGGCAAGCTGAAGGTGGTGGTATTAAGAAACAAAATACTGGGGAATATAGATAATGCAGAAAAAGGGGAAAATACAAACAAAGGGAAGATAGCATGAACAGCAATATAGAGTTAGTTATTATAACTTTGAATGTGAATGGGATGAACTCTCTCTTAAAACATAAGTGAATAGCAGAATGGATTGAAAACCAGAATCTTACAATATGATGCCTACAAGAAACTCATTTGAAGCAGAAAGATACACATACCATAAAGTAAAGGGTTGGATGAAAACATATTTTGCTTCAGCTGAACAGAGAAAAGCAGGGGTAGCAAACCTTATCTCAGACAACAGAGCTGCAAAAATAGATCTTGTTAAGAGATAAGGAAAGAAACTCTATCCTCCTATAAAATACCATAGGCAATGAAGTAATTTCAATAATAAAATGTACCAAGTGGTATAGCATAAAAATTCTTAGAGAAGTTCAATGATAACTCTAACCATAAAATAAACAAGAAGGAAGTTAAGGAGGTAAATAGATTGCAGGAAAACCTAGGCATTATAAAACTTTAGAGAAAACTGAATTGGGATAGAGAGGAACATCCTTTTGTTTCTGCAATATATGGGACTTACAGAAAAATTGACCATGTACTAGGACAAGAAAACCTAATAATCAAATGCAGAAAGGCAGAGATAGTGAATACATCTTTCTTAGATCATAATGCAATAAAAATCACATGCAATAATGTTCCAGGGAGAGATAATCCTAAATGTATTTGGAAACTAAAGAACCTCATTTTAAAGAATGAATAAATCAAACAAGAAATTACTGAAAGAATGATTTCATCCTAGATAATGATAATAATGAAACTACATACCAAAATGTAAGGGATACAGCCATGGCAGTTGTCAGGTATATATTATATCTTTAAAGGCTTACATGAAAAAAATAGAGGAAAGAGGAATTCATTTAGGTAAATATACAACTAAAAAAATTAGAGAAAGAACAAATCCAATTAAATGTCAAAATATCAATTCTAAAAATTAAAGAAGTTAACAAAATCAAAAGCAAGAAAACTATTGAACTGATAAATAAGACAAAGAGTTTGTTTTATGTAAAAACACAATAAAATCAATAAATCTCTAGTTAATTTGATTAAAAAAGAAAGAAGACCAAATTGCTAGTATCATAAATGAAAAAGATGAACTCACCACCAATAAGGAGAAATTAAAGTAATAATTCAGAATTATTTTGCCCAACTGTATGCTATTAAATTTGATAATGAAAGTGAAATGAATGAATATTTGCAAAAATATAAGTTGCCTAGGCTAAATGAAGAGGAAATTAAATATCTAAATAACACTGTCTCAGAAAAAAAGACATTCAACAAGCCATTATTGAACTCTCTCAGAAAAAATTTCCAGGGCCAGTTGGATTCACAAGTGAATTCTATGAAAACTTTAAGATACAATTGCTTCCAATTCGATATAAACACTTTGGAAAAATAGGTGAAGACAGAAGTCTACAGAACTCTTTTAATGACACCCATTTAGTTCTGATAGCTAAACTATGAAGAGTCAAAACAGAGAAGGAAAATTGTAGACCTTTCTCCATGATGAATATAGATGCAAAAATCTTTAATAAAATCTTAAAAATGTGATTGCAGCAAGTTAGCATTAGGATCATACACTATGACCGAGTAGGATTTATCCCAGTAATGCAGGGTTGATTCAATATTAGGAAAATTGTCAGTATAATTAATTATATAAATAACAAATATATCAAAAATTATATGATTATTTCAATAGATGCTGAAAAAAAATCCTTTAACAAAATGCAGCACCCATTCCTACTAAAACACTAGAGAGCATAGGAATAAATGGATTGTTCCTTAGAATAATACACAGAATCTATCTGAAACCATCAACAAGCATTATATGCAGGGGCAATAAGCTACAGGCATTCCCATTAAGATCAGAGTGAAACATGGTGGCCCATTATCACTTCTATTATTCAATATTGTATTAGAAATGTTAGCTTTGGCAATAAGAGAAGAAAAAGAAATTGAATGAATTAGAATTGGGTAGGAAGAGACAAAATTCTCACTCTTTGCAGATGACCTAGAGAATCCCAAAAAATCTAAAAACTACTAGAAACAATTAACAACTTTAGTAAATTCACAGGATATATAATAAACTCTCAAAAATTCTCAACATTTCTATATGTGACTATCACGATACAGCAAAAAGTGCTACAAAGAGAAATCCCATTCAGAGTAACTTCAGACAATAAAAAATACTTGAAAGTCTACCTGTCAAGGCACACTCAAAAACTTTATGAAAACAATGCAAAACACCTCACACAAATAAAATCAGATTTAAATAACTGGGAAAATATTAACTGATCATGGATAGGTCAAGCTAATATCATGAAAATGATAATTCTACCTAAATTAAAGTACTTATTTAGTGCCCTACCAATCAAAATTCCAAATAATTACTTCAATGAATTAGAAAAAATTGTAAGTAAATTCATATGGAGAACTAAAAAGTCAAGAATTTACAGGGATCTAATGAAAAAGAGTTTAAAAGAAGATGACTTAATCCTACCAGATCTAAAATTAAATTATAAAGCATCAGTCCTCAAAACTGTCTGATATTGTCTAAGAAGTAGAGTGGTGGACCAGTGGAATAGACTAGGTGAAATATCAGGAAATGATTATAGTAATCTGCTGTCTGATAAACCCAAAGCATTCACTATTGGGATGAAAACTCTCTCTTCAATAAAAACTATTGGAAAAATTGGAAGATAGTACAGAAGAAATGTGCATTAGACCATACCTCACACCTTATACCAAGATAAGATCAAAATGGATACAGGATTCAGACATAAAAGACAATATTATAAACAAACTAGGAGATCACAGAATAGTTTACCTGTCAGATATATGGAAAGAGAAGCAGTTTATGATGAAGACAGAGATGGAGAACATCATTAAAAACAAACTAGATAATTTTGATTTCATTAAATTAAAAAGGTTTTGCACAGACAAAACCACTATAACCAAGATAAAAAGAAATGTAGTAAATTGGGAAACAATTTTTATAATGAGTATTTCTGACAAAGAACTCATTTCTAAAATATATAGAGAACTGATTCAAATTTATAAAAAAAGCAAGTCATTACCTAATTGACAAAGGGTTAAAGGTATGCAAAGGCAATTTGCAGATGTGGAAATCAAAGTGATCTATAGTCATATGAAAAATTGCTCTAAATCACTACTTACTAGAGAAATGCAAATTAAAGGATCTCTGTGGTACCACCTCACACATCTTAGACTGGCCAATATGACCAGAAGAGACAATGATCAATGTTGGAAGGAATGAGAGAAATCTGGAACACTAATGCACTGTTGTTGGAACTGTGGAGAGCAGTTTGGAATTTGGAGATCAATTTGGTATTATGCCCAAAAGGCAATAAAAATGTGCATTCCTTTTGATCCAACAATACAACTACTGGGTCTATACCCTGAAGAGATCATGAACAAGGGTAGAAACATCACTTGTAGATAGCAACCATGTTTATGGTGGCAAAAGTTGGAAATTGAGTGAATGTCCATCAATTGGGGAATGGTTGAACAAGTTGTAGCATATGTACATTATGGAACACTATTGTTTTATTAGAAACCAGTAGGGATGGGAATTCAGAGAAGCCTGGAAGGATTTGCATGAACTGATACTGAGCGAGATGAGCAGAACCAGAAGAGCATTGTTCACCTTAACAATAATATGGGATTGATGATCAATCTTCAATTCACTTGCTCATTCCAACAGTGCCACAATCAGGGTCAATTTTGAGGATCTATGATGGCAAATACCATGTGTATCCAGAGAAAAAATTGAATTTTTGAACAAAGACCAAAGATTATTACTTTTAATTTTTTTTTAAAAAAGTAATCTTATTATGTAGTTTTGCTATTTTTTATATATTTTTTCCTTAAGGATATGATTTCTCTCTCGACACATTCAACTTGGATCTATCTATCTATCTATCTATCTATATCTATCTATCTATCTATCTATATCTATCTATCTATATATATACATATATATATATATATATATATATATATATATATATATATATCATGGAAACAATGTAAATACTAACAGACTGTATTCTGTGGGAGGTGGGGTGAGGGAAGCGAGATTAGGGTAAAAAGTATAAAATTCAGAAATAAATAAATGCATTTTAAAACTTACTTGAAACAATAAATTCAGCAAAGTAGCAGTATATTAAATAGAGTTACATAAATCATCAGCATTCCAATATATGAACAACAAAGTCCAAAACCAAGAGACAGAAAGTAAAATTCCATTTAAAGTAACTTCAAACAAGTTTAAATACTTGGGAATCTAACATCCAAGAAAAGGCAGAAACTGTATGAACACAGTTACAAATCACTTTTCACACAAATGAAGTCATATCTAAACAATTGGAAAAGTGTCAGTTGCTGAAGGTTAGGTCAAGCTAATATAATAAAAATGATATTTCTAACAAAAATAAATTACTTATCAGTACCATACCTATCTAACTACAAAATACCTCTTTTACCAAGCTAGGAAAAATAGTTATAAAATTCATCTGTAGCAACAAATGGTCAAGAATAACAAGAAAACTGATGAAATGTGAGTACAGAAAGGTGGCTTTATTTTACTAGATCTAAAATGGTAGTCATTAAGACTGCCTGGTACTGTCTAAGAAATAGAGTAATGGTTCAGTGAATTAGGACAGATTCAAAAAAAACAGTAATATTTGACAGAAATGACAATAATCTATAATTTGACAAAAACAATACGTTATTTCCCAAAATAAGAACTCATTATTTGACAAAAATTATTGAGAAAACTGAAAAATAGTTTGATTAAAACTTAAGAATAGACCCACATTTCACACCCTAGAGTAAAATAATGTCAAAATGGGTACAAGATTTATACATAAAGTGTGACAACATAGTTCCATTAACAGATAAAGAAATACTCTAGCTGTCAGATCTATGGAAAGAGGAAAAGTTTTTGGCCACACAAGCAATAGAGTACATTATGAATTGCAAAATGAACGATTTTCATGATTTTAAATTAAGTTTTTTGCACTAATAATACCAATACTTCCAAAATTAGAAGAAAAACAGAAAATTGGGAAACATTTTTCACAAGGGTTCTGATAAAGTTCTCATTTCTAAAATATATAGATAATTGCATCAAATTTATAAGGTTACAAGTCATTTCCTATTAATAAATAGTCAAAGGATATGAACAGGGAGTTTTCAAACATAGAAATTAAAATTATGTATAATCATATAAAAATGCTCCAAATCATTATTGATTAGAGAAATGCAAGTTAAAACAACAATGAGGTATCAGATTGGTTAAGATTTCAAAAAGGGAAAATGATCAATGCTGGAAAGGTTGTGGGAATATTGGGAAATTAATTTATTGCTGGTGGAGTTTTCAACTGATTCAACCATTCTGGAGAGAGAGCAATATGGAACTATTCTCAAAGAGTAATTAAACTGATCATACCATTTGACACACCAATTCCTATAATAGGCCCATATCCAGAAGAAATCATTAAAAAATGGGAAAAGTCCCAGTTCGTTCCAAAATATTCATGGCAGTTCCTTTTGTGGTGGCAAAAAATTGGAAATTGAGGGGGGATTCATCTCTATTGGGGAATGACTGAGTAAGTTATAGTACATGAATACAATGAAATATTATTTTTCTTTAAGAAACTATGGATGTTCAAACCCTAGAGAAGAATGAAACGAATTACATAAACTGATACTGAGTGATGGGAACCCAACGAAGAGAACATTGTACATATTAGCAACCATATTGTGAGTTGATCAGTCTGGATGGATACAGCTCCCCTCAGCAGTTCAGTAACCTAGGACAACCCTATGGTACCTATTATGACTAATGCTATCCACATTTGGAGGAAGAAAAGCAAACAAACAACAAACAACAAAACAAAGAAAAACCTACAGCATCTGAATGAGCACTATGTTCACTTTTAAAATTTTTGCTTTTCTATTCTCACTCATGGGTTTCTTTTCTTCTCTTAGTCCTAATTCCTCATACAGAAAAATGACCAATCTGTAAACATGTTCCACAAAAATCTGTATCTACAATGTTCATCAGAGAGTTTGCCACTGAGGAGAGGAGGGTGGGAAGAGAGAGTGGAATAGAATTAAATAGATATGCCTATGCAAGTAAATGAATGTTGAAAAGTTTTCATAACATATCATTGGAAAAATGAAATATCAATTATGGAAAACAAAACAAAATAAAACAACTCCCTCCACCAAAGAATTTAGATTTGCATTATCTCTAAGCTTGTTTTTTTTTCCCCTAGATTTCTACCCTGTTGTGGGAAGAGAGGGACAAAATCAACCAGAATGAGAAAGAATGTTTGACTTAACTTTAGAGGTCATGCTATTACCCCTTTACTGAAACTAGTATGGTGACCTTTTTTTTGGAAAGTGTCTATCCTGCCTCATGGGTAACAATATTTTTGGTGCCCCAGTAGAATGAAGTTCTACTATTCCTTGTGATACAATGAACACAAACCAAAATTGTTAGCTCACAAGGGAAAGATTGAGTGAATGATTGAAATTCCAGTGAAAAATGGAATTTAAGAAATTTTTCATTGACAATGGTAAATATATACATTAACCCAATGTCCTAGACCCAATATTGAGCCTTGTTATTGATGCTGATATTATGCTGAGATATATATATATATATATATGTGTGTGTGTGTGTGTGTGTGTGTGTGTGTGTGTGTGTGTGTGTGTGTGTGTGTATTGAGAATGACTAGAACTTGAAGAGCTATACAAATGATAAGGAAGACATAAACTTGAGATGGGTTTAGGAAACCAAGTTCATTTTTCCAAATTTTGAAGATTCTAGCAACAAATTCAATATCTGTTTTATTGTATTCCAAAGGAAAATGTTATTTTTAGGCATCAGATTAGTTTTCTTTTGTATTTTATTTTAAAAATAAATTTATTTATTTTTCTAACTACATGTAAATGTACTTTTCAGTATTCATTTTTTTTAGGTTTTTGCAAGGCAATGGGGTTAATTGGCTTGCCCAAGGCCACCCCACTAGGTAATTATTAAGTGTCTGAGACAGGATTTGAACCCAGGTACTCCTGACTCCAGGGCCAGTGCTTTATCCACTGTGCCACCTAGTCACCCCACAGTATTCATTTTTAAATAAGGTTTTGAGCTCCACATTTGGAACAATTCCTATCTTTTAGATAGTGTTAGATGACATCTACCAGATGGGGGAGTGAGGACTTGGAACTTCAGTAAGTAGAACTCTGGGCTTGTGAAAAGTTTTAGCAAGGCAAAGACAGATGCCAAGCATGGTGAAACATAGCTGAATCTGGTGATGCTCTAACATCATCTTATCTCCTTCAAGGAAGATAGACTTCCATATTAATATCAGTAAGGAATTTCGTGATGCAAATCTTATGAAGATTTGATACCCCTCTCTCTAAAAATAACACCACTGCCCAGTCTCTATTCTTTTGGAATTATTATGCACACATCAAAAAAAGGAAACTATACTCTGAATTCAAGCCATGACAAGTACCCTCATGGAATTGCCAAACATCTGAATAGTCTGACTTCATGAATTCTGCCTAATGGCATTCTCATTAAGTATTAGTTGTATAAAACTGTCTATCTCATTAAAGGTTATGCAGTAACAAGGTGATAGAGAACTTGATCAAAGCAGTGAAAGTTTAAATGTTTGACTTTTCATGATCTCAGGGATCAAACCACTCAGGATTTTCTTGACAAAGATATTAGAGTGGTTTTCCATTTCATTCTCCAGTGACTAAAGATAAAATTTAAGTTACTTACCCATGGTTACACAGCTTGTAAGTGTCTGAGGCATGGTTTGAAAGCATCCTATCTCTAGGTCCAGTGCTATATTCACTGTGTCACTTAGCTGCCTCTTAGGCAAACAGATTAAGTGACTTCCACAAGTTCACACAGTTTCTGAAACTGGATTTGAACTGAGGTCTTCCTGTCTCCACACCTGGCACTCTATCCAGTTGCCCCAAAGTAGTGATAGTTCAAGACAAAGCAAAAAAAAAACTGAAAACAAACTAGCATCATAAGCAAGTAATAGCTATCCCATTCATTTCCTGTACCAAACATACTGATGCCTCCTGTTCTCATTTCTTCCTATTTCAAACCAATCTGTTTCTCTTTTGCACTTATGTTCCCCTCAAACACATTAGTCAAAATGTACCTCATGTATTGAATTTGATTCAATAAGCATCATAGTTTAGGGACATGATAAGCAATGAGCAAGTTGAGCTATCAAAATAAGAAATTATTAAAATTACCCCTATGAGTCAATCCTATCAGAAAGGCAGCCCTACTGAGGGTCTGAGTCTTACCAGTAGCAAAAAAAAATCAAACATGCCTTGAGTTATAATTAAACCAATTGGAAAAATCTTGTTTTGATAATATCTTCTATGGAGATGTGGGAAAAGTAGGGGACTAGTTGGTGGAGTTGTGAACTGATCCAACCCTTCTAGAAAGCAATTTGGAATTTGGCTCAAAGGCCAATAAAATTGCATGTCCTTTGATCCAGCTAAACCACTACCAGGCCTGTATCTCAACGAGATCATGAAAAAGGGAAAAAGGACCATACAAACAAAAATATTTATATCAATTATTTTTGTAGTGCAAAGAATTGGAAATTAAAGGGATGCCCATCAATTAGGGAATGGCTGAGAAAATTATGGTATATGAATGTGTTAGAACACTATTATTCTGTAAGAAATTATGAATAGGTGGGCTTCAGAAAAGCCTGGAAAGACTTTCATGAACTGATGTTGATTGAAATGAGCAGAACCAGAAGAATATTGTACATTTTAACAGCAACAACATATGATAATCAGCGGTGATTGACTTGCTCTTCTCAGCAGTCCAAGGAACAAAGGCAATTAAAAAGGTCTTGCAGGGGAAAAATACCACCCATACCCAGAGAAGAAACTATGGAGTTTGAATGTAGATCAAAGCATAACATTTTCAGTTTTTGAAATTTGCTTTATACTCAATGTTATTTTCCTCTCATGCTTTTGTTTTTCCCTTTTGTTCTGATTCCTCTTTCACAAAATGACCAATATGGAAATATTTTTAACATATTTATGCAGGTCTACCCTATAACAGATCACTTTCAGTCAAGGAGAGGGGGAAAGGAAAAAAAAGAGAGAAAAATGTGGAATTCAGTGAAATGAGTGTAATTAATGTCTTCTTTCTGACCCAAGAGAAATGTCCTGGGAGACTGAGATTATGCCTCTGAGATTATACTCATTTCATTTACTCTCATGAAAATCCCTTCTTCTGAACTAATTGCTGCCAGTAGTTGTGAATTGACACTATCACATACGGTAGTCATCAGAAATCTTAAGACAGTGAAACTTGGGAGTTTCTTGATTTCTAAGAGATTTAATAGGACATTATAGTGAGTATTTTTAAATCTCTTTTGTATTATAGTAATAAAATGCCTTTATATAATATCAAACTAAGTTCCATTAATTCTGTCCAGTTTCCTTTTTATATCTTACCCCAGGTATCAGAACCTAGTCTCTATTACCACTTTTAATATAACTATATAAAATCTCTTTTCCTTGTTTTCTCCAATATAATAAAGAATAATCATTTTAAAAATAAACATCTTATCCATACCCTTCATTTAACAATGGAGGAAACTGAGTTCCAAGTACATGAAATGAGTTGTATCTGAGATAATATACTTACTGTAATTAGTAGTCAAGTTGGTTAGCTCTTCTCAAATAGAGTTGTATAAATATTAGACACTTTCCATTTCTGGCATTCTACACTCTGGTCCCTAAAGTTCTTTTTAGCTGACACCATTGAAATTTCATATAGGAAAATTGATTGTAAGCTCCTTGAGAGGATAGACTTTTTGTCTTTTTTAATATTTTTTGCATGTAGCAGGTGCTTATTAACATTCATGGGCTGAGTGAAATTAGGCAGTAAAGCTATATGATTTTTAAAGTCCCTCTAGACCTAAACCCTATTAACCTAAGATAGTTGTTCATCATGTCCCTTAAGGCCTTCTATAATAGCTGTTTAGGAAATATTGGTTCACTGAGTGACTGAATAAAGAAAAATTCATTTCATTGCCTCAGATATATAAACAATTTCATTGAAATCATCCCACTCTGAATAATCACTTAGTTTTCAGGGAAGTTCTTCATTTGATTAAATAAAGAAAGATTTTGCTCTTTTAAAAATCAATTAAGATTGATTGCGATTAATTTCAAGAAAGATGTGCTATTTATTGCTCGGCTACATCTTTAATAATGGGTCGTTCAGTCAGTTTGTGTCAACCAGATTTAGTCATTTTCCTAATGATGTTTAAGTATGAAGATTTTGATGATTTGGGAACAAGAACTACTATCTGCAACCTGTTTGACTGTTTATGGGGAAAAAAAAGGACTATAAAGAATAAATCTGATGTGAAAATAAATGAATTTTATACTTTATGTAGCTAATGTGTTCTTATTAATTTTATGCATTATTTACAAATATAGTTAATCATATTGATCTTAGCAAAATATGAAGTGCTATTACACCAACAACTATATTTAACTAAGATAAAGGTAATAATTTTCAATTAGCAGGAATTACCACTAATAAGGTTGGGGGCGGAACAGAAAATTTTTGATCAGAAAGAGCTGACACATTTATGGTGTTATGTAAATTGCCAGAATTTTAAATATACATATGCCTTGTATAATATTAAAAAGGTGTCAAACACATAATTATTAAATGCATCAAAGATACAAACTATTTTTGTTGTTCTTTTAATCATCTGGAGGAAGAATATTCATTGCTCAGAATTTTTTTTCCTCTTCTCTACAGATTACAATTAAAATTAGCTAACAGCTCAATTATTCTGTTAATGAGGCAGTTTTCCTCCTCACAAATGGTGTTTCTTCTTCCTAAATGTCCTCTGTTTTCCCATCAATCACATATCATTCATCCTTTAAGATAGAGAATTACAAACAGACACTGATGAAAGTGGGAAATAAGGAGAGAGAGAGAGAGAGAGAGAGAGAGAGAGAGAGAGAGAGATCAAAGAATATTATAGATGAAATTAACTGGCATAATTCATAATTTTCTGGTCTTGTACATATTATTTCACATGTGTTAAACTTGAGGCCCATGAAGGTAAATGACTTGTCCAGAAGCACCTAGCTAGTAAGATAGACAGATAACTATCAAAAGGCATGAACATAACCCTTTAACATTTGTCAGACAGTTTACAGACATCTCCTTTGTAATTCCCAACAGCCTTGTAATCTAATTTCTAGAAGTTTTGTTATCCCAGTTTTAAATGAGTGTCTCAGGATTACCAAGATAAAAAGTGTAGGTCACAATATTTGAACCTAGATTTTCTCAACCTTATATCTATTGCTGTCCACTAGAATAGGTTTCTTTTTATATAAATATATTATAAATATTAGAGCCCAGATTGAAATGTTATGAGTTTAGGGTACTTTATATATTTTTTATTTCAATTATTTAGATAATGAGTGGAGTGAAAAAAGACTCATTAGGGAAGTTATTTAGTTATATGTGCAGTCAATAAACCATAGAATTTCAGAACTGGAAAGAATTTTTAAGTCGATCTAATCAAACTCATATCTTCACAAGAGTTACCATAATTGATAAGTCAGTCAGCTTTTGTTTAAAGACATTCAGGTAGAGAGAATTCATTAATCCCAAAATCAGTCCTCTTCATTTATAGAGTTCAAGTTGCTGAATAGCTTCTTTATTTTTCACTTTTCATTTCTCACACCAAGCATGGTATCTTGTACTTGAATAAATAAATAAATGTTGTTTTATATTGTGCCATACATGCATTTTTAAAAATTTAATCAAAACTTTTTTCCTCATAGAAAATTTAAATTTATTTCATTTTCCAATTTTCACCCATTTTCCCAGTTCTGCCATCAGGAGACAAGTAGAAAATCTAATCTTTCTTCCACATGACTGCCCTTCCAGTACACAAATATAAGTAAGTCTTCTTCATCAGCTGATCAACCAACCAGTAAGCATTTATCATATATTTACTGTGTCTTTAGCACTAGAACATCAAACTAGACCACAGAAACATAAAAACAAAAAGAAAGGATTTTTTGTTTTTAAAGACTTTATATCTTTTTGAGGAAAATATATATGCATATATACATCTATATATAGAATAAATACAAGACTACATAGGTAAGGAAAGCACAAGCATTGGGGAGAATTTATAAAATACCTTCTTATAGAAGATGATGATTAAATTTTGTAGAGAGAAAGGGATGCTATGAGGTAGAGGTGAGAATGGAGAGATTTTATAGGGAAGGGTAAAGTAGTATGGCAGATAATGTTTAAAGCTCACTCTCAGTGGGATTAGTTCAAAGAGTAAAGCATGTGTGTGTGTGTGTGTGTGTGTGTGTGGTGTATGTATGCATGTGTGTCAGTTTGTGTGTTGGTTATGTGTGTGGGTGTAGCATAGAAATTTATCTTACCCCACAGGGAAGTAAGAAGGGAAAAGGATAAGAGAAATATGGGGGGAGTGAAAACAGGGAGATAGAGGTCAGAATTAAACACATTTTTGAAGAGAGAAAGGGTAAGAAAGAGAGAGAGAAGAATAAATAGAAGAAAATAAAATGGAGAGAAATGCACAATTACTAATTGGAACTGTGAATGTGAATGGTATGAATTTATCTATAGAATGGAAGCAGATAGAAGATAAGAACTGAAAAAAGATTAAAAAACAAAACCTAATTGGTTTTTTTTTTACAAGAAATATACTTGAAATAGAAAGTCAAATGCAGAATTAAAATAAGGGGCTGAAGCAGAATCAATTGTATTTCAGCACAGGCTAAAAATGATCTCAGAAAAAGCAAAAGTAAAATTAGTTCTAATTAAAAGAGATGGGGAAAACAACATTTTGATTAAGCAAAGTACTATCAAAATATAGTAAGTTTCTCTAATAAAGGGAATTGAGTCAAACTTTTGAACTTAAGATGCAAGTCCCAACTGATAAATGAAAGGAAAATGATAAATCCTAGGTTGAATGTGAAATGGAGACACTATTGCAATGTTGGTAGAATTGTGAAGTACACCAACCACTTTGAAGAACAATTTAATGCTTGGTCCACACTGTGCATACATTTGGTCTCAGTAATACCATTACTAAGTCTAAATCCCAAAGTAATTAAATATATATCCAAGAATATTTATAACAAGGATTTTTGTGATGACAAAAAATTGGAAACTGAATTTATGCCCATCAATTAAGGAACGGATGAACAAAGTGTAGTATATGATTAAGATGAAATACTATTGGGGCAGCTAGGTGGTACAGTGGTTAGAGCATTGGTCCTGGAGTCAGTAGTACCTGAGTTCAAATCCGCCCTCAGACATTTAATAATGGCCTAGCTGTGTGACCTTGGCCAAGTCACTTATGCACACTGACTTAAACAAATAAAAATATTAAAAAAAGAAATGTAACCCCTTTCAAGAAAAAGATGAAATACTATCGTTTTAAGAAATAATGAGGGATTTCATTTCAGAAAAAAAGCAAAACTATGGAAACATTTATGAACTTATACAGAGTGAAGTACACAGAACCATGATCACTCTAAGGGAACATTGTAACAGTCATCTACTGTGAAAAACTAAGCTATTCAGATAGATACAATGTTCCAAAACAATTCCAAAAGTATACTAATAAAAATACTATCTACCTCCAGAGAGAGAACTGATTTTTTTTCTTCTCATTCTCTTTACTTTATTTTTTTTGTATTTACAAAAATAGCTTTCAGTATTCATTTTTATTATAGTTTGAATTCCGTATTTTTCTCCTTCCCTTCCTTCCTTTCCCTTTCCCCAAGATACCAATTAAATTTATATAGATTATACATGTGCAATGATGTTAAACAAAATTTCCTATTTATCATATTATGAAAGAAGCAGAATAAAAGATGAAAAAGAAAATAAGTGAAAGAATAAACAAAAGAGAGAATCAATTAATTCTGAATTTAAATTTAAATTTAATTTTTAAATTCTTAAATTTTTTTGCTTTTTTGGTATTAGCTAATGTGGAAATATGTTTTGCATAAATTGCATGTATAACTGATACTATATATCTTGCCTTTTCAATTGGCTTGAGGAAGGTAGATAATTTGAACTTAAAGTTTTTTTAAAATGTTGAAAATAAATAATAAATTTAATAAAATGTATGAAAACAAATAGAAAAAGTGATATCAAAAAGACCAGTTCAGTTACTTAGTATGCCAGGAAATTATTAGTTCCTTCAAATGATCTTCATATTAATTGGATCTAAGACACTTTATTATCCCAGTTCCTCTCCTTAGACGTGGCTCCCCAAACTGAACATGACACTCCAAATATAATCTCCTTTGGCCATATTCTTTGGATATGGTCTTGTTGTGCTTCATTCTATACTTACAAAATAAAACAAATATTTCATTTATTTTTTTACTATAATTTCATATTATTGACTTAGATTGTTCAATATACTCATAGCTAAATTTTTAAATTAGTAGGAAAGTTTTTATATTTCTTTTTTTAATATTAAACTTGTTAAGTTTGCCCCCAAATCCTGTTGTATAAAATTTTTTTTGAATATTGCCTCTTGACATGATCAGATAAACACTTTGGCAGCTCAGTGAAGGAAGGAATATAGTGGAAGGATCTTGAGGAAGGGAGGACAATTATAAGACTATTAGAAAAGTCCAGGCAAATGGTAAAGAAGTCCTAAACTGGGATAATGTTTATTAGAGTGCAATTAAAGAGAAATATATGAGAGATGTTATAGCTATAGGAGCAAAATTTGACAAATGATTGGATATGTGGGAGTGAAGGAGAGTGAGAAATTGAGAATTATAACTATAATGTACATATACTAGATAATAAGAAGAATGATATTTAATTCAAGAGAATTATGAAACTTTTGAAGAAAGGTGGGGTGGAGGGTAAAATTCTATTTGGGTCATGCTGTATTTAAGATGCTTATGGGGCATACAATTTGAAATGTTCAAAAGACAATTTGTGATGAGAAAATGACTCTCACTGAAGAGTCTAGGGCTGGAAATAGTTAGGAAAGGGTTTGATAAATGTTAATGTAATTTATTAGTGTAATTTATTCTACTAAATAAAATTCCCATGCTATTTCTACTGTACCATGTTGATATTGGCTGTTCCAATAAGGTTATCGCTGCACAGAAATGATAATGGAAGCCATAGAAACTGAGAGAATATTATGAAAAAAAATATTTGGTTCCTTAAGTGGTAAATGGTCAAAGGATATGAATAGACAGTTTTCAAATGAAGTAATTAAAGCTATACATATATATATATATATATATATATATATATATATATAATATATATACAATCATATAAATTTCCAAATCATTATTGATTAGAGAAATGCAAAGCAAAACAGCAATGAGGTTTCACCTCAGACCTATCAGATTGTCCAAGATGAGGAAAAGGGAAAATGATCAATGTTGGAGAGGTTGTGGGAAGAATGGGACATTGATGCATTGCTGGTGGAGTTGTGAATGGATTCCTCCATTCTGTAGAGCAATGTGGAACTATGCCAAAAGAGCAATAAAACGGTTCATACCCTTTGACCCAGTAATTCCAATTCTAGGACTATATCCAGATGAAATTATAAAAAAATTGGAAAAGTCCCACATGTTCCAAAATATTCATAGCAGCTCTTTTGGTAGTGGCAAAGAGTTGGAAATCAAGGGGATACCCATTATTTGAAGATTGGATAAACAATTTATGGTACATGAATACTATGGAATATTATTGTTCTATAAGAAACCAAAAACATTCAGACTCTAGAGAAGCATAGGATGAATTATAGGACCTGATGCTGAGTAAAGGGAGCAGAAACAAGAGAACGCTGTACACATCAACAACAACAACGTTAGGGGATGATCAACCTTGATGCAAGCAGGTCCTTTCAGCAGTTCAGAGATCTAGGACAACTGTATTAGATAGGCTAAGGACAATGTTATCCCTATCCAGAGGAAACAAACCAAACCAAAACAAAAGAAATAAAGAAAAAACAACCCTTTATAATCTGATGAACAATTTATAAAAATTATCTCTTATGTATCTTTCACTTTATCCTAATTCCTCATACTGAAAATGACTAATCTGTAAATACATTTATCCAAAATATGTATGTACAATAATAACCTGACTGTTCTGCACTAAAAGGAGGGGGTGAGAAGGGAGGGTGGAAGGAAATTTTGTAACTTAAAAATATATGTGTGAATATGGATTAAAATTAATTAATTAAAAATATTAGTTTGTCCGGGACAGAACCTTGGAAAGTTGTCACAGTTAATGAGAATGAAGTAGATGAAAATTCAGTGAAAGAGACAGAGAAGTAATAGTAAAAAAGATAAGTGAAGAATAAAGAGAGAAGAGTATCATGAAAACTCAGAAAAAGTATCAAGAAGGAGAAAATAGTCAAAATCAGAATGCTGAATGCGCAGCAAAGCTAAATAGGATGAGGACTGAGGAAAAAAAGCCATTTGATGGTGACAATTATCACAGATATTTTTAACAGGTAACTTTGAACAAAACAGCTTCATTTGAAGCCAGGTTGCAAGTAGTATAGAAGAGAATAAATTTAGAAATAGAGACATCAAATGCAGATAGCATTTGGAAGGAATTTACCTGAGAGAGAGGATAATGATACCAACCCTATCTACTTTACAGGGTTCTTGTTAAGTCAAATGAAGCCATTCATGCAAATGCTTTACAAAATATTATACAGAAATTTCACATGAAAAATAAACTTATTGGAACAGCCAATATCAGCATGGTACAGTAGAAAGAGCAAGGGAATTGAATTTAGAAGAATAAATTACACTTAAACAGAACTTCAATGTTTATCAAACATTTTCCTAACTATACTGATCAGACAGCAACAATCACCAAAAAGTAACCTCTTACTATTTTATTTTTAAGATCACACAGAGGTAATCAAGGCAATATTTGAATGCAGGACTCCTGATTCAAAGGTCATCACCCTGCCCATCGAACCACAATCTCTTGAAAATTTTATTTTGATCCCAGTTATGATCCTTAAAACTCTAAGGATCTTGAATAACTCATTCAATATCTTTGAACTTCAGTTATTCATGTCAAAAGAGAATAAGAATATTTTTTGAAATTTATACATATGTCTGTGAAGAGAGAATTTTGATAATCTTAAAGTTCTAAAGGGGCATGAATGAACATTTTTATTATTATTAATTATTCTCTCTATCATTTTTTCTTCAACTGTAAAATAGAGATTATAAATGTCTCAAGAGATAGTATGAGAGACAAATTTTCATAATTTTTTATGTATTATAGGATTATGTAATTGTCACTCTTTATATTCTTATTAGATTACAAAACTATCTTTAGACTCACCTGACCCAACTTCCTTATTCAATGTAACAGGATTGAGCAAAGTCCTGAAAAATGCTTCCTACCTTCAGAAAAAGTATTCATGAATTTTGAGGGGAAATTGAAATATAATTTCACTTTCTATCAAATGCAAAACAGTAGGTTTGGAAAGAGAGAAGAAATACAAAACTAAATTAATTTTTTCTATTAATAATTTTAACATGCAAATAGATAGTTAAATATGAGATAAATTGAGCAAGAAGAGAGAAAAATAAATAGGGAGATTAGGAAAAACTCATATAATGTGAAGTCTAGGAAGCTGTGCTGGAACCAGATGTTAAAGGACTTTGAAGTGTATTTTAACTTTGAAGTAATAGGCATTAAATATTCTTCAGTAGACAAGTGAAATGGACAGATCTTTGTGTTTTGGATAAGTATATAAAGAGAGATTTCAGGATTGGGATGGGGGAAGGATGATTACTTGGAAGAGACAGGCAATAGGAGTCAACTTAGCTGCTCAATAGCAGCTAAGATCTTCACTTTAATGGAGGACTTTCCAATATTAACAGGAAAAAGGGCAATGCTTACTTTTATTCCAGTGCTTTGTAATATATGTTTACAATTCATTTCTCTCTTTTCTTTTAAATTCTGTTTGTATCGGTCAAGAAGAATTCATCAAGGGTAATGTGCTATGCACTCTGCTAAATGCTGAGTATTGATACATATTAAAAAAGACAATCATTGCCCTCAAGGTGTTTACATTTATAAAAGAGCAAGACAACCCACCAAAGTTAGCTGAAAGAGAGGAAGAGGGAAAGGAGGGGGGATATGTTGATAGGGCAATATGAAGAAGTCCAGAACAGTGCTATCCCAAGAGCTAAGGGAAGTGAAGGAAATCAATTACCTTCCAATGAAGCCATTCCACTTCCGAATAACTCTATTGGCACATCTTCTTTCTTATGTTAAATGTAAATTGCCACCTTTGCAACCAGCACACCAATGTTTCTAGTTCTGCCCTTTGGGTGCAAGCAGGATAAATTTATTTTCTTCTATACATGATGATTCTGCAACTATATGAAGGAAGTCATGCCTCCCCTAAGTCTTCTCTTACTCAAGTTAGATGGTCACCAACATTTCAACATTCTCTGGCTTATCAAAATAATTCTAAAAATTGATCACCCCAAACTTAGCATTATAGTCCATAATATAATAGCTTCCCTCATCCTGGACTTTATTTAAAAAAAAAATTCTAGTGCCTTCCCTGTGATATTACTTTAATTTAGCCTGCTTATGGCTTGTTTGTACAAAGTTATTTGCATATTGTCTCTTCTTTTCAATTATCAAGTCCTTAAGAGCAAGGATAGGTTTTTTTTGGTATGTTTGGTTGCTTTGCCTTGTTTTTTTTTGTAATTCCAGCTCTTAACAGAGTTACTGACCCTATTAAGAACCTAATATATGTTTGTTGACTTGATGTAGTCTATTCACGTAATAGAAGATATAATCTGAATGGAATTTCAGATTGCAGCTATCTTAATATCAGTTAACAGAAGAAAAAAAAAATGAAGTCCTAATGTAATGAGAGAATATACACAAGATTTCACAGAAAATTAGTGGTGGAGATAGGACTAGAACCAAGCTCTGACTCATTTAAATCTTAAAGTCTTTCTCTTACATAAGCCACAAGGGAAAGCTTGTCTATAGATAGTGTGCTTCTTTTTCAAGTATTTAGAGCTCTACTTTGTTTCTTTTTATATAGATTGACTATTCTGGGGTTCCCTGGCTGCGACCAATCCTATCTTCGTATACCCATTAGGCATTCCGTTAGTCAATGGAGTGAGCCATTCCACTGGAGCTGCCAAGGTATTATTCACATCCATTGCTTTCTGTTTCAATAAATAGGTTAGCTTGATTGCTCTCTGGGTCTAAACTGGTGCCCAAACATGGTGGGGGGGATCTCCAAGAACAATTAGGAATTATCCTTTGCAAACTATGGAAATCTACTTTGATGATCAAATCTAATCTTCAGAGATAGTTGAAAACAGAATAAATTGTATTTTCATTGTATTCTATCCCAGTATCATGATGCTCAGACAACATTAAAGGACACGGAATAGTCATGAGGGTAAAGATTAGTAAGATTAAGCTTATGATGTTAAAGCTGGCAGGAGTTTTATAGTCATGGAACCATATGTTAAAGGCCACAATTTCATAGAAGGTTACAGTTGGAAAGGACTTAAGTAAATGTCAAAATGAGAATTCATCATCAGGATAACTTGTGTTTTAATTGTTAAACTTTCTGAAAAATCAAAAGCTTTCTGTTTCTTTATAAAGTATGGAGCATGTGCTCACTTTTTAGTTCTCTGCTTATTGCATCAACTGAAATGTAGCATCATATATTTAAAAAGAAAAATGATAATTTTTCACCGATGATAATAAACAACAATAACTATGAGATAAGATGTGACCATGTTCCAGATTTTAAAGATGTGACTGTGCTTTCCATACTTAATATAGTGAACAGAGGAAAGATTTTTTTTTGTTGTTGTTCTTAGAACCTGAGTCTTTCTGTCTCCAAATAGCAACAAACAGTGGGGTGACATAGGAAACGGGGATCAGTGGGAGGTGGGGAAATAGCTAAGAATAATTCAGGTGATATGTACATTCATTTCATTTTTTCAGTAGTATTTTAATCACCTTATCTCCTGCGCTAGATGCTAAAAAGAGAATACCTTCTTCCCATGATCTCAAACAGGAAAAAAATAATAATAATAAATCAGCAATGTGATTTTATTTTCTTCTTCCCCTGAAGAAAGAGAATGGAAAGGAGAAAAAGATTCCTTCACATAAACAAGAAATAAGGGATGGTGAGGTGAAGATAGGCAGGGATGGAATGTTAATAATGTGAGGCAAGACACTCTGGAGAATACAGTCATCCTTCTTTTGATTGAAGATGAGGTGCCAGAGGTGGTTTGTTATGGCTTTCTCTCATAGCAGTAATGAAAGAGAGAGATAAAAAAATATATATACATTAGTAGGAGCAGCGACTGGAATACATTAATGAAGAAGAGGTGATCGACCTAAGAAGTATAATAGATGGTCGTCATGTGTGTGTATGTATATACGTGTGTGTGTATGTGTGTGTTTTGCTGTGTTTTTTTTCCTCTAAAAGAAAGTGAATTTTGATAGCCAAGGAAAATGCTACTTAGTTGAAATCATATGCAAAGCCTGCATGTCTTTAAATGTTTCATTAAAATCATCTTTTATTTCTTGATGTTTGTACAAGAGGTCTTGCATTTGTAGCTCTTGCTACCCACCTAAGTTTCTCCCAAAATAGCCCAAATTGCAGATGTAGTTGTACAAAGCCACTTGATAGTAAACTGAAAACATCTGTCTTTATGAACAATAATTAATAAACAATCATACTGTCTTCCTGCTCTCCTTCCCATATTAGAATAAAGAAAACAAATAATTAATTCTATTTATTAGAATTTTTAGCTTTCTCTGACTTTGAAATCTTAAAACTCTCCTCCCAATTGCCCTATTTACACCAACTGAAAAAGAGTATGTGTTTTTCTTTTCCTTTTTGCCAGGAATGATCTCCAAGGGTAAACCTGCTTTGCTACTTGTTAGGCATAATCATAAAATGTACCAACTAGGAGGACCTTAGACATCACTTAGGGTACCATCCTTGTTTTACAGATGATGAAACTGAGTCTCACAGAGTTAAATGACTTGATTGAGATCACATGGGTAATAAAGAAAAGAACTTAAATTTGAATCTAAGATATTGAACCCCCGATGGCAAATCCAGCACCTTTTCTGCCACACTATGTTACTTCTAAATAATACAAATGATCTAGAGTCACCATGGAAGTATTTAGTCTCATAGACTTAAACAGTCATCATTTAAGAAACAGAACCTCTCATTTAACTTCTATTCAACCCAGAATTCCTTCTACTATATATCTAAAAGATCAAAATATAGTCTCAATGAAACTTGTTCTTGAGAAAAACATTCTGGAGGAAGTCCATTCCATTTTTTTAAGTGGTTCTAAGCATCAGGAAATTTTTGTTTTGTTAGAGATTGCCAAATATTCCTCTTTGTAACTTCAATATAATTTTTTCTAATTAATGCATAATGTTCATCTATATTTGGTTTATTTCAATTATTTTTTTACAACCAATGCACTATCTGATGAAGAAAGGGAACCAGTGAAGAAAGAGTGGTTGAGAATGTTTAAGGGAAACAGGGAAAAACAACAGACATTCTGCCTGTGAGTTTAAAATAATAAGTCCTTCTTCAAAGAATAATATCTTGTTTGAAGTTTAAGGGAAGGGAATCTTAATATTTTTTTTGTTTTGAGTTGTTGTAAATGTGCTAGTGATTGTTATTTTTATTTTCCACAAATAAAATTTGAATTTCTCTGTTCCTTTATATGCTATATGAATCTAATTATTAAAATTGACTCTACAATATGACATACATAGATAGGAGACCAGAATCTGGAAGCAATATTGAACATGTTTTGACACTGAAGCAGTTACACCTGGATATTAACCTCTTTAGAGCCTCAGGGACATATGGCTCCCATCCAAGGGGCCAGCACCTGTATACCTCTATGGTCTGGATAGCTGCCACATGTCTTCACTTTCCCCTGAAATATTGGACCACACAATCATTACTGGAGAAACAGTTATGTATATAGTGTGCTCAATTAAGGGTGGAGGACTAGAACACCTAGTAGGTGGGGAAAAATGAGAAAAATGATAAGGGCCTTTATTAGCCTGTGTTACCTTTCATTGATGATATTATGCCTCTTTCTGTTATTTTCTAATAGAAAATCATTTCCAAAGAATCCTTCCTGTTTTCTTGTAGACTATGTGAGTTGGAAAAATTTTTAGAAAATTATAGCTGAAAGTGGCCTTAGGTTACAAAATGTAGAATGTCTGAAGTATATTAGAATTGTCTCAGTTTACTGGTGAGGAAACAGACTTGGGGAGAATAAGGCACTAAAGACCTCTGATCAGAAACTTGCAAGTATCAGAATCAAAACTTGAACCCCAGTCTTCTAAAGTAATGCACAGCTTTCACCACTTTTCTACCTTAAAGAAAGCTAACGAAGAATCCAGTCAGAAGAAAGAAGGGAAAGAGGAAAAACCAAGTGGATAGGTATGTATATAGCAGTGATAGGGAATGGTGTTGTGTTTTTTCCCCAGAGACCCAAAATTAAACTAAGATTTATCAAATAAGTGTACTTACCAAATATAAATAAAATAAAACCATGAATTTGAAAGTGATTTTAGGAAATCCCCTCCTTTTTTTTCCCTGATGAAGGAAGGGGTGATATTGGAATCTCACTTTTTCTTCTCATTCCTTGTTAACCTTTATCTCCCTTGGCTTCAGTTTCTTTTGCTATTAATATTAAAATGATGGGGGTGAAACTATTCAGTCAATTGGCCAAAAAACACTTTTTAAATGTCCATTATGTATCAGGCCCTATGCTTGGAGATATAATTAGAGGGAAAACCTCCCTCCTGGAATTTATAATCTAATGGAGGAAGACACAAAAACTGAAGCTGATAAGCAAAAGTAAGGGACAAATTAGTCTGCAGAGATACTGGAGGTGAAAATATAGTCAAGAAGTCAGGGAAATCTTATAATAGTGTAGTCAGGTAAGAAATGAGATGTTCTTAGATATTAGGATAAATTCAAGAGTCATTCCTAGTTATAAAACCCATTCTTCTGTTTCAAAACAGGAATCAGAAGAGAGAAGTCTGCATTCCTGCTCCACAATTATCTATTTGACCTTAGGATTTTATTTCCTTCTCTGAGTTATGATTTACTCATTGATCAATTAGAATTGATAATAATTTCTGTCCTACTGTAGTCACAAAATGTTGTTCATATGGGAAACTCATCAAAGTTCTTTGCAACTTATAAATTGTGTAACAACTTTTATAAAGATTACTATTTCTCCCCATATTTGATGTTTTATAGGCTCTTAAGAACTGCAGGCCTAAAGGACTTTGTAAAACCATAAAGTGATATATAAATGCAAACTGTTATTTTTTAAATGAGAATTTAGAAGTCTTTCCCTTCATTTTGTGAAGATGCAAATGAGGCATTTATTGATCATTTCATTATAAAGTATGAAAATTTATCTAAGAGCTTTTTAGGAGAAAGAGTATCCATTCAGGAAGGAGAACAGTTGGAGCCTCTCATAAGACCTTGAAGTAACTGAAATCTGGAAAGTGTCCCTGAAAACAGTTGCAAAAACTCTCAAAAGTTTGGGAAAATGTACCTTCCACACTAGAAGGAGAGTTCTACCTTAACAAAGAGTTAAAACCAAATCATAGGCTAGGGAAATGAGCAAACAACAGAAGAAAAAAAAATGACCACATTACATAACTTCTTTGTTCCCACGGAGTATCAAAATACACACTCAGAAGATAACAAAATCAAAGCTTCTGTATCCAAAGACCCAAGAAAAATATGAATTGTTCTCAGACTATGGAAGAGCTTAAAAATAATTGTAAAAATCAATAAGGGAGGTAGAGCAAAAATAGGGAAGGGAAATGAGAGTGATGCAGGAATATCATGAAAGACAAACCAGCACTTGGATGAAGGAATTACAAAATTTTACTGAAGAAAATACCATCTTAAAAACCAGTTTAAGTCTAATGGCTAAAGCAGACCAAAAGGTCAGTTAGGAGACGATTGTCTGACAAAAGCAGAATTGACCAGATGGAAAAGGAGATACAAAAGCAGTCAGAAGAAATTTAGTCCTTTAAATATAGAATGGAGCTAAGAGAAGCTGATAAATCTGTGAGAAATCAAGAAACAATAACACAAAACCAGAATAATGAAAAAAAAAACTAGAAGAAAATGTGAAGTAGTTCATTGGAAAAACAACAAGCTGACCTGGAGAGATAATTTAAAAATCATTGAGTAATATACTTCAGGGGAGGTATGTAGCTAACATGCTCCCACAACTTTTCACTACCAAAGATAATTGAAGCCTCTGCAGTGACATTCAAACTACAGATCCCAAAAAGAAAAAAGAAAAAGAGGAGATTCAAGGAAGTTTTACACAGTATATATCATGGAGTATCTTCAGTGAAGTTCTGTCTTTTTGGGGGGAAAAGGGGAAGTAAAGCCTAGGAGGCAGGGGAGCAGGAAAGCCAGCAGAGGGCTTTTAGCAACAGTAAAATCCAGATCCCAACTTGACAACAGCAGAGATTCTGCTAGCGAGAGAGCAAGTCAGCAAGGAGGGTCACAAACCCAAAGTCTGAACTGTGGGAACACCAAAACCAAAGACAGGACTGGATCAGCAACAAACCAGTTCTAAGTCAGGACCTGGAAATAAAGGAAAAAACACACTTCTGCAAATCAGATCCCAGGCTCAGCATAAAAAACTTTGATCTATATTCCCTATATCCTAGGAGAAGAGCTCAGAATTTCAAGATGAACAAAAAAACTAAAAGAGCACTCACTTATAGAAAACTAATTAATAGACAAAGATGGTAAGGAGAAGAAATCAGTGAAAAATCACTCACAGGAGAAGACTCAAGAGAGTCTATGAATTGGATTCAAATTCAAAACTTCTTCGAAGAGCTGAAAAAATATTAAAACCAAAGAAGAGAGGAAGAAGAAAAATGGGAAAAAGAAAGGAGAGTTATGAGAGAAAATTATGAAAAATTGACCAGAGAATTCACCTTTAAAAAGGAAACACAAAATGTAAATGAAGAAAATAAATCCTAAAAATAAGATTTGAATAGCTAGAAATCAATGAATCTAAGATTACAAGATTCCATCAAACAAAATAAAAAGCCTGAAAAAAATGAAGAAAATGAAAAGTACATTTTAGAAAAAACAAAGAACCTGGAAAACAGTTCCAGAAGAGATAATCTATGAATCATTGGACCACTAGAAAGCTTAGATGAAAAAAAGAACCTGGGAAACATCATGCAGGAAATTATTAGGAAAAATTGTCCAAATATGCTAGAACAAGAAGGCAATATTACCATTAAAAGAATACACAGAACCACTCCAGAGAGAGATCCTAGATCTACTGAATGTTACCTTGAAGGCAAGCATCCTAACTCAGAGAGAACTAGAACTTCAGATGAGAATTATCAATTGGTCTCTAGTGCAGAACGACTTCTTAGAAGAGATCAGGACAGAGTTTAAAAATCAACTGAAAATATTGGGAAGCAAAACCCAAGGGAAAAAAATTGACTTTTTGCAAGAGAAAATTGTCATCTTGCAACAAGAAACAAAAAAATTGGACAAGTGTAAAAAGAAAATAATTCTTTCATACCACAATTGGGCAAATGGAAACCTCTTTAAAAACGGTCCTCACCAATTGGAAAAGGAGTTGTAAAAGGTAAATGAAAAACATTCTTCTCAAAAAAACATTGGGATCTGTGGAAACCAATGACTTCATGAGAAACCAAGAAGCTATTAAATAAAACCAAAAAAAGAAGAAAATGCAAAATATCTCATTGGCAAAAGAACTGACCTGAAAACATTTCTGAAAACATTGAGGAGAAAGAAAAGCTTGAATTCATGCTTCATGATATAGAGAAAGAGAACTCCCCTGATATCATGGAACCAAAGGGCAAAATATTTACTAAAAGAATACATCAATCTCCTCCTGTAAAGTATCCCAAAATGAAAACACAAGAAATATTTTGACAAAACAATAGAACTATCAGATAAAAAAGAAAATCCTGTGAGAAGTCAGAAAGAAACAATTTAAATAAACCAAGGAACTACAGGAAGGATTACACAGGACCTGGCTGCATCAACATTTAGCTTTCTGAGGGTCAAGAATATGATATTTTGAAGAACAAGGGAACTTAGAATGCAGCCAAGAATTCATTGTCCAGAAGGACTGAGCCTTCTTGTCCTGGGGAAAAGATGGACATTTAACAAAATGGGAGACTTCCAACTTTTCCTGATGAAAAGACTATCACTGACTAGAAAATTTGGACTTCAAACAGGAGATTCAAGAGATACATGAAAAGGTAAAAAGGGGAAAAGGAAAAAAAAATTGTTATCAAATATGATCCCCAATTGGGAGAATTATTCTAATAACTCTTGAAAATTGTAATTTTATTAAAGAGAATATACTTAGCTAGAAGAAATAGACATTCATGACTTGTCCATAACTCTGATAGAATCATTTAAAACTAATACCTCTTTAAAAGGGGGCACAGTAAAGAGACAGGAAGATGGAAGAGATTGAATGGGGGTAAATTACATCCCATTAAGAGGTGCAAAGTACCTATTAGAATAGAGGGGATAAAGGGAGGAAGTAAGAAATGTCCAAATCTTCTTACTCTCATCAGATTTAGCTCAAAGAAGAATTAACGCGCGCGCGCGCGCGCACACACACACACACACACAAACACACACACACACACACACACACACACACGCACACACACACAAACAAACAGACAGTTAAGCTTAGAAAATTATCTTATCTTTCAACTAATAATGGGGAAAGGAGGAAGAGGAAAGAGGGAGGAAAAGAGGAACTGACAGAAGGAAGGGAAAGAAGATGGGGCACAGGGAAAGAGGAAAGAAATGGAAGGGGGTTGGATATAAGAGGACCAACACACTGAAGGAAGTGGTATACAGAAGCACCAATATTGGAATAAGGTGAAAAAAGGGGATAAATACAAATAGAAACCAGTATCCTACAAAATACTACTTGCAAGAAACTTATTTGAGGCCGAGAGATGCATACAAAATAAAGGTAAAAGATTGGAGCAGAATATATTGTGTTTCATTGAAGTGAAAAAGGCAAAAGTAACAATCTTTATCTCAGATAAAGCAGCTGCAAAAATAGATAGCTTTAAAAGAGGTAAAGAAGGAAACTATATCCTCCTAAAATGTACCATAGACAATAAAGTCCCAGGTCCTTTGCCCTCCAATATATGACATTTCATATCTTCCAGTCTTTCATTGTAGAGATTGATATTTCCTGTGTGAGTCTGATTGTGTTTCCTTTGTATTCAAATTGTTTCCTTTTTTGCTGCTTGCAGTATTCTTTCCTTTATTGGGGAGTTCTGGAATTTGGACATAATAGCCCTTGAAGCTTTTATCTTGGGGTCTCTTTTTTATATATTTTTTATGTTTTTGAATTATATACAATAGTAGTTTCTATCTATCATTTTTGTGAGGTTTTGAATTTTATCATTTTTCTCCAGTCTCCCTTCCCTTCTCCCTTCCTCCCTCAGAAAGCAATCTGATAATCTTTACATTGTTTCCATGCTGTGCACTGATCAAAATTGAAGTGCTAAGAGAACAAAAACATGTCCTTGCAGAAGAAATAAAATATTAGAGATAGCAAAATTATGTAGTACATAAGATATTTTTTTAAAAAAAAAATGAAGGTAATGAGCTGGAAGATCTGAAATGTCAACCCTGCATTCCTGGAATAAATCCTGCTTGGTCATAGTGTATTATACTATTGATAACTTGCTGTAATTGTTTTGCCAAGATTTAATTTAAGAATTTTGAATCCATAGTCATTGGGGAAATTGGTCTCCTTAAAAGAGATAAAGAAAGAAACTATATCCTCCTAAAAGGTACCATGTACAACAAAGCAATTTAAACCAAATATGTATGCACCAAGTAGGATAGCATCCAGATTCTTAGAGGAGAAGCCAAATGTATTACCAGAAGACATAGACAGCAAAACTCTACCGATGGAGATCTCAACCTTACCCTCTCAGAATTACATAAATTTAACCATGAAATAAACAATAAGGAAGTTAAGGAGGTAAATATGTTAGAAAACCTAGCCATTAGAGACCTTTGGAGAAAATTGAATGGGGATAGAAAGAAATGCAATTCTTTTTTTTTGCAGTACATGGCAGCCACCCCCAAAATTGACCTTGTACTAGGGCATTAAAAACCTCTTAATCAAATGCAGAAAGGTAAAAATAGAGAATGCCTCCTTTTCAGACCATAATACAATAAAAATAATGTGCAATAATTGGCCATGGAGAAATATACATAAAACTAATTGTAAATTAAATAACCTCATTTTAAAGAATTAGTGGATCAAACAACAAATTATAGGTAAAATTAATGATTTCATCTTAGCAATAACAATAATGAGACAATATACAAAAATTTAGAGGATACAGCCAAAGCAGTTATTAAGGGATATATTATATCTCCATATGCTTACATGAATAAAATAGAGAAAGAGGAAATCAATAAACTAATAATGAACTAAAAATAGAGAAAGAAATTAAACACCCCAATTAAATAGCAAATTAGAAATTCTAAAAATTAAATGAAAAATTAATGAATTAAAAGGAAGAAAATTATTGAACTAATAAATAAAACTCAGAGTTGGTTTTATGAAAAAAAAATAGTTCATTTAATTAAAAAAGAAAGAAAACCAAATTCCTAGAATCAAAAAATGAAAACAGTAAATTCACCAACAATGAGGAAATTAAAGTAATAATTCGGAACTATTTTGTGCAACTGAATGCCAATAAATTTGATAATCTAAGTGAAATGGATGAATATTTACAAAAATCTAAGTTGGCCAGGTTAATTGAAGAGGAAATTAAATACCTAAATACCTTTATCTCAGAAGAAAAAATTCAAGAAACCATCAATGAACTCTCTGACAAAAAAAAATCTCCATCTCCAGGATCAGATAGATTCACAAGTGAATTCTATCAAAAAATTAAATAATAATTGATTCCAATTCTATATAAACTCTTTGGAAAAATAGGTGATGACAAAACTTTGCCTAATTCCATCTATGACACCAATATGGTGGTAATACCTAAACCAGGAAGAGTCAAATTGTCTATAATTTTCTTTCTCTGTTGGCTTATAAAAAGGATTGTGTGTCCTTGGAGGGTACCTGCAAAGAGGGTGAGGTAAAAATGATTATAATAATTTGATGTAATTTGACAAAACATTGCTTATCAAGAAATCAATAAACAATTTGTGATGAGACTTTGATAAAATATTTTAGCTTATCAAGCAATCAAATAATCAAACTGTTATTGATGAAAAATGATAAATAGTTCTTGAGTGATAAATAACACAAAGTGAGACACAATGATTTATACTTTTAGAGATAAAAATGGGAGAGTATGAACACTGAGTAAATTCTATTCAATAGATTTGACTAAGAAAGGGAATAAGATATATTCTCACTTGGGTTTAAAAATCTTTCCTAATATAAAGGAACAGGGTGATGGGTGGATGGAAAGATATGGGAAGGAAGGACTGATAAATGGGAAGGTGAAGGTATAAGTGAAAATAAGCAAATTTAAATTTTAAATGGAAATGTAAAGGGGAAACAGTAAAATTTTGGTGGGGGGGGAATAAGAGGAAAGGAAAGACAAAAATATAAATGGAGAAAGATAGTATGAAGGGAATTAAAGAATTAGTAATCTTAACTGTAAATCTGAATGGGATGAACTGTCCCATAAAATGGAAGTGGATAGTAGAATGGATTAAAAAACATAATCCTATATGTTGTTTACAAGAAACACATTTGAAACAGATTCACACAGGGTAAAGGTAAAAGGATGGAGCAAAATATATTATGCCTTAGAAGAAGTAAAAAGATCATGGCTAGTGATCCTGATCTCAGATAAAGTAAAAGGAAAATCAATCTTATTAAAAGGTATAAGGAAGAAAACTGTATTTTCTTAAAAGGTGCCATTGGTAATGAAGCTATGTCATTGCTAAACAAACATGCACCTAGTGGTATAGCATCCAAATTCCAGAGGAAAATCTGAGTGAATTATAAGGAGACATAGACAACTAAACTTTAATAATGATGACTCTCAACCTACCCCTCTCAGAACTAAATAAATCTAAGCATTGAATGGTGAATGAAATCTTAATAAACTTAGATATAATAAATCTCTGGAGAAAACTTAATAAGGATAGAAAAGCATATATCATTTTTTCAGCAGTACATGGCACCTATATCAAAATTGACCATGTACTATGGCACAAAACCCTTATAATCAAAAGCAAAAAGGCATAAATAATAAATGCATATTTCTCAGACTATAATGCAATAAAAATTAAAGGCAATGAAGGGACATGAGTAGATAAAACAAAAAATAATTGGAAACTAAATAACTTAATCTTATATAATAGGCATATCAAAGAGGAAATCATAGAAATAATCCATAATTATATCCAAGAAAATAATACTAATCAAGACATCATATAAAAATTTATGGGATGCAGCCAAGGCAGTTTTAAGGGGAAACTTTATATCTCTAAATGCTTATGTGAATCAAATACAGAATGAGGAAATCAATGAATAGGAAATGCAACTAAAAAAGGCTGAAAAAAACAAACTAAAGCTCTCTATTTTACTCCCAAATTAGCAATCCTGAAAATTAAGGGAGAAATCATTAAAAAGTTGAAAGCAAGAAATCCATTGATCTCATAAATGAAACTAACAGGTGGTTTTATGAAAAAGTCAATAATGTAGAAAAAACCTATGGTTAATCTGATTTTATAAAAAAAGGAAGAAGATAACTAAATTACTAGTATCAAAAACAAAAAGGGTAAACTAACCACTAATGAGGAGGAAATTAAATTAATTCAGAGCTACTGTATACCAATAAATTGGATAACCTGAAATGAATGAATATTTACAAAGTTACAAAATGCCCAGAATAACAGGAGGAAATAAAATACTTAAATAATCCTATTTCAGAAAAAGAAATTGAAGAAATCATAATAAACTCCCACAGAAAAAGTCTCCAAATCCAGACAGATTTGCAAGTGAATTCTACCAAACATTTAAGGAGCAATTAATTCCTTTTCTGCATAAGCTATTTAAAAAAAATAGAAGAAGAAATTGTCCCAATTCCTTTTATGACATCAACAAGGTGCTGATGCCTAAACCATAAAGAATCAAAACAGATGAAGTAAATTATAGACGAATCTCCCTAATGAATATTGTTGCAAATATCATAAATAAAATTTTAGCAATGAGTCTACAGCAAGTTATTACTAGGATAATATACTACAATCAGGTAGGATTTATACCAAGTATGCTAGGATGGTTCAATATTAGAAAAACACAGTGCTAGGTGAGATACCCGTATCCTGCAGAATTTGTGAATAAAATATACAATTTTCTCTCACTCTAGCAGGTTTTTTTTCATTTATAAAAATTAGGGGCTCATGTCCCAGGATCCATAGAATCCCCTTGAGAAAGCCCCAGAAAAGACTAAAGGAAGGATCTCTCATAGTTTGATTTCACACCAGGTTCCCATTTCTTTTCCAGTGTTCCCTTGGGTGGATCTCTGAATGGACCTGAAACCCCAGCATTGACAGGGAGAGTGATGGGAAATTGTGGTAATGATCAGAAAGGTAGAGAAACTTTTAGTTTTTACCTTTCAAGGTTTAGAAGTCCTCACTCTAGATAAATCCCAGAGAAGGAAATACTAGATCAGAGGCCAAGGGTCAAAAAAATGTGCCTAAAGGAGGGAAGAAACTCCTCCCTGTAAAGAAGAGTAAGTTAAACATTTTTGTGTAAAAAAGGTACCCTTAAAACAAAGAGGAGATGTAATATGCAATATTATGGATAATTGGGGACACTAAATTATTTCTAAGTTAGAAAGAGATAAGAAACATAGGTGGGATCCTGTGACAATATTGCCTCTGCCCCACCCCCACCCCCTGATTCTCAGTCTACTCTAAGTTCTCCAACTCTCCTAGAGAGGAGGCTAAAAGTAGAGCCCAAGAGGAAAGGGAAAGCTCAGAGAAAGGAGGAAAAAAGAAATGTTGTCTAAATTAAGGAAGGAGCTGGAGCGATGCAAAAGGGATATAGAAAATCTCCCTTAACTGATCAAAAGTCTTTGTCCTCGTTTCCTTTATGAGAGGTACCGACTGGAAGACAGGGATGGATAATAGGCTATGTGAATGCCCCTTTAAGTCCATTAGAAGTCAGGGCATTCAAAAAGGAGATGAAATCATTAGTAGACTATACAGTGGGACTATCTGACCACCTGGAACAATATTCTTAGGGCCCAATCTCTTCACTTGGGGGCAATTAATGCCAAACTTAAATGCCCTCTTCACAGAAGAAAAGAAAGGGAAGAAGGAATGGATGGAATGAATGTTTTAAATGTGGTAGAGCAGAACATTTTAAAAGAGAATGACCTGAGTCAGATAAGGAGGCATAGATTGTGCCCCTCATGACCTTTAACCATGAAACTCAGGGGCTTTTGGTCCTCATGCTCAACCAAGAGGCCCTGGAAAATCTGGGAGTTAGAGACTCCAGAGAAATATGTGTGTGTGTTCTATGTCCTGTCTTGTGTAATTGTATGTGTTGAGTATTTCTGGGTCTGGGGATTCAGCTTGTTTAAACTGGGGGAGCTGGGAGTTGGGCTGAGGATTTTCAGAAGGTGGGAGAGAAGGAAGTACATGTGAAACAGCCCCCACATGGAAATCAGCCCCTCCCTCACTGAGCTGGTGGTAGCTGTGCTGGTGTGTAGAGTTAAAGAGAAAAGGGAAGGGGGAATTCTTAAAGAGAAAAGGCTGTGGTGTAGGGAGAGATTAGAAGAATTTAAGAAAGAACCTTTGAGGGAAAGATTGAGAAGTTATAGGAGGGAAGATTTCTTATCTTTATGAGTGGCTGGAAAAGATCCCATGCTCTCTCCCTGGGCTGGGGGAAGGGGGTGGTGTGTTGGACATATGGTCTTGATCCCATCCACCATCTTGTTAAGATGAACTCTAGACTGAGTTCAGTTGAGGAGTGCCCCATCCATGAGAGGAAGGAGTGGGGATGGGCTCCTGCCCTTCTTCAAGTATTTAAGTTTTAAAGAGAAAGAGAGTCCTCCAAAGGAGGGATACATGATTGGGGGGGGGGGGGATAAGATCCAGAGGTTAGGAGATACATTTATTGAAAGGAAATATAATGAATTGATGAATATCTGCTCTGGCCATGTGTCTGAGTGAGGACTCTCATTGTTTTTAAGGTTTCTGAACCAGAGTTTGGGAAAGCAAACTGAGGATTTTAAAAGAGGGATATTAGTATTGTAACATTCTGACAAAATTTGTACAGAATGGGAGGGAGTAAATAACCTAGATTTGTTAAATTAGTTTGGGATTATAAACTTTATTGTAAACCCTTGGGGTTAAAGAAAGTGATATTCTATTACTAAGAAGAAAAATGCCTATGTTATCAGGGATATTTATTGATTTCTTCTAGGAAAACCTCTAATTCATTTTAATATTAAGCATAATAATGCAAACAATTATATTTTTATTTTGGATAGAGCTTTTGGAATGTGAGTGCTGGATTCTCTGTATAAGGCACTCTAAAGTTTTTATATTACCAATGTATATTTAATTTTAAATAAGTGAAGAATGTGGTCTTCTCTCTTGCTAATTGCAGACAGTTGATGGGGGGGGGACTCTGAACAAATAGCAATTGTGTGGGCCCCATTGTAAGGTAACTTATTGATGAATAAGATGTATTTATCAGTTTTGTGATATTCTTTTGTAACTGCAAAGATATTATATTTGCAATATTAATTTATTTATTGTTAATGTTATTTAAATACTGTATTGTTAAAACTTGAGAATAAGGTGTGATTGCTTTGATGGGCAATAAGGGAAATATCAGAAAGTATGACCCTTTCTGGGATAGATCTGTGAGTTCAGGAATAATGTAATAAAGTAAGGATTGCTTTGTTATATCTAGTAATTCATGTGCTTCTTATTGCTGTTCTCTTATATTGAAATTAATAACACATGTTAGAAATTTAAAGCCACCTAAGATGTTCTAATGGTTTTACAGAAGTCTGAAAGGTAATTTGTATGTGGGGGGGGTGTGTGCAGCTAGGTGGTGCAATGAATAGAGCACTGGCCCTGAAGTCAGGAGGACCTAAGTTCAATAACCTAAGAAACTTAAGGATTTAGCTGTTTGACTTTGGGTAAGTCACTTAACCCCAATTGCCTTGCCATAACAAAAATAACAATTTTATTCCTCTCAAAATCCTCCAGTTGAGGATGACTAGTAGTTCAACAAGTTTAGGTATAGAAGTTTGTAGCTATATAAGTAAATTGGGAATATTTTGGATATACATACATATATATATATATATATATATATGTATATATGTACATATATATATATATATATATATATATATATATATAGTATATTCCAAAACTGGTTGTTTGTTTTGAAGTAAAAGCTTGTAATATGAGAAAGATAAACATAAGAAAATTTGAGATTTTTCTGTGCAATCTCCTGGACAAAAGACTTGTTTAATTGTTGTATGATACAACTAGCTAGAAGGAGGGGTTTCAAGCCAAGGGGAATTTGATACAACATATTTATTTAGACCAGATAGAATTTCAGCCAAAGGGATGTGGGTCTGGAGATCAGAGGCCCTAGTAAGAGGTGGAAGATGAGGCCTGTGGGGCCCGTTATAGTTAGAATATCTGGTTTTAGCAAGGACCCAGGAAGGACACTCAGATCTTTGGATAGGGGAGTTATTAATTGGGACCTCATTAAGATTATAATTGGAATTCAATAAATTGTATCCACTGGAAGTACTAATTAAGTAAAAAAACTATTTTAGATCATTGGACTTTTATCAATTTTCCTTTTTTAAATCATATATCAGGGTGGTTAACAAAAGTAAATGCTACTGGGTAAATTTCATGGTTTTTGCAGTCAAAGGAAGCCAAAGGGCAAACAGTGTCAGGTGACAGGCATGTCAGCTGAATAGGTGAGTTTTCAATGAGGCCTGATGTTGGACCCCTTTGACTTGATTTCCCCAAAATTTCATTGGATAATGTCTCACCTGGAGGAACAAATCTTCCCTAAGAAATTTGACTTGCCTACAGGACCTCTGCCTGTACACTGACATTCTATACTTATATCTATAAAGGAATTTTCCTTTAATGTCTTGGATCTTTGTAGTTAATTACTAAGAATACCAGAAAAAGAATTTTTAGGTGAATTGGATCTGCTAGCCAGAGATAGGTTAGATGACTGGCTCTTACACCTGCTATCAACTACACATTATGAAAGGAATTAATCAAATTTTATTTAGAGGGGATATTTAGGTAAGGAGAAGAATCAGAAACTGTAATTATCCAGTTTCAAGGAAAGGAATGTGAGTTAGGTACTCTAGGAAAAGGAAAATACGTGAATATTTGAGAAAACAAAATTCATTTTGTTTAAGGATGTTTGAGTCATTATTTTAATGAGAGCAAAGGTTAAGATGGTTTTATTTTAAACCAGTTGCTGTATACTCTTGTAACAAAGATGAATGTTGAACATATATGTTATCAGTCAATGTGATAATTCTCATTGGGAGTGTGCCCATGTAATAAAACACTAATGGAAGTTTGTTGTGTTAAAGTGAAATATGTGCCTCAATAAGGGAATAAGGCAATATGTAAATTGTTATAAGCTCCAGAATCACATTGTTTTGTGACAGAAACATGTTTTGATCTAAATAAGATATTAACCCATTTCTTTACCAGAAAACAAGGTCTCAACTAGTCAAATGAACTGGAGAGGACTTTTTGGGAACAGATGCAGAAAGCCATTGAATGTCTTCAGGGGAGAAGAGGAGAGGAGAGGAGAGACACTGGACCAGTTCATCTCCACCATCTCTCACTTATCTGTACTTGGTTTATCTGTAATTTCCACTTGATTCTCTAAGTGTGACATCCCTACTTATGCTCTTCTCCTTATAGAAAGGAGAAGGAGGAGAGACAGGGTGAAAATGTTTTCCATTGAGAGAGACAGAGGTGGCATGACTATATCCTACATGACTCTGTATATCCTATCTAGGGAGAATCCTAACTCAGATATAGAGAAGGTAGTATTAGTAATGTTGGGAGGAGAATCTAGCTGACAGGAGTCAATGCCCAGTCTTTTGGTATGGCTAACTGTTGGACTTGCAATAGTTCAGAGCAGTTTCAGAATTGACCTTGGGTGGCAGTACCCCAGGTCAAGACTAGATTCTCAGTCCCTGGTCAGAGGTGCACTGTAGTACAAGATTCTGATCCAGAGGAGAGAAACACCAGTGGCATATGACTGAGTCAGTTCAGGATGACTACTGTTTATAACCGACTGGCCAGGATATTTGACTGGGGAGTAGAAAATGTCTGGACATATCCAGAAGCAGAGAGCAGAGGATATATATATAGTCTAGACTGCACAACTTAAAAGTGATAGGTGACTGAGACACATGTGAGATATAATGCTGGTACCCAGATCCCTTGTAAAGATGTGCAAACTGGGGCACTTATTAAGAGAAATTGTGATTATGAGTTAGTATGGACTTGCAAAGAAAGTGCTGAAATGGTCATTTGCAAGAAAAATAATTTAAGGAACATCACCAGGTATATTAGCTATTCTTGGGGTAGTCCAATGACACAAAATCAGGGATTTGTTTTATTTGTTTTGATCAACTTTGGAGCCAGGAACAACTATCTAAAGAAATTGGTATAAAAATTTTCCAGTGGAAGGAGGTACAGGAACTTTGGAAATGTACCTATTATCATAATGATTATGTGGCTTATTTAGGAGGGCTCCTTGGAAGTAAGGATGAAAAGTATTTTACATTTTTGGAAACTGGAAAACTATATTCCTGGTAGACGAACCAGCACTTAAGGGACATTATTAAACTTTTGGGACTATTGCTTATACACATTTGTCTAAAGGGTTGGTCAAGGAATTGCTATCTAGACTGTTGCTAGGTATCTTACTATTGACCCTAAGTGGGATAATCCTATTACCCATGTGTGTGTGTGTCTTCCATGTATGAACCAGTTAACTCAAATAGTACAAAATTTTATCAGCTAATTAGTATGGGTCTATGGCTCTAATAATGATGAGGTAAAAGTATTGATAGACAAAGTCAGTAGTCTTTTCAAGAATAAAGATTGTGAATTAATTTGAGGAAGATACTGCTAGTGAAGAGTGAAGACCAAAATGTGAATAAAAAGAAAAAAGGTGGAGTTGTAAAGAATGTGGTGCATTGTTCCTCTTCACCCAGTAGAGGTGGGGTACCTATGGAATCCATTACAAAGGGGGATTGGCCTCAGCCAATCACAAAACTGGAAGAGCTCTCCTAATCCCATTCCAAAGATGACAAACCCAAGATTAGAAGAAACTGGTCCTTAATTGGAAAAGAGTGACCTAGAGATCTTGACCTAATGCAATTGAGTTTGCACAATTAGGCAATTGAATATTATCCCACACACACCCTGTGATGATTGGGATTCAGCACATATCATACATTATATGAAGGGGGGGAGATCATATTAGCGACATGTAATGGAATGGGTGGACCTCTTAGACTGTAATTCAAATTCTGAGAGCCTATGAAAATCCAGGTTGGAGGGAAAAGAGTTTCTGAAGACTATATAATACCTGCTGTAATAACACCTTTTGCCTCACACTAGATTGGATACTCATATCCTGCAGTATTTGTGAATAAAATCTATAATTTTCTCTCAAAAAACCCCATAAAAATATTAGAAAAACGCTAAACATAATTAAACATATCAATAGAAAAACCAACAGAAATCATATGATTATCTAAATAGATGCTGAAAAAGTCTTTGATAAAACATCCATTCCTATTAAAACACTAGATAGTTTAGGAATAAGTGGAATTTTCATGAAAATAATAAATAGTATCTCTCTAAATCATAAACAAATATTATATGTAATGGGAATAACCTTGGAGCATTTCCAGTAAAATCAGGGATGAAACAAGGATGCCCATTATCAACATTGCTATTCAATATCGTATTAGAAATGCTAACTTTAGCAGTAAGAGAAGAAAAAGAAATTGAAGGAATTAATCTGCAGAAGATATGATGGTATACTTAGATAACCTGAGAATTTTGAAATTGAAAAAATTATCTAAAAAACTCCTTGAAACAATTACCAAATTCAGCAAAGAAGCAGGACATAAAATATATCATATATAGATACATAATATAATGCATTATATTACATAATAATACGATATATAAAATAAAACTACATAAATCATTAGCACTTCTATATATGAACAACAAAGTCCAAGAGCAAGAGATAGAAAGAAATTCTTCATTTAAAGTAACTGTTGATGGGACAGCTAGGTGGCACAGTGGATAGAGTACCAGCCCTAGAGACATGAGTACCTGAGTTCAAATCCAGCCTAAGAAACTTAATAATTATCTAGCTGTGTGGCCTTGGGCAAGCCACTTAACCCCATTTGCCTCGCAAAAAAAAAAAAAAAAAAAACCTAAAAAAAATAAAGTAACTGTTGACAACATTAAATCCTTGGGAGTATGCCTCCAAGACAAATCCAGAAACTGTATGAACACAATTATATAGCACTTCTCACCTAAATAGAGTCAGATCTAAATAACTGGGAAAATGTCAAATGCTCATCTTAGGTCAAGCTAATTTAATATAAATGACAATTCCACCCAAATTGAATTACTTACTTATTCAGTGCAATACCAATGAAACTACCAAATAACGAAAATAACCAAACTAGGAAAAATAGTAATTAAAATTCATCTGGAACAACAGAAGATCAAGAAAATCAAGGAAACTGATGGGAAAAAATCACAGGAAGGTGGCTTTGTTCTACCAGATCTAAAGCTGTTCCTTAAAGTGGTAGTCATCAAATTAGCCTGATACTAGTTAAGAAATAGAGTAATGGATCAGTGGATTGGGATACCAGTATCCCAATGGATTGGGAAACCCCAGTAAATAACTACAACAATCTTCTGTTTAACAAACCCAAAGACATCAATTTCTGGGAAAAGAACTCACAATTTGACAAAAAAAAATGGTGGGGAAAACTGGAAAATAATATGGCAAAAATTAGGCATAGACCCACATTTCAGACCCTATACCAAAATAAGGTCAAACTAGGAAGAGGATTTAGAATGCAACACTATAGATAAATTAATAGAACAACAAATATACTATCTCTCAGATCTATGGAAAAGGGTACAAATTTACATCCAAACATAGAAGAGAGTAAATTATAAACTGCAAAATGAACAATTTTGACTCTTTTTTGGCACTAATAAAATCAATGCTGCTAAAATTAGAAGGAAATTAGAAAGCTGAGAAATAATCTTCTCAACAATTAGGAGTCCTGGTAAAGTTCTCCTTTCTGAAATATATAGATACTGCATCAAATTTATAAGGTTGTAAGTCATTCCCCAGTTGATAAATGGTCAAAGGATATGAATAGACAATTTTCAAATGAAGAAATTAAAGCAATATATAATCATATGAAAAAAATGCTTGAAATAATTATTGACTAGAGGAATGCAAATTAAAAGAAGTTTGAGGTTTCATCCAACACCTATCAGATTAGCTAAGATTAGAAATAGGGAAAATGATTAAAGTTGGAGAGATTTTTGGGAGGATAGGGACATTGGTAATTTGCTTGTGGAGTTATGAATGGATCCAACCATTCTGGAGAGCAGTATGGAACTATACCCAAAGAGCAATGAAGAGGCTCATTCCCTTTATTTTTGTTGTTGTTGTTGGTCATTCCCTTTGACCCAGCAATTTCAATTGTATCCAGAAGAAATCTTAAAAAATAGGAAAAGTCCCACATGCCCCAAAATATTCATAGCAGCTCTTTTAGTAGTGGCAAAGAATTAGAGATTGAGGGGATGTCCATCAATTGAAGAATGGCTAAACAATTTATTGGCACATGAATACCAAGGAATATTATTGTTCTATAAGAAAAAATAAATGGTTAGAATCTAGAGAAGCATTGAATGAATTACAGGGACTGTTGTGAATGAAGTGAGCAGAATCAAAAACACATTAACAACACATGCAAACAACATTTTTTTGATGATCAGCTTTGATGGAAGCATTTCCTCTCAGCAGTTCAGATAACTATGGACAATGCTATCCCCATCCAGAGAAAGAAATACAAAACAAAAACAAACAAACAAATAAACAAACAAACCTTCAGAATCTGATGAACACTTTATAAAAACTATTTCTTATTTGTCTTTTTTCCCTGAATCTTAATTCCTCACACAGAAAATGACTAACCTGTAAGCATGTTTATCTCAAAAATGTATGTACAGGGGTGGCTAGCTGCAGTGGATAGAGTACTGGCCCTGGAGTCAGGAGTACCTGAGTTCAAATCCAGCCTCAGACACTTAACAATTACCTAGTTGTGTGGCCTTGGGCAAGGCACTTAAAAAAACCCTCCAAAATACAATAAAAAACAAAAAACATGTATGTACAGTGTTAACCTGATTGCTTGCCTCTGAGTTGGTAAGAGATGGTGGAGGGAAAATTTGTATCTTAAAAATATACATATGCATATGGATGAATGTTGAAAAAAATTTCTTAACATGTATTTGGAAAAATAAAATATCAATTAAAAAACCATTGGGTTACCTGAAAGTCCTGATCAGGAAAAAAATCTCAACTTCATTTTTCAAGAAATAATCCAGGAAAATTGCACTGATATCTAGAAGTGGATCATAAAATAGAAATTGAGGTAAATTTCCTGAATTTCCTGATATCTCCTGAAAGATATCTAAAAGTAAAAACTCCTAGGAATATTATAGCCAAATTCTAGAACTCCCAAAGTCAAGGAGAAAATATTACATTCATCCAGACAGAAAAATCCAAATATCATGAAGCTACAGTCAAGATAACACAAGATTTAACAGCTTTTATATTAAGGGCTCATAGAACTTGGGATATGGTAATCTGGAAGGTAAGAGAGCTTAGATTAGAACCAAGTATCAACTACCCAGCAAAAGAATACATCCTCTCACAGGGAAAAAGATGTACATTCAATGACTTTCAAACTTTCCTGTTGAAATGACCAAAGCTGAACAGAACCTAAATTTATTAAATTTGAAGTCTCACCTGTGATTGCCATGGCAACCCTAGATTAAATGATTTTGCTGGGCTTATATTGCTTGTAGGTTAGACATTCCCCATCCTACCCCAGTGACAATATTCTAGAAATCATCAGACAATAACAGTTTTTTTTTTTTTTTATATTGGAAGGGACATGGAAAGTCATCAAGTTCAACTGCATTTCACAGGGTGAGGAAAATGAGGTCCAGAGAATATAAATGACCACATAGTAAGCATTAGAAGTTCCAAACCCAGGTACTTGATTTTAAATTCATTGGTCTTATCATCATACTATGCTATTTTTAAGACAAAAGAACTGACAAAAGACTAGTAACTATGCATATTTTTTGACTCAACATTCCAAAGAGATGAAAGGGAAAAAAAAAAACTCTTTGCACAAAAAAATATTTATAGCAGCTCTTTTTAGGATACCAAAGCATTGGAAATTGAAGAGGTGCCCAACACTTGGGGAAATGGCTTGCTTGGTATATGACTGTGATATAATACCATTGTATTATAAGATATGATGAAGGGAATGGTTTTTGAGCTTACGTGAACTGCTGCAAAGTGAAATGCGAAGAACCAGAAGACAATTGCATAAGAATATTGTAACAATGGTCAACTGTGAAAGACTTAGCTACTTTGATCAATATTGGTCGAAGACAATAACAAAGCCCTCCTGATGTTAACTGCAGAGAAAGAATTGATCAACTGTGAGTTCAAATTAAAATATATATTTTTAAAATTTTATTCCTTTTCTTTTTGTAGTATGGCTATTATGGAAATATGTTTTGCATGATTTCACATTTATAATTTATATTCTATTGCTTGCTTTCTCAATAGGTGGGAGAGGAGTGAGAAAGAAGGAAAGAATTCAGAACTCAATATATTTAAAAATTAATATTATAAATAACAAATTTTTTTTTGTAAAACTGAAACTTTTAATGCAAGATATCTAATATTTGTAGCAAGTAAATTGTCAAAGCTATCAAGGAACAACCTGGAGAAAAGAGAGTATCATAAAATGTGATTGGGGCCTTCCTAAAATACTGGTCCAATAGAAATAAGCAGTCTCTAATCCAGACAGTGTTATGCATTTTAATTCAGGTGAAGGCTGACTGAAGTATATCCCTGAAGATAACCTATTTTTGTTCTTCAGATTATTGAGTTTATGACTTGTTTTAAATTGAGAATGATTTTCCATGTGAATATCAATACTGTAAGTTCTAATAATGCTTGGATATATTTTTAAATATTTTGCATGACCAAACCATGAGTACATAACTGAGCAAAAATATTCATGGTAAGAGTGATATAGTGCATTCCTTTGATTTATTCAATAATCACTAAATCAGTTACTTAAGTGCTCTTTATACCCCCTTTTTTACATACCAGCAAAAATATTGTTTTCTTCTAAGTACATAGTATATTCAAGTGATGCAGCTTTGATTATTTCATATCATGTAACTAAACACATAATTGGCTTGAATTGGAGGGAATATTGCTATTCTAGTTTCTCAATAACAATTCTATATTGCTTTCTGTTAAGGAAGATAGGATTAGGGCAGCTAGGTGGTGCAGTGGATAGAGCACCAGCCTTGGAGTCAGGAGGACCCGAGTTCAAATTCAGTCTCAGACAATTAATAATTGCCTAGCTGTGTGATCTTGGGCAAGTCATTTAACCCATTGTCTTAAATAAAAATAAAAGGAAGGTAGGATCAAATTTACATCAGAGAGGAAGGTAGTAAAATGATTTACTAGCCATATATATATATATATATATATATATATATATATATATATATATATATATACAGAGAGAGAGAGAGAGAGAGAGAGAGAGAGAGAGAACCCAAAAACTGAAAAAGCCTTAAAAATTAAACAAAATTGATGGAAATAATAGATTAGACATAAAGTTTTAATCTCTGGGTGTTACTATCCAATCTTTAAGGAGGAGATCATTTCAAGAAAATGACAACACCTTCAACTGGGAAAGAGTTGATTTTTATATAGAATCGGAGAATAGGGAAAATCATTAATCTCCTTTGTGGCTTAACAATGAAAGATGTACAATATCTTTTCCAAAAGCTTCCCCTTAAAGACTATAATCTTTGTGCAATAAGATCAAATCTCATTGTCTCTTCCAGGCAGGACACTTCTCCAAGTATGCTAATAGTTGTCCTCCTGAGCTTGTAAATAACAGATTAAGATATGTATGCTTGACAAGATGATGCATATGAAGACTGAGTACTCTCTAAAGAAATCAATCTTTTATCAGGATATATATTTTTGAGAATTTTTATGGTTAACAATATATATATATATGTATGTATATATATATATATATATATATATATATATATATATATATATATATATATATATATATACCACTATAAAATCATTGAATGAATAGTTATGGATTTTATTGAAAAGTAGGCTTCTCAGATTTTGAAAGAAGCTGGGGTTTATATCACCTATTTTCTGTCATTCATTGTATTAAAGTTATCAATATTCTATATTTTTTCATTTTAACCTGGCTTGTATTTTCAATGTTTTCCAACTATTGTTAATTTTTAGTTTACCAGACATTTCTTATCCCCTTTATCTTCAGAGAATTCCTCTCCTGAATTTCTTTGCTTTTTTAACTTCTATAGTATAATTCTTGATTGATTGAATTATTTAATGTCTTTGCTACTTCATTGACTTTTCACATCACATCAGAATTACAGATTAGTTATTTTAGGTTTCAGGAATTAGTATTAAGTGAAAGAGATAAATAAGAGAAAATTTTTATAAAGTGTTCATCAGATTCTGAAGAGTAATATTTTGTTTTGCTTTTCTTCTTCTGGATTGTGATTACATTGTCCTTAGCCGGTCAAAAATGGTTGTCCTAGCTCTCTGAACTATGGAGAGGAGCTACTTCCATTAAGGTTGATAATTACATACTGTTATTATTAATGTGTACATTCTTCTCTTGCTCTGCTCCCTTTGATCAGCATCAGATCCTGTAAGTAAGTAAATAAGTAAGTAGAGTCCAGTCATTTATATTTTCTTAAAGAACAATAATTCCTTAGTATTCAGGTACCATAATTTGTTTAGTCATTCCCCAATTGATGGGCATCCCATCAATTTCCAATTCTTTACCACTACAAAAAGAATTTCTATGAATATTTTAGAACATGTAGGGCTTTTCCCATTTTTTATGATTTCTTCTGGATATAGGTCTGGAAATTGGAATTTCTGGGTCAAAGTATGTGAACAATTTTATTGCTCTTTGGGCATAGTTCCATATTGCTATCCAGAATGGTTAGATCCATTCACAACTCTACCAGCAATACATCAATGTCCCAATCTTCCCACAACCTCTCCAATACTGATCATCTTCCCTTTTTCTCATCATGTACAATCTGATACATGTGAGATAATACCTATTGTTGTTTTAATTTGCATTTCTCTAATCAATAATGATTTGAATTTTTTTTCATATGATTATACATAGCTTTACTTTCTTCATTTGAAAACTGTCTATTCATGTCCTTTGACCATTTATCAATTGGAGAATTACTTGTAACCTTATAAATTTGATAAAATTCTCTATATGTTATGTGCCTGTCAACTAATTTATCTATCCTCATAACCTATTACTTGACTCACTTCAGCTGTAGTCAATTTCTCAGGTGAATGTTGAAGAGGCAGGAGACAGAGATGACAAGTTCTCCATTTATTTCACAGAAATACAAGAATTTAAATTTCCCCTTAGTCCCTTGTTTACTCTCAATTCAAATGTGTTCTCCAATTAGCCAAACTAACAATGCCTTCTTGCTCATGGACAGCAGGTGGTAAAGTTTACTTCCTCAGGCTAGCACTCCCACACAATGTCACTATTGCTGGCTTAGTGTTCACACAAAATGCTCCAGGAAGTGCCAAAACTTCAGGAACAGATGAGAAGATCAGGAGAGCCAACCCAGGTGAGTAGGTCATTGATGCATGTGGGCAAGAGGGCCTTGAACCTTGAAGTCATTCCCAGTCTCACAATGACCTTCCTGTGACCCTCAACAGTCTCTTACATCTATATATTTTAGAAATGAGACCTTTATCAGAACCCTTAACTATGAAGATTGTTTTCCAATTTTCTGCTTTCCTTTTAATTTTGGCAGCATTCATTTTATGTCTTAAGGTTTTAAAAGTGTTTTACAAATATGATGTCATTTTATCTTCACAACAACCCTGAATTGTAGGTGCCATTATTATCCCAATATTACAGGCAAGAAAACTAGCAGAAGTTCAGTGACTTACTAAAGACACATAATTAGTTTGAGATAGTATTTGAACTCTGACTTTCCTGCTTCTACATTCAATACTCTATTCAAGGTACCACCTAGCTCCTTTTAATTTGATTATATCGTGTTTAAAATTTGCTACACACATACACACACACACATACACACACACACACACACAAAAACACATAGGTGAGCTAAATAGCCTTTTAAATCTTCCAGTGTCTTTCTGCTATGTCCATATTTAACTTTTGTCCTTAAGAGTATTCTTAAATAGCTTTACCTTTCTATTGTATTCATAGCAATAAAAACAACACAGATTATTCTGTGAGGGTCCCAAAATATATTTTAGAGTTTTAATTAAATATTATCTTTATTCATGAAAATTATAGTAAACAGCTTTTCTGAAGTACTGTTTTAGTAAGTTGTATTGTAGAGCAAATATTGGGCATGAAGTCAGGAAGAATTGAGGTAAAATCTAGCTTCAGATACTTATTAATTACTCTGTTTTGAGATCTGAGTATCTTAACCTTTTTTTCTCAGTTCTGCAACTGTAAAATAAGGATAATAATAATAATAATCCCTTTCTCCTTTAGTTATTGTGAAGATCAAGTGAGACAATATTTGTAAATAAATGGTAATTACTGTTATAAATCAAAATATTAATTATTGCATCATCATTATCATTGTTATAGTCATCCTCATCACCATCATAGTGATAATCATAATCAGCATCACTATCATAACCATCATCCTCTTCATCATTATTAGTTTATTTATTGAAAGAAATTTTTGTAGGGTTTTTTGAATTTTAATTTTAAGTAAATTCATCTTCAAATTATTTCCAGCAGTAGTATTATTTTCAGTAATTCATTTCAATATTAGGTGTAGATTTTTTTCTGAGCTTTCAGGTGCTTTGGCTATTATTTCTTAAAATTTAAGGAACTCAGTTATTTCTGCTCTTATTCCATCTAATCTGAATGGAATGCAGTGATTTCTTTGTATTGCCCCCCACTGATCTATAGCATATTGCCATGTATCTAGGAGCTGAGAATAGTATTGATTCTAAGTAGAATGTAGTCCTTACCTCTAGCAGGGAAATTATTTTTTTCCCATTTTTATTTTGCTGGAGTACTGTTGCATAAAATTAATAATGTCAGTCCATTTTATACACATTCATGGTACTGGTGATTTAGTGGTCAGTACTTTTGGTACTAAATAATTGCTAGAATATGGGATATTGGCATTTCATATGTATCCCAGTTTAACTTGATATCTTAGCGTAATAGAACTATAAGGGTATATCACTTGTTCCTCTATCAAAATGATCATCAAGATGGTTCTGAATAAAGTCATCTTGCAATTATAGGCCATCTTATCTCTTTCTCATATACATGAGTGCTTTGATCTCACTTGGCACAGGTGTTAACAGAATCAGTAGTATTACCAGAGTTCAAGTGGCCTCTGCAGCTACCATAGTAGTACCTGGGCATGCAGAACTCATATTACACATTATCTTACCTTTTCCCTTTGACATGGATGATGGGTTTGTTTCTTATTGATGTATTATGTTATTAATCATTATCACTTTCATCATAATCATTATGGGTGAGCTAGAAAGACAGAGATAAGGATGGTGGATCTGAAGTCAGGAAGATATAAATTCAAATCCAGACTCAGACATTTATTAGCTGTGGGACCTTGGTTAAGTCACTTAACCTTTACTGTCCTCATGTATAAAATAGGCATAATAGTAGTACCTGACTCCTAGGGTTGCTGTGAAATAATATTTTTTGCTTCTTAAAGTATACATAAATTCTATTATAATTAAAAGTAATAGTTTTAGTAATGGTGATCCTCTTTAGAGGAAAATTGCTTGAATCACTTTTTTTGAAAGAAAGAAACATTGAACCTTTTTAAAATGAGGCTTAGTGATAAAATGGGAACCAGATTATGGTATGTAGAAAGCAGACTTTAATTTATTACTGGAAATATGAAGTTGAGACTTAACTTAGGTGTTTAATAAGAAGGTAACCCTAACCAAATATTGTCTTCTGAAAATAAGAATAATATTTGTGCTATGAATGTTATATGAAAAAAATCTTTGGTAAACTTTACAGTGCTATAAAAATGTGCATTATTATTAGATATCTAAGTTTGCTAGTTTTGTTTTAAACATAATCATTCATATTCAAACCATTGAACCAGAATATTCTAGTTTCCCTCAAATTGAGAGACTTAGATTTGTTGCTGTTTTTTTTAAATTTGGAAAGATGTTACTATCTCTATGTCAAAAAGAGAAAGAAAGAAAGAAATGAAGGAAAGAAGGAAGGAAGAAAAAGAGAAAGATAAATGACAGTAGGGAAAAAGGAAAGGAAGAAAGGGAAAAAATAAAGAGAAGGAAAGAAAAACAGAGAATGAAAGAAAATCTGTTTCTTCAGACTGTATTACAGACTGCCAAGAGAATATTTAGTCTTGTTTGTAATCAGTACATATTTCTTTTTGTGTAAAAATAAAAGAATTTTATAGAACTAGTCACTGAATTTACAAAGAACCCATTTCATGCTTCAGAACAGTTTTGCCAAATCTAGATGACATGTCAAAAGGAGGCAGATATCTCAATGTGAAATGACCTTAAGCAAAAACCAACCTCTCCGAAGATGACCTTTTTCCTATCAAGAAATATTTAAATTACAACCACATTCTTGTTTTAGCTTCAAAAGCAAAGTGTTTTTCTCTTCCTCTCTCTCTCTCTCTCTCTCTCTCTCTCTCTCTCTCTCTCTCTCTCTCTCTTTCTCTCTCTCTCTCTGAATACTATATATTTTAAGCAGAGAAACCTGAGTTGTACATAGTCACACTGAAGTGATTAATCTTCTCATACAGCCTCCCCACCAAATATGCAAATGTGCATAGAATTTAGCTACTTTTTTAATTTCTCCAAAAGGATATTTTAAGTAAATTTTATTACTAATTATGGTGAATATTTAACTCAGATAATCAATTATCTAGGCCTCAAAATACCTTTCCCCACAATGACTCCCTGAATTGACAGGTAAAGTCAATTCTCCATATTTTATTGACCAGAAAACTGAGGATTTAAAAAGAAAACTGGCAGCATGAGGTTAATGGAAAGAATGGACAGATAGGTAGCACAGTGGATGAAGTGCCAGGACTGCAATCAGGAAAACCTGAATTAAAAACTGCCCTCAGACACTTACTAATTATGTTATCCTGGGAAAGTAATTTAACTTTGTCTCAATTTTCCCATTTATAAAATGAACTTGAAAAGGAAATAGAAAACCATTCCAATATCTCTGCCATGATAACTATATGAAGAGTCATTCACACTTAAAAATGACTAAATAATGGCAAATAGGAAGAGTAATGAAACTGTGTGTTCCATAGCTTTGAATCAATTTCAGTTTCTCTCTGATTTAGAACTAATTACTTTATCTTTCTTAAAATTTATCTTTCTATAAATTAAAGAGATTGGATTAAATGAAATCTAAGATTATTTTTAGTATATATATTTTGATACAATCATTTGCTTCTGAATGAATTGTGGTCTTTTCAGGAAAAAAAATTCAATATAAAAAGCTATAACAAAGACTAGATTTGTTAAACGTTATTGTTTTGGGGGGCACCTAGGTAGCACAATGGATAAAGTTCCAGCCCTGGAGTCAGGAAGACCTGAATTCAAATCTTCCCTCAGACACCTAATAATTACCTAGTTGTGAGACCTTGGGCAAGTCACCTAAACCCTTTGATTTGGAAAAACAAAAAAAACAAAAGTTATTTTTTTCAATTTTACTTTCCTAGGGTCAGAGTCAAGATGGTGGAGTGGAACAGGAATTCCCATAAGTTCTTCCCCCAAAAGCTGTAAATGCCATACAATTATAGCTCTAACCAAATTCTAGTGTATCAGCAACCACAGAAAGACAGAGTGAAACAATTTTCTGGCCCAAGACAACTTGGAAGATCTTCAAGTTGCACCAGTAATGGTGTTGGAAAGAGCTGCAGTACTGCCTAGGCAGTGCTGGAGCAAACTAGTTACAGCCTTTCACGAACAGCCTACATAGTTCCTGGCTCCATGGAGGTGCCTAGTTTGTTGGGAGGGGGAGAGTTTTTCAGACCTCTTGGTCCAGGGATCATTGAGGATGGTTTGGAGGGTAGAAAGAAGAACTATGCTGTACCAGAGTGAGCAGAGAGTCCAGGCCAGCGCAGGCCTTAGGGCAAAAACTATGGAGCCACCCAGCAGCTGCTTTGAGCTCTCAGTCCACAAATGGTAAGGAGGTTACAAAAGACTGCAGAGGTTCTCTGCTAGCCCTGGGGTACGACTCTGCTACTTTTCCCATAATTAGATCCAGGTAACAGTTTGGGATTTCATACTACCATAGAGGAGCAGGGATCCTCCTCACAGTTCCAGGATAGAGAGGAGTACTTGTTGTCATCCACAGACCAGAGTACAGGCCAGAAGATAAATCTCTCATAAGACTTTTAAATAAATAAGGTCCTGGGGGGAGCATCCCAAAAACCCCCCAAAGTTTTGCAAATATTTTAAAATCAGATCATAGGCTGGGGAATTGAGCAAATAACAGAAGGAAAAAGAATCTGACCATGGAGTTCCCATGGAATATCATAATATACACTCAGAAGATGATGAAGTCAAAGCTTCTATATCTAAAGACTCCAAGAAAAATAGGAATTGGTTTCAAACTACGGAAAAGCTCAAAGAAGACTCCAATTCAGGTAAGGGGGAATAAAGGAAAAATTGGGAAGAAAAACGAGAGCAATGCACTAAAATTATGAACAGCAAGTCAGCAGTTTGATGGAGAGACAAAAAAAATCATAAAATAATATAACATGTTAAAAGCCAATTTAGGTCAAATAGAAAAAGCAGTCCACAAGGTCAATGAAGAAGATAATGCCTTAAGAAAACAGAAATAGCTAGATAGAAAAGCAGATTATAATAGCTCTCTGAAGAAAATAACTCCTTCAAATTAGAATAGAGCTAAGGGAAACTGATGACTTTGTGAAAAATTAATAAACAATAAAATTAAACCTAAAGAATGAGAAACTAGAACAAAATGTAAAATATCTCATTGAAAAACAACTGAACTCAAAGAGAGATTCGGGAGAGATAGTATAAAAATTATTGAGCTAGCTGAAAATCATGATCAGAAAAAGATCCTAGAATTCATTTTTTAAGAAGTAATCCAGCAAAATTGCCCTGGTATCCTAGTAGAAGGGAAAACAGAAATTGAGGGAACTTATTGATTACCTTCTGAAAGAGGTACCCCCCCAAAAAAAAATTCCCAGGAATCTTTTGGTCAAATTCCAGAACTCCCAAATCAGGGCAGAAGCTGTAGAGCCACCTAGCAGCTACTTTGAGCTCTCAGTCCACAAATGGTAAGGAGGCTGCAAGAGACTGCAGAGGTTTCTCTACACTACACTACAATCAGAAAGAAACTATTCAGTTACAATGATGCTATAGTCAGGATCACAGAGAATTTGGCAGGATCTAGATTATGATATTCTGGAAAGCAAAAGAACTTGGATTAGAACCAAGAATCAACTTAATCCACAAAAATTAATGTCCTCTTTCAGGGGAAAAGATGGACATTCAGTGAAATAAGAGGGCTTTCAAATTACTAATAAAATCAATTTTGCCAAACTTAGAAGAAAAATCGAAAGCTGCGACACAATCTTCACAACCAGGAGATCTAATAAAGGTCTCATTTCTAAAATAAATAGAGAATTGCATCAAATTTATAAGATCACATGCCATCCCCATTGATAAATGGTAAAAAGGATATGAACATACAGTTTTCAAATGAAGAAATTAAAATTACATATAATCATATGAAAAAATGCTCCAAATGACTATTGAGTAGAGAAATGTCAATTAAAACAACAATAAGTTATCCTCTCATACCTATTAGATTAGGCTAGATGAGAAAAAGGAAAGATGATCAATGTTGGAGAGGTTGTGGGAGTATTGGGACATTGATCAATTGCTGGTGGAGTTGTGAATGAATCTAACTTTCTGGAGAGAAATATAGAACTATGCCCACAGAGCAATTAAATTGTTCATCCCCTTTGACCTAGCAATTCCAATTCTAGGACTATATCCAGAAGAAATTGTAAAAAATGGGAAAAAGTCTTACATGTTTCTAAATATTCATGGCAGCTTTTTTGTAGTGGCAAAGAATTGGAAATTGAAGGGGTGCTCATCAATTGGGGAATGATTAAAAAAGTTATGATACATGAATGCTATAGAATGTTTTTGTCTTGTAAGAGTCCATAAATGGTTGGACTCTAAAAAAGCATGGAATCACTGACAGGATCTGATAGACAGCAAAAGGAGTAGAGTCAAGATAATAATATACTCATCAACAATACTATGAGATGATTAACCTTGATGGAAGCAACTTATTTCAACAGTCCAGAGAGCTATGAAAACTGTAACTGACTTCTTATGGACTATATATAATTTTGGACCTCAGGAAGAAAAACAAAAGAAAACAGAATACACAGGGTCAAAAATAGAAAACAACCCTTCTGAATCTGATCAATGCTTTATAAAAAATTTCACTTATGTATCTCTTTCCTTTAATCCTAATTGCTTATGCCAAAAATTACTAATTTGTAAATATTTTTAACAAAATCTATATGTAAAATGTTAACCTATTCCCTGCTGAGGGGAGGGATGTGGAGGGAAATTCTGTAACTTGGAACTATGTATGCACAACTAAACAAACAAACAAATAAATAAATAATGAATGAATGAATAAACAAACAATGAAAGAAAGAAACAAACAAACAAATTAAGGAAAGAAAAGAGAAAAACAAACAAGTAATGGAGGTAGAGGAAAAATTTGAAAGAGAAATGAGAGTGATACAGGTAAATCATGAAAACCAAGTCAGCAGCTTATTGAAAGGAATACAACAACGTACTGAAGAAAATAACATGTTAAAAACAATTTATGCAAATTGGAAATAGGCAATGCGGAGAAGAATGTCTTAAAAACCAAAACTGACCTATTCCAAAAGGAGATGACAAAAGCTCTCTGAAGAAAATAGCTCCTTTAAATGTATAATGGAGCTAAAGGGAAGTAATGACTTTGTGAGAAATCAAGAAACCAAAACAATTCCAAAAAAATGAAAAATTGAATAAAATGTGAAATATCTCAGTGGAAAAACAACTAACCTAGAAAACAGATCCAGGATATATACATATATATATATATATATATATATATATATATATATATATATATGTATATACATACATATACATATTCATACACATATGCATATTCATATACATATATATACATATACATATACCAATACATATACATATACCTATACCAATACATATACATATACATATACATATACATATACATATACATATACATATACATATACATATACATATACATACATATATATATATATATATTAAGTTTTTTGCAAGGCCAAATGGGGTTAAGTGGCTTGCCCAAGGCACACACATTAATAATGATTAAATGTCTGAGGCCGGATTTGAACTCAGGTACTCCTGATTTCAGTGCCAGTACTCTATCCACTGCGCCACCTAGCTGCCTGAGACATAATTTTTAAAGAAAGATTTTATTTATTTTGAAATATAAAATTTTTCCCTAATCTTGCTTCCCTTGCCCAACCCCCATAGAAGGTAGTCAATTAGTCTTTACATTATTTCCATAGTAAACACTGATATAATTTGAATGTGATGAGAGAGAAAACATATCCATAAGAAGAAACATAAAATATAAGACATAGACAAATTACATAATAAGAAAATTACATAATACAAATTGCATAATAAGAAAACATTTTGTTGTTGTTGTTGTTGTTGATTTTTAATTAAAGTTAATAGTTGTGGGTCTTTGTGCAAACTCCACAATTTTTCCTCTGGATACAGATGGTATTCTCTATTGAAGATGTTGCAAAATTGTGCCTGATTGTTGCACTGATGGAAAAGTCCATTAAGGCTGGCCATCGCCCCCATGTTGCTGTTTTGGTGTACAGTGTTCTTCTGGTTCTGCTCATTTCATATGATTCCTTCCATGCTTCCATGAATTCTGATCCATCCTGGTTTCTAATAGAACAATAATGTTCCATTACATACATACATACACCATAGTTTGTTAAGCCATTCCCCAACTGAGGGATGTTCACTTGATTTCTAATTCTTTGCCAACACAAACAGGGCTGCTATAAATTATTTTTGTACAAGTGAAGTTTTTACACTTTTTCATCATCTCTTCCGGGTATAGACTCAGTAGTAGTATTGCTAGATCAAAGAGAATGCACATTTTTGTTGCCCTTTGGGCATAATACCAAATTTCTCTCCAGGAAAGTTGGATGAGTTCACAGCTTCACCAAGAATATATTAATGTCCCAGATTTCCCTCATCCCTTCCAACACTGACCATTGTTATTTCTGGTTATAGCAGTCAGTCAGTCTGAGAGGTATGAGGTGGTACCTCAGAGATGCTTTAATTTCCATGTCTTTAATAAGTAGTGATTAAGAGCAGTTTTTCATATGACTATGGATCACTTTGATTTCCTCATCTATAAATTGCCTTTGTGTATTTTTTGCCCATTTGTCAATTGGGGAATGGGTTGTTTTTTTTTTTTTTTGAAAAATTGACTCAGTTCTCTGTTTATTTTAGAAATGAGTCTTTGTCAGAAATACTAGTTGCAAAAAATATTTCCCAATTCACTACACTTCTTTTGATCTTGGTTACAGTGGCATTATCTGTACAAAAGCTTTTTAATTTAATGTAATCAAAATTGTTCAGTTTGTTTTTAATGATGTTCTCCATCTTTTCTTTGGTCATAAACTGCTTCCCTCTCCATAGATTTGACAGGTAAGCTATTCCTTGATCTCCTAGTTTTCTTATAATATTGTTTTTTTATGTCTAAATCCTGTATCCATTTTGCACTTCTCTTGGTATAGGCTGTGAGTTGTTGCTCTAATCCAAGTTTCTGCTATACTAAGTTCCAATTTTCCCAACAATTTTTATCTGAGAGAGTTTTTGTCACAATAGCTGGACTCTTTGGGTTTGTCAAACTGCAAATTACTATAATCATTTCTTGTTATTGCACCTATTCTATTGCATTGATACACCACCAGTCTATTTCTTAGCCAATACCAGACAGTTTTGATGACTGATACTATATAATATAATTTTATATCTGGCAAGGCTAAGCCACTTTCTTTTGCACTTTTTTTCATTAAATCCCAGGAGAGATAATTTTAATATTATTGGGCTTCCTGAAAATCATGACCAGGAAAAGAGCTTAGGCTTCATTTTTTGAGAAATAATACAGCAAAATTGCCTGAGATCCTAGAAGCAGAGGGTAAAGTAGCAGTTGATGGAATCCATTGATCACTTCCTGAAAGAGATCCAACAATAAAAGCTCTCGGAACTATTATAGCTAAGTCCCAAGACTTCCAAATCAAAGAGAAAATAATACAAGCTTCCAGAAAAAAAGCAATTGTGGTTCTACAGTCAGTATTTCACAGGGTCTGGTAGCATCAACATTAAGGGTTTCTAAGACTTGGAATATGATTTTCTGGAAGGCAAAAGTACTTGGTTTACAACTGAGAATCCACTACACAGTAAAACTGAAGATCCTCTTTCAAGGGAAATGATGAACTTTAAATGAAACATGACTTTCACATCCTCCTGTTGATTGACCAGAGTCGAACAGAAAGTTTGATCACCAAGTACAAGACTCAGGTATACAATAGAGGGGGGTGGACAAGAAGGACTAAGAATGAGGAACATAATGATGCTGTACTGTTTGTATTCCTGTATGTAAAGAAGATGATGATAGTTCATATGAACCCTCTCATGTATAAGAGCAGTTAAAGGAGCCTATATGGCCAAGGAACAGGAGGGGGTTGAATATAGTGGTATAACGTAGTATAAGGATGAAGTCAATGGGTAATAAAGGAAAGTACTGGAAGGAAGGAAAAGGAGAGGAAGAATGGTCTAAGATATTTCACATAAAAGGGTCAAGAAAAAGCTTTTGCAATGTAGTGGAAAAAAAGTTAATGTGAGGGGAAATGAATGAGACTTAATTCTCATCAGAAATGGTTCAGTCAAGGTGGGTCACTTCCAGAAAAGATGGCAGAGAGAAGACAGGCACTGTGTTAAGTGCTCCTGGTGCCCCTCATAAACATGAAAGAAAACTCTTAAAAAGAAACTAGATCAACAAAACCCAGAAAGAGAAGCTAGGAGAAGAACACCTGCCAACAAGTTCTGTCTCATGGGACAGTGGGTGAACAGGGAGCAGAGATCAGAAAGCCAGTGCAGGGACAGCAGCTGGGGAAAGTCAGAGGACCAGCCTCAGCTGCAGAGGCTTTGGTGAGTGGCAGGTCCAAGAACTAACTTTAACCACGGAATGTTTGGCTGGGGGACAGGAGCTCTGGTTAGTGCCAGTCATGGAAGGGTGAATCACAACACAGAGAATAACAGAGAATGCCTGGAAAATGAACAGCTGGGCAAGGAACACGAGCTCCATAATTTCAGTGGAGTCCTCTTCCCTAAACTAAGGTAAATGCATCCCCCACTCCCTCAGACTTAGGTGTAGGCAACAGAGTTCACTCAGCTGAAAGGAAGATTAACTCCCTTCCCCAGGGCCCAGCCCATTGTTCAAGATCAACTCAGACCCTGCTGCTGAGGGGCTCAAACACTCAATAAAAAGCAACCATGGACCCCTACTGGCAGGCCCTTGGAATTGCTATGCCAAGTGAACAAAGCCTCTAGGGTTTTCAAAAGCAAACTTCTGAGAGCCAGCAGCCTCCCAAAAGCAAGCAGAAAAGGGAACCTGTGGAGAAATACTTAAAAGAAATAGATTCTCAACCAGATAGATCTAGCACCTCTGAGGAGAATATGAATTGTTCTCCAGTCCAGAAAGACTTCCTGGAAGAAATCAGGAAGGAGTTTAAAATTCAAAATTGGGAAATAAACTGAAGAGAAAATTAACACATTGCAAGAGAAGATTAACATCTCACAGAAAGAAAACAAATGTTTGGAAAATAAATTGGACAAATACAAAATGAGAATAATTCTCTCAGATCCTCAATTGGGTTAATGTTTGTATTATAAATTCTTCTCAAAACAACACATGAGCAAATGGAAAACTCCTTCAAAAATATAATGGGCCAACTTGAAAAGGAATTGCAAAAAGTAAATGAAGAAGATTCTTTTCTATAAAAAGACAGGAATTGGTGGAAACTAATGACTTCATGAAACAACAAGATTCTGTTATACAAAACCAAAAGATTGAAAAAATGGAAGAAAATGTAAAACACCCCATCAGCAAAACCACTGACCTCAAGAATAGATAAAGAAGGAATAACCTAAGAATTATAGGCCTTCCTAAAATCATTGAAGAGAAAAAAAGCCTGGACTGAATATTACATGATTTAGTGATGGAAAATTGTCCCAATATGATGGAACCAGAGGGCAAAATGGTTATTGAAAGAGTATATATCAATCCCTTCCTGAAAGAGATCCTAAAATGTAAACACCAAGGGATATTGTGGCCAAATTCCAGAACTATAAGATAAAAGAGGAAATCCTGCAAGCAGCCAGAAAAAAAATTTAAATACCAAGGAGCCACAGAAAGGATTACACAGGATCTGGCTTATTCAGGACTGTAATGAGATATTCTGAAGAACAAGGCAGTTTGGAATGCAGCCAAGAATTTACTATCCAGAAAACTGAGCCTTCTCTTCCAGGGGAAAAGATGATCATTTAACAAAATGGGAGACCCAAAATTTCCTGATAAAGAGTTAAATAGAAAATCTGGACATCAAACAGGAGGCTCAAGAGATGTATAAAAGGGTAAAAAAACTGCTATACAGTAAGATGAAGCTGGCCCCACCTGGCAGAAAGATACTCATAACTCTTGAGAATTGTAACTATGTTAGTGAGAATATACATAGTCAGAAGTAAAGGACACACATGACTTTTCTGTGACTCAGAAAGAATGATTTAAAAACAGTACCTCCTTAAAAGGGGGACAGTAAGGAGATGAGAAGACAGAGGAGATTGAATGGGATAAAACTCATTACATTAAGAGGTAAAAAACATTTATTGTAATAGAGGGGAATAAGGAAGGCCCTGAGAACCACTGAATCTTCATCTCATCAGACTTGGCTTAAAGTTAACTTACATACGCTCAGTTAATTTAAGAAACTTATCTTACCTTTCAAGTATTAAAAGGGGAATAGAGGAAAAGGGGAAATGGGGAGGGGGAGAAAAAGGCAAATTAACAGAAAAAAGGGAAGTAAGAAGTAGAAAAGTGAAAGGGGAAAGAAAGGGGAGGTATGTTGATATAGGAGGGCAAGCACACTGAATGTGGTGGTATTCAAAAACAAAATACTGGGGAATATGGATAAAGGGAAAAAAGGGAAAAATACAAACAGAAGGAAGATAGCAGAGGACAATAAAGAGATATTAATTATAACTTTGATTGTGAATGGGATGAACTCTGCCCTAAAATGTAAGTGAATGGCAGAATACATTAAAAAGCAGAATCCTACAATATGCTGCTTACAAGAAACTCATATGAAGCAGAGAGATACATGTAAAGGTAAAAAAGTTGGAACAAAATATATTTTGCTTCATCTGAAGTGAATAAAAGCAGGGGTAGCAATCTTTATCTCAGACAAAGCTGCTGCAAAAATAGGTAGCATTAAAAGAGATAAGGAAGGAAACTATAGCCTCCTAAAAGGTACCATAAACAATAATGTACTTTCAACACTAAATATGGATGCACCTGATAGTATAGCATCCAAATTCTTAGAGGAGAAGTTGAAAGTGCTACAGGAAGACCTAGACAACAGAACTCTACTAGAACTCAACATCCCACTCTCAGATTTAGATAAATATAATGATAAAATAAACATTAAAGAAGTAAAGGTGGTAAATAGATTGTTAGAAAAACTAGATATGATAGATTTATGGAGGAAATTGAATGGGGATAGAAAGGAGTATACTCTATTTTCTGCAGTACATGGAACTTACACAAAAATTGACCATGTGCTAGGACATAAAAACCTAATGATTAACTGCAGAAAGGCATAAATAGTTAATGCATCTTACTCAGATGATAATGCAATAAAAATCATATCCAATATTGGTCCAGGGAGATATAGACGCAGAACCAATTGGAAACTAAATAACCTCATTTTTAAAAAAATGAGAGGATCAAGCAACAGATTGTAGAAATAATTATTTCATTCTAGATAATGACAATAATGAAACAACATACCAAAACCTATGGGATATACTAAGGTGGCTGCCAGGGGATATATTATATCTTTAAATGCTTAAATGAATAAATTAGAGAAAGAAGAAATCAGTGAACTAAATATGTAACTTCAAAAATTAGAGAAAGAACAATTTAAAAACCCCTCACTTAAATACCAAATTAGAAATTCTAGAAATTGAGGGAGAAATTAACAAAATCAAAAGGAAGAAAACTTTTGAATTAGTAAAAAAAACCTTTTGAATTAATAAAATAAAATCAACAGCTTATTTTATTAAAAAATAAAATTGATAAACCATTGATCAGTTTGATGAAAAAAAAGAAGAAAACCAAATTGCTAGTACCAAAAATGAAAAAGATGAACTCACCACCAAGGAGGAGCAAACTAAAGTAATAATTTGAAATTAATTTGTCCAACTCTAAACCAATAAATTTGACAATCTAATTTAAATGGACAAATATTTACATTAGATTAAATGAAGAGGAAATTAAAATGCTAAATAACCCTATCTCAGAAAAAGAAATTCAACAAGCCCCTATTGAACCCCCTAAGAAAAAAATATCCAGGACCAGATGGATTCACACGTGAATTTTATCAAACCTTTAAGGTACAATTAGGTCCAATTCTATATAAACTCCTTGGAAAATTAGGTGAAGATGGAACTCCCCCTAACTCTTTCTATGGATACAATATGGTGCTGACACCTAAAACCGGAAGAGTTAAAACAAAGAAAGAAAATTATAGACCTATCTCCCTGATGAATATAGATGCAAAAATCTTAAATAAAATCTTATCAAAATGATTACAAGTTATCACTAGGATAATACATTATCATCAAGTAGGATTTGTCCCAGGAATGCAGGGTTGGTGCAATATTAGGAAAACTGTTAGTACAGTTAACTATATCAATAAGGAACCTATCAGAAATCATATAATCATGTCAATAGATGCTGAAAAAGCTTTTGACAAAATACAACACCCATTCATACTAAAACAATAGAAAATGTAGGGAAAAAATGGATTGTTTCTTAGAATAATAAGCAGTACATATCTGAAACCATCAACAAGCATTATATTCAATGGGGACAGGCTGGAGGCATTCCCAATTAGATCATGGGTGAAATAAGAATGCCCATCATCATCACTACTATTTAATATTGTTTTAGAAATGTTAGCTTCAGCAACAGGAGAAGAAAAAAATAATTGAAGTAATTAGAATCGGGAAAGAAGAGACAAAACTCTCACTCTTTGCAGATGACATAATGGTATACGTAGAGAATCCCAAAAGATCATCTAAAAAACTACTAGAATAATTAACATTAAAAAATTTGCAGAATATAAAATATACTCTCATAAATCCTCAACATTTCTATATATGACTAGCAAGATATAGAAGAAAGAACTTAAAAGAGAAACCCCATGCAAAATAACCTCAGACAATATAAAATACCCAGGCATTTACCTACCAAGGCAGACTCAAAAAATTTTTGAAAACAATTCCAAAATACTTCTCACACAAATAAAATCAGATTTAAATAACTTGGCAAACATCAACTGCTCATGGATAGTTTGAACTAATATAATAAAAAAATGATAAATCTACCAATACTAAAAAAAACTTGTTTAGTGTACTGCCAATTAAAATTCAAAAAAATTGCTTTAATGAGTTAGAAAAAAATTGTAAGTAAATTTATACAAAGAGGGGCAGCTAGGTGGCACAGTGAATAGAGCACTGGCACTGGAGCCAAGAGTACCTGAGTTCAAATGGGGCCTCAGACACTTAGGCCTTGGGCAAGCCACTTAACCCCATTTGCCTTGCAAAAAACTAAAAAAAAATCATATGGAGAAATAAAAAGTCAAGAATGTCCAGGGATTTGAACAAAAGTTCAAATGAAGGAGACTTATCCTAACCAGATCTAAAATTATATTATAAAGCATCAGTCATCAAAACTGTCTAGTATTGACTAAGTAATAGAGTGGTGGACCAGTGGAATAGACTAGGTGCAATAGCAGGAAATGATTATAGTAATCTGTTGTTTGATAAACCCAAAGAGTCCATGTTATTGGAATAAAAATTTTCTCTTTGATAAAATCTGTAGTGAAAATTGGAAGTTAGTATGGCAGAAACTTGTATTAGACCACAATTCATACCCGACACCAAGATAAGTTCAAAATGTATACTGTATTTAGGCATAAAAAACAAAATTGTAAGCAAACTAGAAGATCAAGGAGTATTATATATGTCAGATCTATGGAAAGAGAAGCAGTTTATGAGCAAGGAAGAGATGGAGAACATCATGAACAATATATTATGTAATTTTAATTCCATTAAATTAAAAATCTTTTGCACAGACAAAACCACTGTAACCAAGATCAAAATAAATGTAGTAAATTGGGAAATAATTTTTACAACTAGTATTCATGACAAAGGACTCATTTCTAAAACATACAGAGAATTGAATCAAATTTTCAAAAAAAAAACCACCATTCCTCAACTGACAAATGATTGAAGGATATGCAAAGGCAATTTACAAATGTGGAAAACCAAGTGATCCATAGTCACAGAAAAAATATCTCTAAATCACTACTTATTAGAGAAATACAAATTAAAGCATCTCTGAGGTACCACCCCATACCTCTCATACTGGCCAATATGACTAGAAAGTACAATAATCAATGTTGGAAGGAAAATGAGAAATCTGGGACACTAATACATTGTTGGTGAAGCTGTGAACTCATCCAAACTTTCTGAAGAGCAATTTGGAATTATGTGTAAAGGGCAACAAAAATGTGCATGCCTTTTGATGCAGCAATACTGGGTTTGTAGAATGAAGAAATTATGAAAAAGGGTAAAAATATCTCTTTTTCAAAAATAATCATAGCAGCCTTCTTTGTGGTGGCAAAGAATTGGAAATTAAGTGAATGTCCTTCAATTAGGGAATAGCTTAGCAAACTCTATGTATATGTATGTCATGGAACATTATTGTTCTAATAGAAACCAGGAAGAATGGGAATTCAGGGAAGCCTGGAAGGATTTACATGAACTGATGCTGAGCAAGATGAGCAGAAGCACAAAAGCATTGCATACTCTAACAGCAACATGGACGTGATGATCAACATTGATGGACTTTCTCATTCCATCATTTTAACAATTATGGGCAATTTTGGACTCCCTGTGATGGAGAATATCATATGTATTCAGAGAAAGAATTGTGGAGTTTGACCATAGACCAAAGACTATTACCTTCAATTTAGAAAAAAAAAAACAATGTTATTATGTAATTTTGCTATATCTTATACTTTATTTTCTTCCTTAAGGATATAATTTCTCTCTCATCACATTCAACTTAGATCAATATATACCATGCAAACAGTGTAAAGGAGGCAAGAATAGGGCAAAAATTTTAAAACTCAAAATAAATGAAATCTTTCTTTAAAAAATAAAATGGTGGACAGAGCACCAACCCTGGAGTCAGAAATCCCTGAGTTCAAAATCTGACTTCAAACACTTAATAATTACCTAGCTATGTGGTCTTGGGCAAGCCACATAACCCCATTGCCTAGCTAAATCTATAAAAACAACAACAACAACAAAAAATGGTTCAGTGAAGAAATAACATACACACTTAATAGGGTATAGAAGTCTATCTTATCCTGGAGAAAAATGAGAGGAAAGGGAGGAGATAAGGGAGATCGGGGAGGAAGGCAGGGAGAAGGTGATAGAAGAAAGGGAATATCTTGGGAGAGGGCAGTCAGTTACAACACACTTCTGAGCAGGAATAAGGTGAAAGGAGAGAGAGAATAGCATAAGTCAGAGGGGGGAGGAATAGAATAGAGGAAAATACAGTTAGTAATGTCGAAAATATGGGTAAAGATATAGAAGCAACATCTTTGGTCAACTTACGATAAAGAGGAAACTCATCCCAGAAACAGAGCCAATGGAATCTGAATACAGACTGAAGTACCCATTTTTTCTCATTTCATTTCCCTTGAAGTTTCTCTCTTTTTTATGGGGACAGGTGTTTGTGTTTACTTTCACAATAAGTTTATTTTAATAATATAATTTAATAAACCATAAAAATAGTCAGGAAAAAGTTTTGCAATGGAGTGGAAGTGGGGAAGGTGACGGGGAATAAGTGAGCCTTTGCTCTCAATAGAAATGGTTCAGAGAGGAAATAACATGGGGTAGAGAACTCAATAGTGTATAGAAAACTATCTTACCCAAGAGGAAAAAAGGAGAGGAAAGGAATGGTAGAAAAGGAACAGGGAATTTTTATTAAAGATATTATTTGAGTTTTCCAATTTTCTCCCAATCTTGCTTCCCTCCCCCCACCCCCACCCCACAGATAGCACTCTGTCAGTATTTAATTTGTTTCCATGTTGTAGATTGATCCAAATTGGGTGTGATGAGAGAGAAATCATATCCTTAAAGAGAACAGAATTCTCAGAGGTAACCCGATCAGATAATAAGATATCTGTTTTTTTTTTTCCAAATTAAAGGGAATAGTCCTTGTACTTTGTTAAAACTCCACAGCTCCTTATCTGGATAGAGATGGAACTCTCGTTTGCAGACAGCTCAAAATTGCTCCCAAAAGTTACACTGATGGAATGAGCAAGTCCTTCAAGGTTGAACATCACTCCCATGTTGCTGTTAGGGTATACAGTGTTTTTCTGCTTCTGCTCATCTCACTCAGCATCAGTCCAAGCAAACCCCTCCAGATTTCCCTGAAATCTCGTCCCTCCTGGTTTCTAATAGAACAGTAGTTTTCCATGACACACATATACCACAGTTTGCTAAGCCATTGCACAATTGACGGACATTTACTGGATTTCCAATTCTTTGCCACCACAAACAGAGCTGCTATAAATATTTTTGTACAAGTAATGTTTTTACCCTTTTTCCTCATCTCTTCAGGGTATAGACCCAGTAGTGGTATTGCTGGGTCAAAGAGTATGCACATTTTTGTTGCCCTTTGGGCATAGTTCCAAATAGTTCTCCAGAAGGGTTGGATGAGTTCACAGCTCCACCAACAGTGTAGTAGTGTCCCAGATTTCCCACATCCCTTCCAACAATGATCATTATCCTTCCTCGTCATAATGTACAATCTGAGAGGTGTGAGGTGGTACCTCAGAGAAGCTTTAATTTGCATTTCTCTAATAATTAATGATTTAGAGCATTTTTTCATATGGCTATGGATTGCATTGATCTCCTCATCTGTAAATTGCCTTTGCATATCCTTTGACCATTTGTCAGTTGGGGAATGGCATTTGGTTTTACAAACAAGACTCAGTTCTCTGTATATTTTAGAAATGAGTTCTTTGTCAGAATCATTAATTGTAAAGATTGTTTCCCAATTTACTACTTTTCTTTTGATCTTGATTACATTGGTTTTATCTGTGCAAAAGCTTTTTAATTTAATGCAATCGAAATCATCTAATTGGTTTTTAATGATGTTCTCCAACTCAACAGTCATAAACTGTTCCCCTTTCCATAGATCTGAAAGGTAGACTAGTCCTTGAACATCTAATTTGCTTATAGTATTGTTTTGTATGTCTATGTCCTGTAACCATTTGGATCTTATCTTGGTAAAGGGTGTGAGGTGTTGGTCTAATCTAAGTTTCTTCCATACTAACTTACACTTATCTCAGCAGTTTTTATCAAAGAGGGAGTTTTTATCCCAGTGGCCTGACTCTTTGGGTTTATCAAACAGCAGATTACCATACTCCTCTCCTGCTTTTACACCTAGTCTATTCCACAAGTCCACCACTCTATTCCTCATCAATACCAAATAGTTTTGATGACTGATGCTTTATAATATAATTTTAGATCGGGTAGTGCTAAGCCACCTTTGTTTGCATTTTTTTTCATTAAGCTCCTGGAAATTCTTTACTTTTTATTTCTCCATATGAATTTACTTACAATTTTTTCTAACTCATTAAAGTAATTTTTTGGAATTTTGATTGGTAGGGTACTAAACAGATAGTTTAGTTTTGGTAGAATTGTCATTTTTATTATATTAGCTCTCCCTATCCATGAGCAGTTGATATTTGCTCAGGTATTTAAATCTGATTTAATTTATGTGAGAAGTGTTTTATAATTGTTTTCAAAAAGATTCTGAGTCTGTCTTGGCAAATAGACTCCCAAATATTTTATGCTGTCTGAGGTTACTTTGAATAGGATTTCTCTTTCTAGCTCTTCCTGCTGTTTCTTGCTAGACATATATAGAAAAGTTGAGGATTTATGGGGATTTATTTTATAACCTGCAACTTTGCTAAAATTGCTAATTGTTTCCAGTAGATTTTTAGATGATTTCTTGGCTTTCTCTCGGTAGATCATCATCATCTGGGAAGAGTGAGGGTTTTGTTTCTTCCTTCCCAATTATAATTCATTTAATTTCTTTTTCTTCTCTAATTGCTGATGCTACCATTTCTAATACAATATTGAATAGTAGTGGTGATAATGGGCACTCTTGTTTGAGCCCTGATCTCATTGGGAATGCCTCTAGCCTCTCCCCATTGAATATAATGCTTGTTGATGGTTTCAGATAGATAATGCTAATTATTTTAAGGAACAGTCCATTTATTCCTACACTCTCTGGTGTTTTTAATAGGAATGGATGCTGTACTTTGTCAAAAGATTTTTCAGCATCTGTTGATATGATCATATGATTTCTGATAGGTTTGTTATTGATATAATTGAGTATATTAACATTTTTCCTAATATTGAACCAACCTTGCATTCCTGGAATAAATCCTACTTGAACATAATGTATTATCCTAGTGATGACTTGTTGTAGTCATTTTGCTAAGATTTTATTTAGGATTTTTGCATCTATATTCATCAGGGAAATAGGTCTGTAATTTTCCTTCTATGTTTTAACTCTTCCTGGTTTAGGTAACAGTACCATACTGGTTTCATAAAAAGAGTTAGGCAGAGTTCCATCTTTTCCTATTTTTCCAAAGAGTTTATATACAACTGGAACCTATTGTTCCTTAAATGTTTGGTAGAATTCACTTGTGAATCCATCAGGCCCTGGAGATTTATTTTTAGGGATTTCAATAATGGCTTGTTGCATTTCTTTTTCTGAGATAGGGTTGTTTAAGTATTTATTCTCTTCTTCATTTAACCTGGGCAACTTAAATTTTTGTAAATACTCATCCATTTCACTTAGATTATCAAATTTATTGGCATAGAGTTGGGCAAAGTAATTTTGAATTATTACTGGAATTTCCTCCTCATTGGTGGTAAGTTCACCTTTTTCATTTATAATACTAGCAATCTGGTTTTCTTCTTTCTTTTTTTAATCCAAATTGACCAGAGGTTTATCAATTTTATTGTTTTTTTCATATTACCAACTTTTGGTTTTATTTATTAATTCAATAGTTTTTTTGCTTTCGATTATATTAATTTCTCCTTTACTTTATAAAATTTCTAATTTGGTATTTTATTGGGGATTTTTGATTTGTTCTTTCTCTAATTTTTTTAGTTGCATGTTTAGTTCATTGATTTCCTCTTTCTCTAATTTATTCATATAAGCATTTAGAGCTATAATATATCCCCTGAGAGTTGCTTTGAATGAATCCCATAGGTTTTGGTATGTTGTTTCATTATTATAATTATCTAGTAAAAAATGGTTAAGTCTTTCTATAATTTGTTTTTTGGCCCACTCATTTTTTAAAATGAGGTTATTCACTTTCCAATTTGTTCTAGGTCTATATCTCCTTGGCCCAGTATTGCATGTGACTTTTATTGCATTGTGATCTGAGAAAGATGTATTCACTATTTCTGCCTTTCTGCAGATGATCATTAGGTTTTTACATCGTAGTACATGGTCAATTTTTGTGTAAGTTCCATGTAATGCAGAGAAAAAGGTATATTCCTTTCTATTCCCATTCAGTTTCCTCCATAAGTCTACTATATCTAATTTTTCTAACAATCTATTTACCTCCCTAATTTCTTTCTTGTTTGTTTTATGATTTGATTTATCTATATCTGATAGTGGGAAGTTGAGGTCTCCCACTAGTAGAGTTTTGCTGTCTATGTCTTCCTGTAATTCTCTCAGCTTCTCCTCTAAGAATTTGGGTGCTGTCCCACTGGGTGCATATACATTCAATATTGAAATGACTTTATTGTCTATGGTACCTTTTAGGAGGATAAAGTTTCCTTCCTTATTTCTTTTAACACTATCTATTTTTGCTGCTGCTTTGTCTGAGATAAGGATTGCTACCCCTGCTTTTTTTTTACTTCAGCTGAAGCAAAATATATTTTGCTCCAACCTTTTACCTTTACTCTATATGTATCTCTCTGCTTCAAATGAGTTTCTTGTAAGCAGCATATTGTAGGATTCTGGTTTTTCTTATGTTTTCTGGGAGAGTTCATTCCATTCACATTCAAGGTTATGATTTCTAATTCTTTATTGCCCTCTGTGATATCTTGCCTCTATTTGTATTTTCCCCCCTTTCCCCCCTTTTATCCATATTCCCCAATATTTTGTCTTTGAATACCATTACCTTCAGTACATTTGCCCTCCTATACCACACCCTCCCCTTTCTTTCCCCTTTCCCTTTTTCCCTTTTCCCTTCCCTTCCTTTTGTTATTTCCCCTTATTTCCCCCACTTTCCTACCCTTTCTCACTCCCCCCCTTTTCCCCTTTTAATACTTGAATGGTTAGATATTTTATAAGTTAACTGAGTATGTGTAGGTTGACTTTAAGCCAAGTCTGATGAGAAGATTCAAGTGTTTCTCCTATGCTCCCTTCTTCCCCTGTATTACCATAGGATTTTGTGCCTCTTAGTGTAATGAAATTTGTCCCCTTCAATCCCCTTCCTCCTCCCATTTCTTTCCTGTACCCCTTTTTAGGTCGGTAGTGTGTTTTTTTAGATTATTCTATCTAGGTCATAGAAAATTGAGTGTCTGTCCCTTCTAGTTCAGTGTATTCTATTGGATAGAGTCAAAATTCCTGAGTTATTAGAGTCTTTCTCCCAAGTGGGGTTAAAGCCAGTTACATCCCATTAGACAGCAGTCTCATGGATAGGTCATGGATGTCCATCATTTCTGGCTAGGTGTGTTTTCTCTGTTAGAGTTACATTTCTCAAGATTTATGAGAGTCTCCCCCACCATGCTGGAATATAGCCAGTTTCAACGTACTGGATTGCATTTTTTTTCCTTTTACCGCGCCCTTTTTTTTAACCTTTCCATGTGTCTCTTGAACCTCCTGTTTGATATCCAAATTTGCTGTTTAGCTCTGGACTTTTCATCAGAAATTTTTGGAACTCTTCCATTTCGTTAAATGTCCATCTTTTTCCCTGGAAGAGAAGGCTCAGCTTTTCAGGAAAGTAGATTCTTGGCTGCATTCTAAGCTCCCCTGCTCTTCGAAATATCTCGTTCCAGGCCCTTCGATCCCTTAAACTTGATGCAGCCAGGTCCTGCATGATCCTTACTGTGGCTCCTTTTTATTTAAATTGCTTCTTTCTGGCTCCTTGCAGGATTTTCTCTTTTATCTGATAGTTCTGCACTTTGGCCACAACCTTTTTTAGTGTTTTCATTTTAGGATATTTTTCTGGTGGGGATCGATGTACTCTTTCAATAACTACTTTGCCCTCCAATTCTATGATATCAGAGCAGTTTTCCATTACGAGATCCTGTAATATTAAGTCCAGGCTTTTTTTCTCTTCAATGTTTTCAGGAAGTCCTATAATTTTCAGGTTTCCCCTTCTCGATCTGTTCTCGAGGTCAGTAGTTTTGTTGATGAGGTATTGTACATTTGCTTATATTTTTTCTATTTTTTGATTTTGTTTAACTGACTCTTGCTGTCTCATGGAGTCATAAGTTTCCGTAGATTCCATTATTTTTTGGGGAAAGGAGTTTTCTTCATTAACCTTTTGCAACTCCTTTTCCAATTGGTCAATTCTACTTTTGAAAGAGCTTTCCATTTGACCAATTGAGGTTTTGAGAGGATTACTTTCTTTTTGCATTTGCTCGTTTGAGGATCTGAGAGAATTATTCTCATTTTGTAGTTGTCCAATTGATGATCTGAGAGATTTATTCTCCTTTTGTGTTTGTCAAATTTTACTTTCTAAGGTATTAATTGTCTCTCCCAAATTTTTAAGCTCCTTCCTTATTTCTTCAAGGAAGTCTTTCTGTGCTGGAGACCAGATTGTATTATCCTCAGAGGTTCTAGGTCTCTCTGAGTTGGGGTCTTTCCCTTCCAGGAATTTTTCTATGGATCCACCTTTCCACTGACCCTTCTTCATTATGCTAAGACCTTGACTTGGAGTGCGGGCTGGTTCACCTGGGCTTGGGATCTCTAAATGCTTTACTGAGTGCAGCTTCTCTGCCTGGCCAGTAGGAGGTGCTGGTTGCCCTCTCTGGAGTGTCTGTGACCTTGGTTGGGAGGCCTTCTCCTTTTGCCCAAAGGGAGGAGTTGGAGCTTTTGAATCCTTTTGCTTTCAATCAGTGTTGGCCTTTACCCTGGCCTGAGCTGATTCCTCAGCTGGGCTGGTTCTTCTGCTCACACACCAGGGCCTGAGACAGAATTAGTTTGCATTTGTTTGGGAGGAGGCCTCTGTGCAATGGAGGCATGGACTCAGAGTTTCTCAGACCTGAGGAGCCCAGGGATCATGTCCACAGCTCTCCTGCACCAGACCTCTCCCAACAGCCCCTTCCCCAAGCTCGCGGGGGACAGCACCAACACCAGCACCTCTGTGTCCCCGCACACACAAGGCCCCCTCGTACAGCCCCACCGCTGATCCAGCAGGTCCGGCTCTCGGGCCCTCAGACTCCTGGCTCCAAATCAGCTGTCAATCTGGCTGATCACAGGCTGATCTTCCCTCGGAGCCCAGACTCACCCGCCGGTACTCATCCAAGGCTGCTGCAGTAGACAAATCCTGAGGTAGATTTTTCTCTCCTGGCTTTTCGTTCTGGGTTTCCTAGTTCGGAATTCTTTTAAGATGTTTGTTTCATGTGATAGATGGAGAAGAGATCAGGAGACTTTAAAACTGTGCCTTTCTTCTCTCCGCCATCTTGGCAGCCCCCCCCCCACTTTATTTTACTTGAGATTTCTCTATCTTTCATTTTTTGGGAAGAGGATTATGCTTACTTTCACAATAAGATGACTATAGTATTTTGAAAATAAATAAATCATTAAAAATGAATGTTAAAACTAACTACTCTTACATGTATTTGTAAAAAATACAACTATTAAATATTAAAAATAGTGCAAATGTTACAATACTAAATTTTACATGACTCAGAAAAGTGAAACTAGGAAATATCAAATCGTAATTGTGATTGCAGGTCTTATCCCTAGAAAGCTAAATGGAACAGCACTGCTCCTGCAGTTATAAAAGACCTGACCTCAAACATGTCCCTAGATGCTTACTAGTTATATGACTCTGCAAATAATTTAAGTTCCACCTGCTTCAGTTTCTCCCACTATAAAATGAAGACTGTGGTAGGTCCTACTAGTCAGGAGGACTAAAAGACATAATAGTCATTAAGTGTTTAGTGTAGGTTCTAGGACATAGTTGGTGTTTCCTTAAAACTTATTTCTTGCCTTTCTCCTAGATTCCTTTACTTTTTTAAATCCAGGGTGATTGAATTTGGAGATATAAATATATTTCTCATTACTGTGCTGAACAAACACAAGGTTCTCCTAAGGAGTCTAAAAAGTGGTATTTACAGATAAAAGAACATGATTAGGTAATGAAAGTTCAAAGTAGTTTTTTTCTTGTTCCATTGACCACACTAGAGCTTTGTGAACTGCTACCAGTGATATTTGACTCAGGGTGAACAGATAAAGATGCTGAAATGAAAAAGACTCCTTTTGTTGCCTGTAGAGCCAATAGTGGCTAGCAGCAATACTGGCATGACTTGCATCCGGAAAGGAAGACACAATGTGATTGATCCCTTTTAATTTCTGCCAAGATATTTGCTTTCCTGGTTCCTGCTTAGGCTACAATAAGGGCACAGTTTGTCATCTAAAATGGCACGTCCTTTAGACCTGAGTTATATGTGACTAGAGACAGATGTCCACATTCTCATATGGTTAAAAAGAACCAGGTAGGGTAATTCTGAATATGCTCCTTGAGATAATACTTATTACCTGTCTGATTAGTGAGAGCATGTAATTTTATTATAAATTCTTAAGTTTTTTGGTTTAATGTTTTTGTTCTTGTTTGTTTTGTAGACATATTGGCAGTCAGAATAAGCCCACTACCTCTTAAGGGAATGAAATAAAACATATAATATTACAAAGAAAATTCTTAAAAATATATGCATACACATATATGGATGATGGTGATGATTATGATGATGTTGATGATGTTTGTCTTTTGTTCTCAAAGAAGATCAAGACAACAGGCAGCTGATGCCATGACAAGCAAGTGAATTGAATTTGAGTGAAAATTTGTGTTAAGTCATCAGCATTACTTTCTCCACTGGAGTCATCTAGGTCCAGTGGTCAAATATAAATCAGGATGACTGAAGATGATTCTGGATATGAGGTGATAAGGTTTAAGTGACTTGCCCAAGGTCACAGAGCCAGTAAATACGAAGAAGCTAAGGTCAACTTTGAAGGCCAAAATGACATCACGACAATAGAGAAAAGTTAGTGTGTCTGACTGTAGCTTATCAGACAAGTATTAGCTTGGAATGTTCTACCACAGATTAGGCACAGATAGCCAAGGTGAATTTCTGGTTACTCCAAAATTATGTATCTCACATTTCCTTTGAGTTGCTTCAATTCTGCCTTGCTCAAATATGAGGAATTCCATGTTGGGCAGTCCTGCGCCAATGTCTCCTTTGCTGTACAATTAATTCCAGAGTTCTGCAGACAGACCTTCAGAGTTTCCTCGAATCACTTCTGTTGACCCTCATTGAATGCCAACCTTGTGTGATATCTCCATTAAATGGTCTTTCTTCATTTGAACAATGTAGTCAGCTCACCATTCTCATTTTGAGTAACCTTTGTCTAGTTGGGAGGTTAACTCAAGAAAGGATCTCAGTATCTAGTATCTTCTCTTGTCAGGTGATCTTTGGAATCTTCCTAAGACAGTTTAAAGGGGAAACAATTCTGTTTCCTGGCATGGCTCTGAAAGACTGTCCAGGTGTCATAGGTGTACAGTAATGAGGTAAGCATAATGACTCTGTAGAACCAATTTGGTAGTGTGTGGGATAAGAATCCACCAAAAATAATATAGAGACTCCTATGAGGAAAAGAAAGAAAGTTTATTTTGGCTTTTCTCAAGAAAAGGGCACACTTCAAGTCTCACAAAGGTAGTGAAGATCAAGATGCTGACCAAGATGACAGTCAAACACGATTATATGGCCTAGCACAATTCCCCCATCCCTAGTCCCCTCTCTTCTAAGCTGATTGGTTAAGGTTTTCAGAGTTACAATCTTTACACAAAAATCTACCCAGCAACAAAGCGAAGAATGAAATATTTTCATGGAATATTACCTCATCCTCCAGATGGTGAGGGTATCAGAAGAAGATGACCTTTTGTTATATAAATGAATTAATGTCTGAGTATGCAAAGTCTTCTAAAACCTCTACTATCTTAGTTTAATATTTATCATTAAACAAGAGAAGGATGTCTACCATGGTTAACTAAGAATACAAGGTCTCTTCTCTGGAAGTATTCCACTATTTCCCTCCATAACAAAATCAATGGAAGGTCTTTCTGGAAATAGTCCACTGTTTCCCTCCCTAACAGAATCGGTGGGGGGGGGGTGTCTGACTAAGAATGCAAGACCTTTCTCCCTCTTTCTTCTAAGAATACTCTAAGAGTAATAATCTGTCTTTGTTTTAATGATTTTTAACCCTGAGAGGGCTTGACTAGGAATAGTAACTCTTAAGAGGGAATATTCCACTTAAACCCTCCTCTTGTTATTTTATAATTGAAGTCCTCTCACACCATCCTGATATATTTTTTTCAGTCAGAGGGTCAAATTTATCATCCTTTTTTTTCTTTACTCCTTCTTCTTGTTCAATTAGGACCCATACCTGACTCTTTAAGTTCATGAGGTGAATGTTATTTTCAATTTTAAACATTTTAGATCAAATATTTTGGACTATTTAGGTGATTAATTTTTCTATACAGGGTAGCCAAATTGGCACTAAAATAACCCCACTTACAGAAATCAGAACAAACCCCAAAATTTGCTTCCACCAGCTTCCTTCAAACCAAGACCACCAGGATATATTAAAGGATGATGACCAGGTTTGTATTGGAACATGGGTTATCATTCTAATATTTCTTGTAATTTCTTTAACTGATTTGTGATTATCATCGATTCTCATGCAACAGTTAGATAAATTTAGTTTTGCACAAACATTGCCTTCTTCTGCCTACAAGTAATGTAAGATGAGCCTATGTCGCAAGGCAACTTCTCAGGTCTGAGTGGCCTGATCAGGTAAGAAATCCAGTTCCTTTGAAATTTGGTTTATAACAATTTCCAAAATTGCCTGGAGTCTGATTAGTCTGTTGAGAATGTAAATCAGGGTTCTGCAACCCCAGCTCCCATCCTGGTCCCAAGTAGCAGGGCCATAAGTTTGGATAATTTTTTCTTGGGTCCATTTATTTCCCCATCCATTTGAATCACCTGTGGCAGTTAGAGAGGTATCCATACTTCTCTTATTTTCCTTTAGATTCTCATAAACTTTGATTCCAATTTGTCTTTCATCTTCCAGTGAATGGAAAAAAAAATTAGGTCTAATTGATCCTATATAGCAATTTCCAGTCCAGTCTTTTTGGAGGCGACTATAGGCTGTGAGGTCACAAATCCAATAATGCCCCTTTAATGATGCACGTTCTTTTTCAAAAAAATTTTGTTCTTTTAGGGGTGAAGGGATAATAGTATTCGTCTTGCCAACCTAGGAGTCCTCCATATATTGAGGGGACATATGTACATTCCATAAGATAACTTCATTATTCCATATACATTCTCTAATTAAACTCTTTCCAATATTATTTTCAGTACTCCAAAAAAAGTTGAAATACTTCATCTTTTCTGTTCCCTGTCTCCACCCTCACCTATAAGCAGGTTGAACAAATATATCTTTCTCATTCTGCTTTTGGCAATCTATCAGCTTAGATTATGTCCTTGTCAATCTGATGTTTGTTAGGAAAGGCAATTCACACTATACCCCTGATTTTGTTTTTGCACAAGCTTCCCATTTTTCCCTTACATCTAATATGGGTGGAATTCTAGTCAGAGATATACTGAGTGCAATTGATAACCTCATAGTATTCATGCTGTATGTTCACCTGAATTTAATATCTTCTAACCATTGCTCATTTCTAGTATGATCAAGGCAGAACAACCCTTCCCTAACTTCTTTTCTCCCAAGATTCCAAGAACCTCATTCAATAATGCACAGGGGTTCTATTACTTAGTAACCATTCTGTTCTTAAAGGTATCAGAATTGAAGGCCATTGCTCAAGACTCTGCCCCCCCCACATATCCAGCAGTTAGTTAAATTAAAGGTGTTAGCTATGGTCTGTAATAAAGCACCAAATTGGTTATCAGGTTGATTTTGGTTTACTGGCTTGGACATCACCAGATTTAGAACCGAGAGGGCCAAACTCAGGGAGTGATGCTGTAGTTGCATGTGATAAAATAATTGTGGAGAAGGATAGAAAGGCAAGAAAAAAAAGCTCTATCACAAAGGTGAAAAGCAGAAGGATTATAATTACAAAAAAAATAAGTGATATGCACAACTCTCAATGCCAGAGGAAGGGGGGGTGTATTCCTTAAGGTTCATGTATCTACCCTTCTTCCTTAATCTAATCTTTAGTTCCTCAGGAATACCAGGGGATGCTATCTACTCGGCCGGGGGTGAAACAGGTCCTTTTGCTTGAGTATGATGGGTCCAACCTTTCTCTCAGGTCTGTATAGCAGTGTGAGAAATGAGCAGAACTTGAAATGGACCTTCCCACACTGGGGCAAGCTTTTCTTCTTTCCAGCTCCTTTTCAGCACCAAGTCTCCTGTTTGGTATTTATGTACTGGAAATCCCAATGGTGGAGTCTGAGCTATGAGTCCTTTTTTCTGTAGAGAAAACAAAGTCTTTACCAAAGATTATACATACTCCCTTAAAAATTGGTTTTGGCTACTCCATTCCAACTAAATCCCAGTCCCAGTACTGGGGAAGGGATGCCTATATGGGAGCTAATATGGAGATAATCCTATATCCCTTCGAGGTTTTCCCTAATCATTAAAAGGGCTAAGGGGAGACATTTGGTCCAAGGAAGCTGAGTCTCTATTATTAACTAAAAGTTAAAGTTGTTTCTTAATTTCTGGATTCATTCTCTCCACCTTTCCAGATGAGGGCAGGTGTCATGGTGTATGTAATTCCTGTGAAATTTCAAGGACCCTCATAAGGACCTGAATGACTTTTCCTGAAAAATGGGTACCTTGGTCCAAGTCTATTCTTTCCACCAGTCCATTTCTGGGGATGATACATTCCAATATAACCTTATAAACTATTGAGGTAATGGCCTGAGCTACAAAAAAAAAAGCCTACACCTAAGAAGTCAGATGATCAAACACAATCAAAAGGTATTTCAACCTTCCTATTGGGGCAAGTTTGTTAAAATCCACCAGTATACTCTGTAAATGGTCTGATTCCAGGTGGAAGACCTCCAGCTGTAATTCTGCGTAGGGTAGACTTGTTTGTCCTTCAACACACAAGGCAGCTTTCTAATAGTTATTTTGCAAGAGTATATAAACCCAGAGTCACAAAGAGGGTTAAGACTGCATCGCACAAGTTCTGGACATCCCAATTACTTACCTGATGCAGATTTTGGAGTAGTCATAGCATACTGGCCTGATTGATTACTTCCCTTCCATCTGGGAGGACCCATTTCCCTTGCTCATCTAACACTGCCCCCAGGTATTTTGCTTTAATTTGTTCCTTTTCAGGACTGGTGGAGGTATAGTTGGAGAAAAGGTGGGAATTAACAAAAATATAGACTCACCATCAGGTGGTTACCCTTCTCCATCTCTGCGGACTTCCTCATCTGCCAATCTATTTCCCTTTGCCTCAGAGGATTGTCTTGTATGATGACTTCCTACATGAATAATAGCCACATATTTTAGGAAGTGGAGATTCTTCAAAATGTCATATATTAAGGTGGTATATACTAATTTTTTACCTTTACCGTATATCATTCTTCACTCACCCCAGATCTTCCCAAAGACATAAACCATGCCCCATGCATACTTTGAGTCTGTATAAATATTTCCCCCTTTTTCTTTTATTAATTCCAAGGCCTGGTTAAATGCATATAGTTCACAGATTTGTGCTGACCGTGATTTTGGCAAATGGACAACTTCTACCAGTGTCATTCTATCCCCATCAATTATTGCATATCCATTGATTTTTTTCCCACCTGATACCCTGGAGGAGCCATCAATAAATAAATTAGCTGAATTTGGTACTGGTAATTCTTGTAAGTCTATTCTTACTTTCATCTGAAAATCAATTAATTCTAAACAACAGTGGTCCTCCACTTCCTTTAGGGTAGAGGGTAGGGTGGACAAAAATGAAGCAGGATTAAGATTATTATCTTATACTATAATAAGGTCATCTCATTCTAACAAAATAGCTTCATATTTTAGAATTGTGAAATCAGCCATCATCCTGCCTATTGATTAAGGATGGTCCTGATTTGATGGGGGTACATTTACCACTAAGGCTTCCCCAAAGGGTACTTTCCTGCTTTCTTTCACCAGTACTGCAGTGGCTGCTACAGCCTGAAAACAAGTGGGCCAACCTCTTACCACTGGGTCCAAAATTTTAGAGAGAAATGCCACTGGTCACCTCTGCCCTCCTCTTATTTGAGCAAGGATCCCCAGAGCCACTCCTCCCTCTTTATTAACAAATAAGTGAAAGGGTTTGTCTAATGTTGGTAGAGCAAGTACTGTGGGTGTTAGTAGGGCCTGCTTTAGTTTATGGATATTTTCTTCTCCCTCTTTTTCCCAGGAAATAATATTAGGTTGGGGGGTCTTCTAATAAATAATAATACAGTAAATATAGCATAGGAATCTATCCAATTTGGCAGTATCCAACCAGTCCCAAAATATTTCTTAATTCCTTTTTAATTCTAGGGAGTGTTGTTTGCAAAATACCAGAGATCCGGTCAGGATCCAGCTTCTTACTCCACTGATGAAATGACCTAAATACTTTACATCCCTTTCTAGAAACTGTAAATTATTCCTTGAGATTCTTAGTCCTTATTCCTTTAAATAATTATTGAGTTGGATAGTAGTTTACTTACTACCTCTCTTTTTGTGTCTGTTATCAACAAGTCATCCACATATTGTAAAATTAAAATTCCAGGAGGGATAGTAAATTTAGAAAGGATTTCTTCCAGACCCTTCCTTAAAAGATTTGGAGAGTCTGTATATACTGTGGGCATACACACCATGGAAGTTGTTGTTTCCTCTCAGAATCTGGGTCTTCCCATTCAAATGCATATAAATCTCTACTTTCCTCATCTAAAGGCCAGGCTCAAAAGGCATCTTTAAGATCAATTACACTAAACCATTTGCTATTCCCAGGTATTTTCCCCCAACAAAGTATGTGGGTCTGGTACAACATTATATGCTGATAACACTATTTTATTAATATCTCTTAAATCCTGGAATTGTTCAATGAACCCATGGCACCCCTAGTCTTCCAACTCTATCAATGAAAATACATGTTTCTATCTATGTTTCAATAAGCAATCCCATTTCATGTGCCCCTCTTTTCCACACCTAAGGAGACATTACTGACTCTTACATAGCCTGCATTGTTTATAACATTACTCTGGACTGCCTTTCTGGTCAGGAATTAGTTACAAAATAAACTATAAGCATTCTTTGGGCAGTAGGGTTAGCTATACCCAAACCAGAATACTTCCTCATTTGTCCTTTCAGTTGGTTTAGGAAAGTGGACAGGGCCTCATCCTTTTCCAGATGGATTTCTTGAACCTTATTAAGATTTTGTCTTTTAGGTACTGTCCTTCTAATTCCTTGAATAATAAAATCTCTTAAATATTTCATATGATCCCTATGAAGTGTTATGTTGATCCCAGTTTGGGTCCTGCAATGGGAACTTCTCTTCTCCTCTAGTTCCTTCCTGTGCTAAGGGATGAGAGTCATCCCACACTTGCATGTTCCTCTCCAGTGAACATAATTCCTAGAATAGCTGCCAATTTGGACTACGTGTATAAATTGGGGCCCAGGAACTGGGCAATGGTCTGTTACCCTTTCTAGATCCTCTACTAACACTTTCATTTCCTTTTTAAAATTCCTTTTTCACCACTGTTTAGGGGAGCATTTACATATCCAATTCCTCTCTGGACCATGGGAACTTCTCTTAATGGGTAGGTCTTAGACAACCTGGGAATGGAAAAATTCTCCTGATCCTTTAAAGCTATTCTAGTTATCTTCTAAGGGGAACATGTGGGGAAATTATGCTACGTCCAATCAAATTAATCAAGTCCCTTCCTCACCCCCCCCCCACAGGTGGTGAAGAAAGAAGAATCTGCAGGCCTGGAACTGAGCCGGCAGAGCAATGTAAAGAGGGGTTAGTGCAAGCAATGGGTTCCATTGCTTAGAACCGGGCTTTTCCTCCTCCTCCCTATATTTGTCCTTTACTAAGAACTGTCCTGCCATTGGAAAGCCTCAAGGCAGCATAAGCCACCTCCTCTTCATTACGTTGAATTTTTGTACTTACATATACATGTAAGCTTTGATATACCCCATCTTAAGAGGAACCAAACTTTGGCCATAAGATGCTTCCTCTAAGGGGAGCTCCAGTCCAAAATTAGGCAACAATATCTAATCATTTTCTTTCTAACCTTCCCCTGATATTTTAAGTCCTTATTCCAATTACTAAGTTTAAGTCCCAAGGGATTATCTCCCAGTACTTCTGGAAGAGATTACAATAATTTACTGATGTTGCTGTGCTTTGAATTTGACCCTCCCATGTTTTACAGACTAATGCTGTCTCTTGGAATTTATCCTAGGAAGATTATTTATTTCCTTTGTTTAAACGTCAGAGCTCTCAGTCAGCACTTCCAGACCCTTCTGCCTTGTCCTCCAGACTCTAACCACTTGGACTCTGCTATAGACTCTAACTGCTTGGACTTCCAGAATCTCTCCCAGGAGATTGCCTGACAGTTCTACAGACTCTAACTGCTTGGGCTGGCAATTTGATTGAGTGGGAGTATTTCCACCTTCATCCTTTTTTCTGCCCCAAATTAATAGTATGACGAAGGTGAGGTCACCTAGGACTTTACAACACCTAGGTTTGTGTACACAAACTTAAAGACCCATAGCACAGTTCCTGGATCTTCTCCTGTACCATCTCCTTGCAGTCCTGCCTCCAGAGGTCTTCTGGCTTTCAGTTTTGCTCAAGCTAAGTCTCTCTTTGGATTCTTTCCCTCATTCTTTGAGGGATCTACCTGGGCATTAAATCACAAGCTGCTGAAAACATCCCAGCATGGTGCCTGCTTGTGCTTATGGCCAAGAGAGTCTCAGGGAAGGGGTTAAGTTTCCTGGCCAATGCACAATAAACTATATGGATTAAGAATCCACCAAAAAAAGATATAGAGACTCATCTGAACAAAATAAATAAAAGTTTATTTTAGCTTTTCTAGAGAAAAGGGCACATTTCAAGTGTCACAAAGGTAGTAAAGTTCAAGGAGCTGACTGAGGTGACAGTCAAGCAAGATTATATGACCTAGCATGATTCTTCCCCTCCCTAGTCCCCTCTCCTCCAAGCTGATTGGTTATGGTTTACAGAGTTACAAGCTTTACACAAAAAAATCTACCCAGTAACAAAGAGAAGAATAAAATGTTTTCATAGACTATTATATCATCATCCAGATGGTGAGGGTATCAGAAGAAGATGACCTTTTGTTGTCTAAATGAATTAATGTCTGAGTATGCAGTCTTCTAAAACCTCTACTATCTTACTTTAATATTTATCATTAAACAAGAGAAGGCAGTCTACCATGGCTAACTAAGAATGCAAAGTCTCTTCTCTGGAAGTATTCCACTATTTCCCTGCCTAACAAAATCAATGGAAGGTCTTTATGGAAACAGTCCACTGTTTCCCTCCCTAACAGAATCGGTGGGGGGGATGTCTAACTAAGAATACCAGACCTTTCTCCCTCTTTCTTCTAAAAATAATCTAAGAGTAATAATCTGTCTTTGTTTTAATGCTTTTTAACCCTGAGAGGACTTCACTAGGAATATTAACTGTCTCTTTTTTTAGTGTTTTTTTGCAAGGCAAAGGGGGTTAAGTGGCTTGCCCAAGGCCACAAAGCTAGGTAATTATTAATTGTCTGAGACTGGATTTGAACCCAGGTACTCCTGACTCCAGGCAGGTGCGTTATCCACTGCGCCACCTAGCTGCACCCCCAATATTAATTCTTAAGAGGGAATATTCCACTCAGTAGTTATTTTAATACCTTTTTTCTCCCACACTTTCTTTTGGAGTCTCCTAAATACAGAGCTAACTCAATATCAAAATCAATATTAATGCATACTTTCCTGAAAAGTACACTGCCAAGATAAGTTAACATATCCACAGTATTCAAAATTTCTCCATTTGCTGTAATCCAGTTTCACATGATATAGTTCCAGATGGCATAGTGCTGGTTGGGGGAGCACCTGTGTTTTCTTGCTGTAATCCCAAAATTATTAGCACAAGTAGCAGAGAATTGATCTATACTTTGTTGATCTCAGCTTCAGAGCTTGCACTGAGTGCACTAACATCTGCAGATAGAAAATCATACAACACTCTCCACTTTGACCTTCCTTATCTTGTAAGACTTATCAAGTAGAAGAATTGACTGGCAGTGCAGTATCTAATGGTGATTCCCTATTTATCCTTATTGAAAACATTTGACAACATGACTGAAAATATCATATGAAAAATCAAGGCAGAAGGATATATCATTATTTCACTCCATTGGTCACTGGGAAATGTCAAGAGTTTTGTGTATTACCTAGCACTCAGGGCAAGCATGCCACCATGAAATTGACATGCACTACTAGTGAACTTCTCTGGCCAGCCAAATTTTGACATAATTTTCCATAAGCCTTCATAACTGACAGTATCAAAGACCTTGGTCAGATCTACAAACATTGTATATAGATTTTTTTTTCTGCTCCTAGAATATTTCCTGGAATTGTCAGATAGCATATACTATATAGACTATTCCTCAGCCCTTTCTGAAGCCACACTGACTTCCATTTAGGTGACTATTTTCTTTTTTTAATTTAATCTGAATTTTTAAAATTTATTGGTATCCATAGTCACATGTATAGTTTCAAGTTAAAAAATTCCTTCCACCCTACCTTTCCATTCCCCTGCCTTCAATGGCAAACAGTCAAGCTAGCATTTTACATACATATTAGTGGTAAACATGTTTGGAGACTAGTTATTTTTTGTAGGAAGATTTAGAACTAAGTGAAAGAGATACAAAAAAGTTTATTTTATACAGTGTTCATCTGATTTCGAAAGGGTTGTGTGTGTGTGTGTATTTTGTATTGTGTTGTGTTTTTCATCCTCTAGATGGGGATAACATTGTCAATAGCCAGTCAAATACAGTTGTCCTAGCTCTCTGAACTGCTGAGAGGAGCTGCATCCATTAAGGTTGTTTATTTCATAATGTTGCAGTTGATATGTACATTTTTCTCTTGGTTCTACTCCCTTTGTTCATCATCAGATCCTTAACTCATTCCATGCTTCTCTAGAGTCTGACCATTTACTGTTTCTCATAGAACAAAAATATTCCATAGTACTCATGTACCATAATTTGTTTAGCCATTCCACAATTGATGGGCAACCCTCAATTTCCAATTCTTTGCGACAGCCCAAAGAGTTGTTATGAATATTTTTGAGCATGTAGGATTTTCCCATTTCTAATAATTTCTTCTGGATATACACATAAAATTGGAATTACTGGGTCAAATATGAACAGTTTGATTGCTCTGTGGGGATAGTTCCACATTGCTCTCCAGAAAGATTGGATCTAATCACAACTCCACCAGCAATGCATCAATGCTGCAATCCTCCTACAACATCTCCAATATTGATCATTTCTCCTTTGTTGCATGTTGGTTAATCTGATAGATCTGAGGTGATACCTCAATGTTGTTTTAGTTTGCTTTGTCAATAATGATATGGAGCATTTTTTCATATACTTATGTATAGCTTTAATTTCATCATTTGAAAAATGTCTGTTCATATCCGTTGACCATTTATCAATTGCAGAATGACTTATAACCTTATAAATTTGATGGAATTCTTTCTATATTTTAGGTATGAGACCTTTATCAGAACTGCTACTTGTGAAAATTATTTCCCACCCTTCTGCTTTCCTTCTAATTTTTTGGTCGCCTTCATTTTATTAGTACAAACCCTTTTTAATTTAATATAGTCAAAATCATTCATTTTGCAGTATATGTTGTGTTCTAATTCTTGTTTGGCATTAAATTTGCACCCTTTCCATAAATCTGATAGAAAGAACTTTTCTTGGTTTATTAATTTATCTATGGTGTCAGTCTTTATGTCTAAATTTTGTTTCTATTTGACCTTATTTTGTTATAGGGTGTGAGATCTGGATCCATGCCTCACTTTCGCCATACTATTTTCTAGTTTTCCTAACATTTTTTGTCAAATAGTGAGTTCTCATTCTCAAAACTGATATCATTGGCTTTATCAAATAGGAGAATCTTGTAGCTATTTACTGTGGTTTCTTTTGAACCTATTCTCATCCACTGATCCATTATTCTATTTCTTAAGCACTACCAGGTAGTTTTGATGACTGCTACTTTATAGTATAATTTAAGATCTGGTAGAGCTAGACCCCACCTTCCTTTATATTTTTTCATCAGCCCCTTGCTATTCTTGACCTTTTGTTGCTCCAGATGAATTTTGTTAGTTTTTTTCTAGCTCAGTAAATAGTTATTTGGTAGGTTGATTAGAATGGCATTGAATAAATAATTTAATTTGAGTAGAATTGTCATTTTTATCATATTAGTTGACCTAACCATGAGCATTTGATATTTTTTCAATTATTTAGAAATGACTTATTTGGGTGATGAGTGATTTATAATGGTGTTCATACAGTTTCTGGGGTTGTCTTGGGAGGTAGACTCCCAAAAAGCTCATCCATATAGGGTTGTCTATAATTACTTTAAATGGAATGTCTCTTTCTACCTCTTGCTCTTGGGCATTGTTGTTCATGTAGAGAAATGCAGATGATTTATGTGGGTTTATTTTATAACCTACTACTTTGCTGAAATTTTTAATTGTTTAAGGAGTTTTTTAGATGATATTTTCGGGTTCTCTTAATATACCATCATATCATTTGCAAAGAATGAAAGCTTTGCTCCCTTATTGTCAATTCTGATTCCTTCAATTTCTTTTTCTTCTGTTATTTTTACTGCTAACATTTCTACTACTATATTGCATAGTAATATTGATAAAGAATATCTTTGTTTTACCCCTGATTTTACTAGAAATGCCCTGAGTTTATTCCCATTATGTTTAATATTTGATGATGATTTTAGATACTATCTATTATTTTAAGGAAAACTCTATTCCTAAATTTTCTACTGTTTTTAATAGTAATGGATTTTTTTATCAAAGATTTTTTCAGTGGCTATTGATATAATCATATTATGTCTGTTACTTTTGCTACTGATAAATTTAACTATGTTGAGTGTTTTCCTAATGTTGAACCATCCCTGACTGCCTTATAAATCCTACCTAATCATGGTGTATTATCCTAGTAATAACTTGTTGAAATCTCATTACTAAAATTTGATTTAAGATTTTTGCATCAGTATTCATTAGGGAGATTAGTCTATAATTTTTTGACTGATTTAGTTGTTCCTGGTTTAAGTATTAACATCTTGTTGGTGTCCTAAAAGGAGTTTGGCAGAACTCCTTCTCCTCCTATTTTTTAAAAAAAAACTTTTTTCTGTAGAATAGCAATTAATTATTCCTTAAATGTTTGGTTGAATTCACTAGTAAATCCACCTGGACCTTGAGACGTTTTCTTTGGGAGTTTATTGATGGTTTCTTCAATTTGTTTTTCTGAAATGGGTTTATTTAAGTAATTTATTTCTTCTCTTAATCTGAGCAATTTGTATTTTTATAAATATTCATCCATTTCACTCAAGTTTTTCAATTTATTGGCATATCCAATTTATTGTCAAAGTAACTCTGAATTATCTCATTAATTTCCTCATCATTGGTGATTAGTTCACCCTTTTCTTTTTTGATATTGGCAATTTGGTTAACTTCTTTCTTTTTTTAAATCAGATTAAACCAAAAGTTTGTTTATTTTATTGGCTTTTTCATAAAACCAAATTGAGATCAATTGCATTCAATTTTATTAATTCCTCCATTAATTTTGGAATATCTAATTTGATATTTAATTTGGTATCTTTAATTTGTTCTGTTTTTAGCTTTTTTATTTGCATACTTAATTCATTGATCTCCTCTTTCTCTATTTTATTTATATAGGCATTTGTAGATATAGAATTTCCCCTCCAAATTGACTTGGCATAATTAGGTAGGATTTATACAAGGCAGTCAGGGAAATATGGCTGTATTCTATAAATTTTGTTATGATGTCTCATTAATATTCTTTTTCCTGGCTATAATTATTGATTATTTCTATTATTTTCTATATGATACACCAAATATTTAAGATTAAATTATTTAGTTTCCAACTAGTTTTTAGATTATCAATCCATGACCCTTTATCATTTGTAATTTTAATTGCATCATTGTCTGAGAAGTGTGTATTTGTTATTTCTGCCATTCTGCATTTGATTAAAAGGTTTTTGTGCCTTAGTACATTGCCAGTTTTTTTTACAGGTGCTAGGTACTACTGAGACAAAGATGTATTCTTTTCCATCCTCATTAAACTTTCTCCACAAGTTCTAAGTTTTATTTCATCTTCTTAACTTCCTTCTTGTTTATTTTTGGTTAGATTTATCTATTTCTAAAAGAGGGAGTTTGGGGTCTCCCAATATTAAAGTTTTGTTGTCCATGTAGGCGACCATTTTCCAAGTGAAGGATCATCATATTGAGGACTCTGGGTTCTTTTTATAAGGTAATCATAAAAGCATTCCCACATGCAATTGATTTAAGCTATGATTGTGCATGATACAGAGGATTTATAAGAGAGGTTGGAAGGTTCTCAAATGAGTGTGAGAAGATGTGAAAAAGGAAGATTATATAAACAGTGATACAAGAGGATTATTTTAGGCAATTAGAATTAAGAAATATGCTTGAGGGGGTGTCTAGGTGGCACAGTAGATGGAGCACCGTCTCTGGAGTCAGGGGTACCTGAGTTCAAATCTGGTCTCAGACAGCTAATAATTACCTAGCTATGTGGCCTTGGGCAAGCCACTTAACCCCATTGCCTTGGAAAAAACTTTAAAAAGAGAAAGAAATATGCTTGAAAAGTAAATTGGGAATAGGTTGTGGACCTGTTATATCAGGTTAGCTGTATAGTTATTATTCTGTAAGCAGTAGGGAGCCACTGAATATTACTGAACAAAGAGATGTAGAATTTTAGAAATCTAATTTGCTTGAAGTATTTATCATAGACTTAAAGCAAAAGCCTAGGTATAAAAGGACACTTCAATACTATAAAAATAGAGCAATCAGGATGTAATAAAAATATCACCTCACATTGCCTTGAAAGGAATGGGAAGGAAGGGAAATAATGGGGGGGAAGTATTGTAAAGGAAATACTCAAATGTCTGATTCATATTTTAGGAATGGTATAGAGAAACATTAGGAATTCTCTATAATTTCACACTGGGAAAATAAAAATAATTTAATAATATCTATAAGATGAATTATTTATGGGGATGTGAATTAGAAGATGATGGATGAACTTTTTAAGGTTGGACTTGCCTATTCATATCTCTTCATCTTCTTTCAGTGACTATGGTTTGACTTTTCAACTATAGGAAGCAAATTTTCAAAACTATTAATGTAACCATATCCCATTTCACATTTCAACATCTCTATCAGGATGTACCACTGGTCTCATAAATTTCATATACCCCAAAATATATGCATCAACTCCCCTTTCTCTTTACCCACATAACGCTGGTAGCTTAAGTAATAAGACATAGGAATAACTTATGGACAATTTAAGAATGACTTGAGTACCCCTCAAATTTAAATCACTTGGAAGAAAGCCATTATAACATTGGTTAGATCCTTTATATGTATCTATTAAGCATATAGACATAAACCACAGATGACACAGGATACAAAGAGATATGGTTAACTTTTGATATGCTACAAAAACAGGAATACACATGTTAATGAGATCACTAATCCACCAGAATATATCCATAAGACTAATTATTATGTTTAAAATTATCCAGAGAGGACAAGTAATCTATTGTATTATAGTACATAGTGCTTTTTTACTATTTTGAAGAGTTGAGATGAAATCTAAAGAAAACATTGCAAAATAGGAACCTGACAGTAATGAATAGGATATATTGACAAATCTCAGTAAGCCATGCATCAAATGTAGTTTAATTAGATATATTTTTGAAAACATGAATCATAGTTAGAAGTAGTTACAGAAATAATTGAGACCCAAATTAATCCTTTTCCTGGAAATATTCATATAATTATGAAAAGAAAAAAGGGAAATGGTCTTAATGAATTCAAAAAAGTTTAGTTATATATAGATATATAGATATGCTTGCCAGCATGTACATATAAAGTTCAAGTTCGTGATCATAATGCTTTTATTTTACATACTATAAATATATACATATTCACTTATACATACATATATAGAGAGATTAGTATTATACTAATACAAACTATATATTTATATATAAATTTATGAGTCTATCTAATAGTTTGTGAACTCATTGCATGGTGTGATTCAGATATTTTCCCTCTGTGATATGGATATGACAGAGACTACAGCATTAGTTTCCTTGAGTTATATGACTTAGAAGTTACATTAATATTTTGTATAAACTGTAACACTTTAGAATTAGAAAGGGACTTAGAATCATATAAGAGTTGAGTTGTATCTCATAATCACAGAACTCAGAATATCTAATCATAAAAGGGATCTCAAAACCACAGAACCACATGGAAACCTTAGAGATAATTTTCTTCAAGGAGGTGATTTTATAGAAGAGGAACAAGAGACAAAGAAAGCAGAAGAAAAACAAAATGAAACAAAAGCTAGGAGCAAAGCCAGAGTCAGAACCCAGTGTTCTTTCTCAAAACAGTCAACATATTCCATTAACCTCAGATGCCTAAATGAAGTATTTACTTTATTCCTTTTCAAAAACATTCTTAGCACTAAACAAATTTGGCTATTTAAAGTGGCTATTGTTTTCAGAAAGATTGATTAAGTCCTGTGATTTGCATAAGAAAATAAGTGAAACCCTCATCCTGCATGGTAATGTGTCTTGACTGTATACTGTAATTCTTGATGGTTACAACAAATGTTATATGAATTATATCACTTATGAAAGAAAGTATAAGCTACTTAAAGTTATTAGCATAATACTTAAGTCTAAAATTAGTAATTGGTTAATGATTTGGTCTTTTGGACAAACTTAAACTTGAAAAGAAAGAAGGAAAAATTTCTTGATATTTCTTATATATTTTTGAACTGATTTGTTTTTTGCTTATTCAGAGAAAGGAAAATTCCATGTAAGGAAAAGTAACTGCATCCAGTCCTAAGCTGTTCTTAGTGAAATTGACCATTTTGGAGTAAAAGGTTTTGAGACTATAATTGATTTGATTTTGACACTTGAATTCAGGTATAGATCTCTGATGGATCATTAAGTCAGTAATCCACCATTTGAGAGAAATGCTATTAACCACTCAGAGATTGTGATCATGAACTGTTACATTGGAGGCCAATGGGAAAAAGCTGAAGGGATGATCTTTGTTCTAACCCCAAGGTACAATACCTCTCTATTGTTTTCTTTATAAAAGAATGTTTCATGCTTACTTATTTCCTGAGTCTGATTAAGAAGTGCTATTGTTTAAAAAAAAGTGCTATTGTAATTGCATGATTGGTTGTTAGTCCTGAGTCTTACCCCAAAACAAACATAACTAAGGATGTTCAATCCTGCTCTACATTTTTTTTCCTTCATGGCAAATCCTAGTACAAATCCTACATTAGATACACTGATTTAATTACCAATTGGTCCCAATCTTTGCTGGGATTATGGAGCAAGCTTTTTTATGTTCTACCTTTCTATGGATTCCTATTCTTCCACAGCACAGGTCCCTCTCCAGGTGAAACTGTTTTTTCTTAGCACCCTCCACACTTATCTCATTCCTAAGTATTGTTTTTCTTATACTCAGTTTTGTCCTGTTTGGATTATAAGCATGTAAGATTAATTTTGTCCAGATTATGGGCATTAGTGACCCTGTTTGGATATTGATCTCTGCACAGTTCTGTAACCAGCATACCTTGGATGTTGCCTCAGTTGTTTTCCTATCCACTTTGACTCCTAGTCAAATGAGTCATACTATTCTGGAACAGTTCTACATCTCTTTTCACCTGGAAGCAGCTTCAGAAGAAGACAGCTTTATCCCAAATCCCAAATGAATTTAGTTTTAAATTTTCTGAGTGGACTATAGTAATAGACAGTTAAATATGTTCTATAATTAACTGTTGCCTCTGCACTAACTATGTATCTTGAATTATAGTGAGCCCCCATCCTATTCCCCTAGATATCAAGATGATGTCAATGAAATTTTAGTAAATTAACTTGAAGTTTCTTGCCTAGGACTCAATTAATCCCTGCCCCCACCACAAGACAAACCCCACTATCAACAAAACAATGGATCCCTGCCCTATCCTGAAAGTATTTTCTTTGAGCTACTACCCCTCATAAAGCATAAACTTAATTACTTCATCTTTCTGCCCTTTTAAAACCTCAATTACTCCTTAGTTGAGTTACTCATCTTCCTTTAAGAGCACAGCCTGCTTTTGGGAATGAAATCCCTCAAATAGTTTCTCATTCCCCTTCACCTTTCTTTATTGCTTATAGTCTGATAAACCTCTTCCTTTGGAAGGCCAGTCTGCTCTTTGGGATCATGTTGTCCAAATCAACTTTCATGCTCCTATACCCTTCTTTACCTCTTATTTCCTCATGGTGGCTGCTGTTGCTCCTAATTTCTCCTTCCCTTAGCTTCTGCTAACCACAGCAATATCTAAATAAACATTTTTGTCCCCTCCCCACCCAAAAAGATTGATAGACTACTTTACTAAAGAGATACAAAGACAAAATATTTCATGTTCTAAAAATAAACACATGACTAAACTCAAACTTCTTTCAAAATAACCCTCTGGTAAATGTTGTCTCCTTGCCATAATTGGGAATGTTATTTTCTGACTACCAGAAGAATGAATCCCTGAACAAATGCTGTTGCTCTTCCAACATTTTTACTCCATTTCACTAATTTATTTCCATGCAGAAACCTCAGCTGAATTTTAAAATTTCATTCACTGATTAATTTATTTCCAAAAAAGTATTTATTTAAATTTTCTCCCTGACTCACTATCCATTAAGAAGACAAGCAGTATAATATCCATTATACATGTGGAATCATGTTAAGCAATTTCATATATAACTATGTTGGAAAAAAAACTATAAATTTAAAGAATGTTTTTTGAAAAATATGCTTTGAATTCCCATATTAAGAGTTCATTAGCTGTCACTCTGGAAGTGGAGAATATTTTACATCATTTGTTATTTGAGTTATCTTAGATCGTTGTTTATATTCAAGTACTTAACTCTTTCATAGTTGATTAATATTACAATATTGTTGTTATTGTGTAAATTTTTTTCCTGGTTCTACTCAGTTCACTTTCTAACAGTTTACATTAGTCTTCCCAGGTTTTTCTGAAGCCATTTTTCTATTCAAGATAGCATTCTATTACAATGATGCACCGCAACTTATTCAGTTATTTCTCCATTTGATGAACATCCCCTTCACTTCTAAATCTTTGCTGCTAAAAATATGTTGCTATAAATATTTTTGTATATAGAGGGTCATTGAGGAGTGGATAAACTAACTGTGATATATGAATACAATGGAATACTATTGTGTTATAAGTAAAGATGAACAGGTAAATTTCAGAAGAAACCAGAAAGACATGTATGAACTGAAGGAAAGTGAAATGAGCAAAACCAGATAGCACAGTATCAGTGGCATTGTGTGAAGATCAATTGTGAATGTCCCACTTCTTCTCAGCAACACAATGTTAGAGGACAAATGCAAAGGACTTTTCTTTTCAAAATTTAACTTTCAGTTTATTTTCACTCATATCTTTGCATTACCTTTTATCAGTTCCTTCTTCCCTTATCTTTCCCTTTTCCAGTTTCCCACCTTCCCTGTAGATTAGGGTAGATTGTTACACCCAAGTGGAAATGTATAGTTTTCCCTCTCTGAGATAAATCTATTGAAAATAATTTTCTCAGCATTCACATTCTCCTTTCTTTCCCTCTAAAATTATAAATCTTTGTGACTCTTCCCTTGGTGTTATTTATCACTTTAGTACTATTAATCAGGTATCATCAATCACAGTTTGATTAATTGAATCCTTGATAAGCTCATATTGCTATCAAGATACAATCACAGATTGTTTGCTTGATTTATTGATAAGCATCATTGTCCTGAATTACATCAAATTATAATTATAATAATTTTTTACATTACCTCCTTTTAAAGTACCTTTGAAGTACATACAATCCTCTTCATGAGCCAAAGTATCTTCCAAAGCCATATCATTTCTTGAACTATTTGTGCCTTTCTCCCCAGGCCTATTTTCTCTCACACACTCTACTACTATTCCTCACCTCCACCATCCCAGCCAGAGTTCTTAATCACTTGTTAAGGGAAACAAGGCCTTTTTTCTCTGCCACTTCACTCCCCTCCCCACCTAGTTAACCCCTTGTTAGGTGAAGCAAGACCTATTTTTTCTCATACTTTACCCCCCCCATTCCAGGTTATTTAACAGTTTTTAAGGGGAAAACTAGGTTTAAGTCAAATCCTGATCTAATTAGCTGCAATAGTATTAAAGTTCTCTTAGTACTGAAATGCTCTGGAGGTATCACCTGAGAACTTTCAAATGATTGTTAAGTTACAGAGACACTGACTCAGGACTTAAGCAGTTCATGATGCCTTCATTAGACAAAGTGTTAAGCACAGTAGAATTAAAGTGGGTCAAAGTATAATGAGACAATGAAGTTTAAAGCTAACACCCCTGCTTTTCTTCAGAGCTTTTTTATCTCAAACAAAGTGATGTCATCTTGGATCTCTTCAATGGAGAGATAAGACCCAACTGTACCCATAGCTTTAAAGTATATTCTCTTCAATTATATTTGACACTTAATTATCCTAGGAGAACTAAAGTTTCAAAGCATTACAAGTGTCATATCTTCCTTTTTAGGGTTGCATACAATTTGATGGTCTAGACCATATTTGTTTTGTTTCATTTTTTCCTTACCCTTTTCATTTACCATTTTATTATACTCTTGAATCCTATATTTGATAACTGAATTCTTTGTTAGTTCTGTTCTTTGTGTCAGAAAATTCTCAAAGTCCTCTATTTCATTGAATGTCCATCTTTCTCCCCCTGAGAGTATATGCTGAATTCTGCAGGGTAGTACACTCTGGGTTGTAATCCCAGTCCCTTTACTCTTTATTAAATGCTATTCTGGGTCTTCCTATCCTTTAAAGTTGAGGCTGATAGGTCTTGTCTGAATCTGATTGTGTTTCCTTTGCATTTGAATTGTTTTCTTTTTGCTGCTTGCAATATTCTCTCCTTTATTTGAGAACTCTGGAATTTGGCTACAACCGTCCTTGGAGGTTTTATCCTGGGAGTCTTTCTGGAGTGGTTCTGTGGATTCTTTCAATGTTTACATTGTTTTCTTGTTCTAGTGGGTTTTGATGATTTTCCTTTATAATTTCCTGTATAATATTTTCCAGTTTCTTTTTTTTTTTGATCTAGACTTTCCAATAGACTAATAATTTGGATGTCTCTCCGGGAGAGACATCTATTTTCCAAGTCATTCATTTTTCCTAAGAGTTAATTTACATTTTCTTCATTTTTTCAGCTTTTTTATTTTGTTTGATGGAAACTTGTAGTCTTGTAGATTCATTAGTTTCTATTTGTTCAATTCTAATTCATAGGGTTTTATTTTCTTCAATTAGGTTTTGTGTTTCCATTTCCACTTGGTTATTTTTAAGTTTTTTTTTTTTTTACTTTTAACATAGTTGATTTCTTTTGTAAATTTTTCATAATTTTCCTGCATGTTTTTCTAATTTTTCTTCTTCCTCTCTTCTTTGATTTTTAAATTATTTTTTAAGTTCTTCGATGAACCTTTTCTATTTGTGTCCAATTTATAGACTCTTTTGATATTTTCCAAGTGAGTGACTTTTCACTAGTTTCTCCTTCAGTCATGGCATTATCATCTTTGCCTGTAAAGTGGTTTATTTTTTTTTTTGCAAGGCAATGGGGGTTAAGTGACTTCTCCAAGGACACACAGCTAAGTAATTCTTAAGTGTCTGAGGCCAGATTTGAAGTCAAGTCCTCCTGACTCCAGGGTCAGTGCTCTATCTACTGCACCACCTAGCTGACTCCCTGAAAAGTAGCTTTCTATGGTGAGCATTCTTTTAGCTTTTATACTCATCTTTGTTGTTCACCTCTGCTCCTGGGGCATAGGGAGTATAGATCAAGCTGTTTTTTTCCCTGGACCTGGGACAGTTCATGACCCAGTCTATTCTTTTGCCCTATTGTTCCCAAGGTTCAGACTTTGTTTGGGTTTGGGATCCTCTCTGCTGGTTTGCTATCTAGCTGTTGGGAACTCTGCTGTTGTTAAGCTGACAGGACCTGAATAAAAGCCTCCAGCTAGCTTTACCCCACTCTCACATCCTGGGATTTACTTCCCCTTTTCCTCCAAAGAGACAGACCTTCACTGAAGATCCTCCACAATGTATTGAATCACTTGAATCTTCTCTTTTTCTTGGTGGGATATGTACGTTGAATTTCAGAAGAGAGGCTTCATTTATCTTTGGTAGGGAAAAGCTCTGAGAGCATGTTAGCTTCATGCCATCCTCTTGGCTCCACCCCAGAAGTCCGTCTGAGTCCCTTGCAATGAGAGTAAAAACTCATTCACTCCCCCTCACCTTCTCCTTCTTCCAGTCCATTGCAAAAGCTTTTTTATTGTTTCTTTTCTGTGAAATAACATACTTCATTTTACCTCTCCTTTCCCTTTCTTAAAGTACTTTCCTTTCTCACCCATTAACTACATCTTTTTAATATATTATACCTTCAAATTCAACATCCTCCCATTCCTTATCTAAGGTTCCTTCTTATTGCCCTAGTAAATGAGGAGGTTCTTAAGAGTTATCATTATCATCTTCCCATGTAGGAATATATCATTAAGGTCAACATTAAGTCCCTCATAATTTGTCCTATACTTGAATATCAAACTTTCTCTTCAGTTCTGGTCATTTAATCAGGAAAGTTGGAAAGTCCCATATTTCAATGAATGTCCATCTTTCTCCCCCTGAAAGAATATGTTTAGTTTTTCTGGGTAGTTGAATCTTGCTTGCAATCTAAGCTCTTTTCCCTTCTTGAATATCATATTCCAAATCCTTAATGTAGAAATTGCTAAATCTTGTGTTATCCTTATAGTAGCCCCAAGATATTAGAATTGTTTCCAGCTGCTTGTCATATTTCCTCCTTGACTTGGGAGTTTTAAAACTTGGCTATAATATTCTTGACAGTTTTCATTTTGAGGATCTCTTTCAAGAGGTAATCAGTAGATACTTTCAGTTTCTATTTTACCCTTTGCTTTTTGGATATCAGAGGAATTATCCTGGAGAATTCCTTGAAAACTGAAGTCTAAGGCTGTTTTTAAGCCATAACTTTCAGGTAGTCTAATAATTTTTAAATTATTTCTTCTTGATCTATTTTCCAGGTTCATTGTTTTTCCAATGATGTGTTGCATGTTTTCCTTTAGTTTTTAATTCCTTTGTTTTTGTTCTATTGTTCCTTGATTTCTCACAATATTGTTTATTTTCCTTATCTCCATTTTACATCTGAAGGAATTATTTTCTTCAAGGATTTTTGTAGTTCCTTTTCCTTCAGAACAATTCTGGTTTTTAAGGCATTGTTCTCCTCATTGATCTTTTGGAATCTTTTCCCCTTTTTACCTAAACTGATTATTAACATGATATATATATATTTGGTATTTTTTGTATCTTCTTCTTCAAATAATTTTCCTGCATCACTCTCATTTCTCTTCCCAATTTTCTTCTACCTCCCTTACTTTGCTTTCAAAATCTTCCTTGAGCTCTCCCATGACCTGAGACCTATTGCTATTTTTCATGGAGGCTTGAGACAAAAACTGGAAAATTGTTTCACTCAGTCTTTTTGTTTATTTGGCCATTCTAGAATTTCATTAGAATCATTATTTTGGGGGAGTGCTTGTGGGAATTCTTGCTGTTGCTTGGCCTCACCTAGACCTAATTTTCCAAGAAATTATCAAGAAAACTGCCCCCATATTATAGAAGCAGAGGCTAAAATAGAAATTGAAACAATGCACTGATCACCTCCTGAAAGAGATCCCCAAATGAAAACCGACAGGAATATTATAGACCAATTTCAGAGCTCAGATCAAGGGAAACTATTGATAGCAACCTGAAGGAAAGAATTCAATTATCATGGGACTATGTCAGAATATTATCAGTTTCTACAAAAAGGGATCATTAGGGGTAGCTAAGTGGCACAATGGATAGAGCAACGGCCCTTTAGTCAGGAGTACCTGTTCAAATCCGGCCTCAGATACTTAACAATTACCTAGCTGTATGGCCTTGGGCAAGCCACTTAACCCCACTAATTTGTAAAAAACACTAAAAAAATCCATCATTAGACTTGGAACATGATATTCCAGAAGGAAATGGAATTTGGATTAGAGCCAAGAATCAGCTACCCAACCAAACTGAATTTTCATGGGAAAATATAGACATTCAATGAAATTTCAAATTTTCAGGATGAAAAGATGAGAGCTAAAGAGAAAATTTGATCTTCACATATGACACTCAAACAAAGCATAAAAAGATAAACATGAAAGTCAAATTATAAAGGGCTTAATGATCGTAAACTTCTTATATTCCATCATGGGAAGATGATACTGGTAACATATTTATTAAACATGAAGGGATAATATATTTTTAAATATATTTAAGGAGTGAGAGAGGCATGTACTTGGAGATAAGGAAATGGAGAGGTAGAATGGGGTAATTTTTTCACATAATAGAGGTAATAAAAAACTTATTTAGTCGAGTTGAGGAGGAGGACATGAGTGAGCCTTACTCTTGTTGAAACTGGTTCACAGAGGCAATAGCATCACACTTACTTGGGTATAGAGAAACGTAGAAGGGAGAAAGATGGTGGAGGTTATAGAAGGAAGGGAAGATAATGGGAGATGTAGAAAGATGGAAAATACTTTTGAGGAGGGATAGGATGAAAAGAGAGAGAGAATAGAATAAATGGGGACAGGAGAATAGGATGGAGGGATATACAGTTAGCAATAGTAATAGTGGAGGAAATATTGAAAATAAACTTTCTCATATAAAGACCTCATTTCTCAAACATGGAGAACTGAGTCAAATTTACAAAAAATAAAAGTCATTCCTCAAATGATAATGATAAATGATTAACACTTTTCAGATGAGGTTATCAGTGCTATCCATAGTCATATTAAAATAAATCTGTCCTGTCTCATTATTGATTGAAGAAACAATTGAAGATCAATACTGAGGTAATGCCTCATAGTATGGGGCTGGCTAATAGAACAGAAAGAAAATGACAAATGTCAGAAGGAATGTAGAGAAATTGAGACATGAAAGCATTGTTGAAGGAGTTGTGAAATGATTCAATAATTCTGTTAACAATTTGGAACAACACCCCAAGGGCTATAAAATCCTATCTTCCCTTTGATCAAACCATGCTACTACAAGGTCTTTATTCTGGAAGAGATAAAAGACAGGCAGGAGAAGTACTTATATGTATAAGGATATTTATAGCACCTTTTTGCTGATGGTAAGGAACTGGAAATAGAGGAGATGCCCATCATTTGGGGAATGGCTAACCAAATTATGATATATAATTTTAATGGAATGCTATTCTGCTGTAAGAATTGATGAACAGGACAGTCTTAGTAAAACCTGAAAAGACATGCATGAACAGATGCAATTAGAAATATGAAAGATACAAAGTAAGAATGATATTTCAGGAATTACTCCTTTTCTCAGCAAGGCTGTGACCCAGGATTACTCTGAAAGACTTATGATAAAGAATACCATCAATCTCCAAAGACAAAACTGATGGTATCTGGATATAGATAGAAGCATACTTTAAAAAATAACTTTGTCTTCGAATTTTTTTTTTATTTTTGTTATTATGGTAGTGGTATTCATGATGGCAAACTTTTAAACTATATTAAATTATTTTCTTTCTCCAGTGAGGGGAAGTGGGGTAGGAAGGGAGAGAATTCAGATGTTAAAGTGTACAAATTAATGGTAAAACTTGTTCTTACATGTGAGTAGGGGAAAATAAAATGAAATAAAGCTTATAAATCCCAAGGGGAAAAAGTTTTGAAATAGTTAAGGATCTTAGAAGTCATCTAGTCAATATCACTTTTTTTCCATATACAGACTGTCATATTTTCCCCATTCTATATTTTGTAAGACTTTTAGAAATAACTTTATTTCTTCCCATTTTTAAACAATGTTTTTCTCTCTTTTCCCTTCTCTCACTGAAAAGAAATACAGAATTTTGTATTATGTATGCACAAACAAGGAAAATAAATTCCAACATTGGTCATATTCACAGATGTCTGTTTTGTGTCATCATTTCTGTTTTAAGCTGGGAATCACTTTTCATTAGTCCTTTGGAATCATGATTGATCATTGCATTAACCAAAAATTATAATTCTTTCAGACCTGTAAATTTTTGTTTTAGTATAAATTGTTTTCCTGAATCTTCTTACTTCACTTCAGCACAGAAAGAAGATAATTGTAAAATTAATTTCAAAGATGTTAATGACAAACCGTGAGGTCAGCCTCTTAGTCCAGCATCCTTTTGGGAAAGGTGAAATGTGTGATTCTGAAATTTATGAGTCACCTCTGGGACATGGACAGAGATGAGAGAGTTCAATACAGAACTTGACAGTTTTACTAGAACTAGTCACTTCAAATAAAACAGTAAGTAACCAATCTGTCAGTCCAGAAATCATTTCAATAAATGACAGAATATTTTGTGACTATTTTAACATGGAGTACAGCTCCAATATTTAGGGTTCAATATAGTTTTTTTTTTTATTTATTAGTTTTAGCCAAAAATATCTTATACAATTAATGTTTCTGAATATTGAATGTATCTGATGAACTGAAATATGTGTGTATTACAAATGTATTTATTCGAAGTACAATCTTGCCTCTTTCTTCTGTGAAACCCCAGTTCTAATTTTAGACTAGTGATTGTAAGTATGTTTTTATGTTTTTGTTTATCGTCTGAAAGTTTTACAGAACAGTTCACTTTTGATCACTTATTTATTATTGAATGACCCTTGGTGTAATATATTTGAATTAATTTACCATATATTTTGAATATGACTTTCATCAGTGATACATTACAAAAATATTTATCTTTCTGTCATTTCTCTTCTATCTATTCAATGGTTTTGTTTTTCACCTTATTATTTATTACAATTTAAAAAAACTTTTATCTTTTTTCCTCAATTTTTGTTTGAATAAGAATTCTTCCCATATGTCATCCTATGACTTTTAAAGATACCTTTAAATGTCCTTTTAATGGTGTGACTTATATTTAAGTCATATATCCCTATTGAGTTTACTATTTAATGCTATATAAGATACTGATTCAAACCTAATTTCTGTGAAAAAAATAATTTTGATTAAGGGATAGTCTTTTCAGAAATTTATGTTTTTGAATATATCTATTACTGGGCTTCTGTATTTTCCTTAGCAAATCTGCTCTAATGATCTATTTTGTTTTTGTTAATGACTAGTGCCAAATAGTGTTAAGTATTGATTTAATAAATAGTTGGAAATTTGATAATGCCATGCCATCTTCAGTTGTATTTTTCTCATTATTCCCATTGAAATTATAGACATTTTTTCTTTTAAAATAACTTTTATTATTGTGTCTGATTTTCAAAATGGAGAAGACACATAACACGGTGGATAGGTTAGCAAGCTACCAAAGAGGAGTTCATAAGTTAAAATTCTCTCTCTAGTATTTACTGCTTTTGTAAATCTGGTCAAGTCATATAATATCTTAATTCTCCAATCAAACTTTGAAGACTATGATCAAACACCAAATATTTATTATTAAGTGCCTAATATATATAAGACACTGGACAAAATGTTGGAGAAAAAAATAAAAACGTAAAAGAAATTTGTGGTGAATGTGCCAATATGCATTGATAGGTAGAGTTTCTTCTTCCAATAAATTCACATGTTCAGTCTTCCATATTTTAAATAGTATTCTTTCCTTGCTTTTGTTACTTTATTATTAAATCAATTTTGATATTTTCTCATTTTCATTATATTGGTATGACCTAAAGATGGATAATGAAAATAGTCTTTTATACATTTGTTATTATTTTTATAAAAAGTTCTTAAATATTGGCTATTGATTTAAAATATATGTTTTAGTCATATTTTGATCCTTCAACACCTATGGCTTTTGTTTTGAGTATTTTAGCATGCAAATATTTCATATTTATTGAAGTATTAGTCTGTAAACTTTTTTAAGGTTACTTACTGTTTTCTTACTAATGAACTTCAACAGTTAATCCTTAGATCTGTCCATTACAATAAATTCAATTTATTCCTCTTACGTTCTTTTCTGGAGAGATTTCTATAGTCACCTTGTGTGCATATATATATATATATATATATATATATATATATATATATATATATATACATATATATATATACATATATATATATGTATATATATATATATATATATGTTTAACTTCATTTTTTTCAATAATACTCATTGCTAATAGTAAAATGCAGAAGAGTTAAAATACTAGATTTGAACTGGAAAAGATAATCTCTACTCTCTATTTTCCCCTCTCTCTAATCATAATCTGGTTTTGACTAAGTCTTAAATACATTTCTTTCTCAAAGAAAATGGAATATGCTATTCAAATTAATGAGAGAGTCGAATTAAAACATCTGATTAATTGCTTAGTGTAATGGGTGGCAACAAGCTATATAGTTCAACTGGTGGGGGGGCATACTCACATTTTCCTTCATTTTAAGGCATCTTTTCCTCATTAGTATCACATTATCATATATATAAATATAAATATATTTTTCTATATATATATATATGTAATTATATATGTAATTTGCTTAGGAAAGGTTGAAGCTAAAATTTTTTGAGTTAAAATCTAGTGATCAGATGAAAGCAAAAATGAATATAATGTTTACAATACTATGTCCTTCAGTCAATATGTGTTAAGTATATGGTAATGCTTTCAAGAAGAAAAAGTTGTTGAGACCTACTGACATAATGAAATCAAAAGCTAAATGGGAAGAACATGTTCAAAGCAATTAATACCCATGTAATACTCATTTCAATGTATACTTATAGAGTTTTAAAATGGACCATAACAGACTTGGAATGTCCAAATGAAATCCTATACAATATTAATGAATCATAGGGCCCATCACCAGGGCAGCTACCAAAAAATTAATAATTTATTCTCAAAAAGAAGAGAGAAAATTTATAGAAATTGTCAATATACAAGAAATAAAGGTAAAATTTCTAAAGAAATGCATCTAAAACACAGACATCTTTTCTCCAAGCAAAAGTGAAAACTAACATGTATCACTGGATTTATAGAATGCAACCAAAAGTGGTCTATCTCTATCCATAGAATAACTAAGATCCAAGAGTGAAATCAGGAGACTTTACATGGCCAAAATCTCCATGATTTTCTCATTCATATGATTAGCAGTCACAAATGATTGAGGAATATAAATTTGTTCATGAATAGGAAAAAAGATTTATGATGATAATTTTAAACCTACTCATCATCATCATAAGCTAGAAGAGATAGAATTATGGAGGCTGTGCATAAATTCAAAAACATTATTATAGTTTGCAAAAATAGTATTACCAAATATCTAGCAAGATATATGACAAGGTTACTATAATTCTATATAGATTTGTTTTTATTCTTGGAAGAAAATGCAATCAAATCAATTCCTGTACAAAATATAGGCTTCATAATTGCAAATAACAACAACAACAACAACAATAATATGACATATTATAGTTTATGAGCTGTTTTACATATATTATGACATCTAAATTGAAAACTCAGCCAAAACTTCTACTGGAATTGGAAGAACTGTTGGGTCGGCTAGGTGATGCAGTGGATAGAGAACTGAACCTGGAGTTAGGAGGACCTGAGTTCAAATCCGGCCTCAGACACTAAATAGTTACCTAGCTGTGTGACCTTGGGCAAGCCACTTAACCCCATTTGCCTTACAAAATCCTAAAAGAAAACTGTTATACTCAATCATCTGTGTTTAACCTTGATATACAAAACTTAAGAACTAAACTGTTAATAAGTATCAATAAACTCAAGATGCTATGTGGATGAAAAACTTTCAAAATACAGATGTTTAATAGAGGACATAAAATCATCTGAAAACAAATGAGGTATATAGCATCACTACAACATTGTCTACTACTTTCATTGTATCAAAGATGCATTCAGTATGTCTACAATGGCAAGCTTCCATCCTAATACTTTTAATCACAATATCAGTTTGTAAAATCACCTTAACAATAGTTTACTGACTATTAAATTTTAAAGGAATGATATCAGCACAGTGAGTATACTCATTTTATGAATTCCATCAAAATGATGAAAATAATGATTTTTCTATGAGTCTCAATAAAGGTAGTCTCTCGATTTGCCTGGTACTGGAGGTCTTAGTGTATCTACAAGTCTATGTATCTAAGAGATGGTTTATGAATATGGGATCCAATTAATAGAATTTATGAGACTCCATTCATGAAATGTTCCTTTTCAGTTAATTTTTCTTCAAGAAGATCCATAGCATTATAGGGTAATTTCTTGACTGGTATATGAAATGAATTTATGTGAGACAGAATTACACAAAGTTATCAGCCACTCTATCTCTTTTAGAGTCATTGAAATGCAGTGGTAGGACAAAAATCATGATGCCCATTAATGCTGTGGATGTCCTTGGCTTCTTTGAAATTTGATCAAGCTCTTAGGCTCTATGAAGCCTGCTTCAGCTGGAACATTGGAACACATTTTCCTATCCATTTCATAGGAGAAAGTCTTCAAATACTCTGGATATATATATCACCCTAATTTATGAATGTTTTGAGGTATATTATTTCTCTTCAACCTGGTTTAGCCTATATGCCAAGATGGTTTTTAACCAGGGTATGGCTACTTCAATTCTATAGCCAAAGGTGAGAGTTGTGTTAAAGGTGGACACCAAAGGTGGAAGAATAGCCCTGAAGAGGACTTGACAAACTCTTTAATAGTTTGATAGTAGATAAAATTATTCTAAAGTGAAACAAAATATTAAGATGGTATAATAAATATAGTAACAATCAAAAATTGTCTCTTCATAAAGCTGGACAGCATTCTCCTCCAAATGCATGTATCAATGAAGTATCCATGAAAAAATGGGCACAGAGGCAGCTAGCTTGCACAGTGGATAAAGCACTGGCCCTGAAGTCAGGAGTACCTAAGTTCAAATCCGGCCTCAGACACTTAATAATCACCTAGCTGTGTGGCCTTGGGCAAGACACTTAAACCAGTTTGCCTTGCAAAAATCTAAAAAACAAATTGGCACAAATATAGAGTATAATGGTAGTGAAATTCTGTTAAGAAGGTCACTCAGCTGGGCTCCAAGGATTTGTTCCCTTCCATAGATAGCTCACAGTAATCTTTTTAGGGAAGGAGGAAATTACTTTTCCTGCCATGAGTAATATCATTCTATTTTTCCCTCTGACTTTCCATGTGTTCAGTAACTTATCTTTTCAGACCGATATATTCCTTCCTGGATTGTCTACCATTAAATCCCATGTCCATACTATTAGCTCCCTAATAGAAAATCATTTGTTGTCTTGCCATGCAAAATTCAATATTTCCTAACAATTTCTTTCATTTTGGTCCTCAGGGTACCACTTGCCACAGAGAGAATTTGTGGTCTGACCTGGGTCCTCTCAGCATCTGTTAGATTTTCCCTCCATTTCTATGTCAAATAATTACACCAAGGCCTATTAATTTTCTCACCCAGCAATCTGCTTCACCTGCCATTAAACTGTGTCCCTTGAACTTAGAATAGTTCTCTATTCCCCTTAAAGATTTACTAGGGCTTAACAAATTAACCCTCTCTTATTTCTAAGACATTAGGCATATTGTAGTGGTTAATTCTAAATGCATTTGAAATTAGTACATATAAACCAAAACTCTTCAAACAAAATCTTTTTCATCAATCCAATTCAGCTTAAAAAAGTTTCAATTATGATGTTCTCTTTCTCTGTGTGTGTATGAATATATATATATATATATATAGTTATCACCTCTCCCTTAGTCAAGCATCATATATAATGTACTAAAAAGGGTTGGGGAAGAAGGAGCAATTCAACAAAGCTAATAAAACATCAGTTAATTAAAACAATTTATGTAGTATTCCTATTACTACACTTCTGTAGGGAAAATATGTTCTTACGTCTACTCTTCAGAGTCAAGCTCAATCAAACAGTGCTCAATTCTCTTTTGTTGTTGTTATTTCTTTCCATTGTTGTGTATATTACTTTGTTGCTACTGCTTATTTTCCCTTGCATTTGTTCTTACAGGTCTTCCCATGAATTTTATATCATAAATGAAAAATAATACTCTATTTACAATAGAGTAATATTCCTTCTTCACATTCATGTGTCACAACTCATTTAGCTATTCTGTAATCAGTGGGCATCTGCTTTTTTCTCATGTTTATTCCTGTAAAAATGTTTCTCTAAAAGTTTTGGTGTATTTGGGGCTTTTATTTATACATGTAATCTTTTGGAATTTTATTCCTAATAGTGCAATCTCCAAGTCAAAAGTTATAGACATTTTTTCTTTTAATCTTTTTTTAGACATTTAGTTTTTAGCATTCCTTTTTTGCTTCCCCCTTTTGGGGCAATTTTTTAGCCTAAGTTCCTTCAAATAAGGTAAAACTTTAAAATTGCTTTGGTTTTAATTTTACTTATTATTTGTTAATTGTTTCAATACTCTATATAATAGTTCATTGTCTTCAGTTTTTACTTTGTGAATTGTTCATATCCTTTGCCAAATTTTTATATATTGGGGAATAAATCTTGGTATTACATATTTATGCTCACTTCTGATGTCTCTTGGTTATCAGACTTTCAGAGATACTTGATGTCAAAATATTTCTCTCCATTTGATCAATTATTTTCTTAAGTTCATAGTCTTTCCATTTTTTGTGATAAAAATGATCTACTCTCTCTTTTTAATAACTTTCATTCCTTGTTAAGATAAAAGTTTCTGCTCTACTGAACATAGTTATAAAAGGAACTTGATACTTTTTTGACATGACACTTTTTATTTTTTATATAGGTAACCCATGTCTATAGAATTTATTGTAGTGTATTATACCACAATATACAAATAGGTATTTAGACCTTAGACCAAGCCGAATTTCTGCTAAAATACTTTATGGCCTTTCTAACAGTTGTCAAATATGGAGTTTTTTCATAATTCATATTCTGGAGTTCATGATAAACTGAATGGTTTCTTGAGTAATTAATTCTTATTGATACTTAACAAGTAGGTTCTGCAAATTGAATGCTTTCTTTTTCTCTTTAACCAGTATTATTTTATTTCTGAGTTGTTTTATGACTTTAAAATATAATTGGAAATTTGAAAGCCCTATTTTCTTTCATTCCACTTTTTTCTATTACTTTCTTTGAGACTTGAGAATTTTTATTCCACCAAAGGTTTTGTTATAGCATTAAATGCTGCCTTTCTTTAAAAAAAAAAAACACCTTTTCTGACATACACCCAACACCACCAAGAGAATCCTTCCTCAAAATTTAATTTAAAAAAATAATTAAGCAAACTGACAGAACCAGTATGTCTAATAGCTAGGCAATATTCAACATCCTATCTCACTCTTCTGCCTCTATCTAAAAGGATAAGATAAATATATATTTCATCAGCTGTTGTTTGGGTCCAAAAGTCATCAGTGCCTTTTTAAAACATTTTTATGGTTTTTTTGCAAGGCAAAGGGGACTAAGTGGCTTGCCCAAGGCCACACAACTAGGGAATTATTAAGTGTCTGAGACGGGATTTGAACCCAGGTACTCCTGACTCCAGGGCTGGTGCTTTACCCACTGTGCCACCTAGCCGCCCCATCAGTGCCTTTTAATATGACATCTTTCTGCATTGTCTTCATTTATTTTATTGAAGTTTTGGTGAATATTGTTCTTTTGCTTCTTCTTCCTTCCACTCTTCTAATCTATATTCATTCTTCTCTTTTTCTAAATTCCTCATATTCATTGTTACTTCTGGTACAATGTTTCAATGCATTTATATGACAAATTTTATTCAGATATTCTATGATCATTAATTTGTTTCCAATTTTTAGCTATTAAAGAAATTGCTAGTTTTTTCAATATTTTGGTATGTTTCTTATATATTTGATATATATTTATATGTATTTATATATATAAATATAGGTGATATAGATATAGATGATATAGATATAAATCAGATAGATAGAGATAGAGATAGAGATTAGATAGAGATAGAGATAGAGATTATATATAGGTATAGATGGGAACTTTCTGTCTTACCCACATGAGATATATGATCAATTGTGGAATGGCTGAGCACTAGTCTATTCCCTACTCCCATTCCCTTTCCTTTTTTTGATCTGTTCTTCCCCCATTCTCTTTCTCTTGTTCTCTTTCTTCTTTATTTGTTTCTTTCTCTTTCTCTTCCTCCTCCTCCTCCTCCTCCTCTTTGTCTCTTTCTGTTTACCTAATCAGGTACCAAATACAGAATTTCTACACCACTGATATCTCTTATAGGCATCCCCTACCTTCAAATCTAATTGCTACATTGCCATTTCAGACAACGATCACTTTTTTATACTATGGTATTCTTATATACTACTTGTCTTCGTACCTCCAGTCTGTTTTACAATTCATCATCCAATTCACTTCTTGAGAAGTGATTATGTCACTACACAATTCAAAAACCACCAGAGATTCCTCATTGCCCACCAGATGGCTAACTCTGGAATTTTAGGTCTTCTACTATTTATCTCCAACTCTCCTATCCAATCTCATCTTAAACCACTCCCATGTGTTTCAGATTAACTGGACTATCCTGTGTCTTATATTCATATCATATACTACCATCTTCTATCTCTATGTCTTTGTTTGTGCCATCCCCCATGTTTGGTAGTCCTCCTCCTCCTCCTCCTCCATTCCCTGTTTCTCTCACATCTGAAGTAAGTTCCTCCATGAAACCTTCTTTTATACCCCAGAGAAAATGATATCATCTCTCATGGTACTTTAATTGGATCTTTCTTTTGCACAAGTCATTCTCTCTTATATTGTTCTGATTTGTGTACTTGTTCTATAACGCTTTAGTTTGTAAGCAAAAAGACATCTAATCCAGCATTTTAACTGTAGTAGAGACTTAATAATTATTTGCTGATTTGAATCATCGAATAATCAGGAACAAGGATTTAAAAGTAAAAGGGGATTTAGAAAACAAACATTTTGTAGATGAGTAAATTAAGCCTTAGCAAGGTTAAATGACTTAACTATGATCACATAGTAAATGACTGAGCAGAGATTTGAACAAAGTATCAGAATAGGGATTTGAACAATCCATGGCTATTACCACTATGTTTTCCTACCTCCAAATTTAATTTAATTTAATTGAAGTGTTCAGTTGTTGATGGTTTGATAATGACTTTACCTAAAGAGGATAGAAAAAGAAACTATCACTGAGTGAAATAAAATGATGGGATTCAATGTGCTCTATTGGATACTGTCATTCTTTACTCACATGTAAATCTGTAGCCCAACATCAATGGGAAAGAGAGAAGGAATAGTGATTTGTGTTCTGGCTAAAACTATGGAGTGAGTTAAGAATGTGGGGTTCAGTACTGGGCAAGAATTGTGCTAGTGAAATACCAAAGAAGCCTAAGCTCCTCCTGTCCTATTAATTTTGAACATTGGGGGCGGATTATCTAATTCATCCACAGACTAGAGACCCTGCTTTCTAATGGAGTGAATAAATCTAATTATACCCTTGAATAAATAAAGTAAAAGCATCTTTAGAGGGCAGTGGTAGGAAGCAGTGTCAAGGAGCTCATGCAGCAGTTGTGCAGGATGGATGGCCATTGTGAGGAGAGACTGGGAGGCAGAATAGCATGGCTATTTGAAGTCATATTGATCACAAAATGTTCTCCTCTGCCTAAACCTTTGTGATTCAGTGATTATTTGCATTTTTACTCAACAGAAATCCAAGAGACCCTGATTGAGGCTCAGTATCAGCCAGAATTTTGGAGTAATGAACAAAATCTCTCTCCTCCATGATCTCAGCATTCATAGGCAAAAAAAATATCTGGAAGGGGTCTTAGAATCATAAAAGTGACTCAGTCCAACCTCCTTATATTATAGGATGGAGGGGAGAAACTGAAGCCCAGGAAAAGCAGTTAATTAAAGTCATAATTATATTATTCCCAAAAGTCAGATAGACATCATTTTAGAGAATATTATTTTAACCTTTCTTTTTGGTGTCATTGACAATAATTACAATTTTTCTTCATGCAAATAATGATTTATAACTGAGAATATGTAATTTTGGACACAAAATGGACAATTAAAATATATAGATTTTTATAAGAAGATGGCCATTTGTTTTATATCTTTTACATATGTATTGGTGCCATTTCATCAGAGACCTGAGTCCTCAGCATTACGTAGGGTCACTTTTGAGTCTTATATCTTCTCCAGTCATTACACTGTAGATGTCCTTTACCAATTTTATTCTGAGCATTCCATTTGGTTCAAGGGATCAAATAATTCAATTCAGCAAACATTTATTAGATACCTACAGTAATAATGTCCTTGTATTAAGCACAATGTATAAGACATAGTTTGGAGATAAGATGCATGTAGAGAGAGCTAAAAATACAAATTTCTTATATCTAGCTTTAGGGCTTCATGTTTTCCTTTACGTGGAATGAAAACCTACAAGGTACATCTTATCCCTCTCCATACTTTAGTCAAACATTTCATGAGTTTCTATGCCCACAACTCCCTTCTTCCCTCTAAAAATATTATCCAACCCTTTGTTGCTGAGTTTTTTTCATAAATGACTTTATAATACACACACACACACACACACACACACACACACACACACACACACACACACAGACAAACAGAATCTGTTTCTGGGCTTGTACTCAAAGCCTTGCTAGTTTGGTAGGATATGTAAGAGCGTATAATTTCCTGAAATATCCTTCAGGAAGCCTTGAGTACATCTTAACCAAAAAAAAAAAAGCTTTAGATAACTTCAATAGATGATAATACAGAGAAGAATGTAATCAGTGCAAAGCTTATACCCAGACAAAATACTCTGATAGATTAAAATAGTAAGGGATTTGGAGGTCTAGAAAAGAGAAAAAAAACTGAAGGACTGATATTTGATCATGGGATTAGATTTGTCACTATTTGACCCAAAAGATCAGAATTGGAAGCAATGTGTTGTACTTACTGAGAGGCAAAAATATGAATCAATATTGTAAAACTTATCTTAACAATTAAAACTAACCAGTTTAGGGTAAGATATTAACTCCTTATTTGTGTGTTCACTTAATTATTTGCTTCTGTAATTGGTCCCTGTTACAATAATTGTTTATTTTTTGAAAATTATAACTGTCCTAATACTGAGTAGGTGGCTCATAGAGACAATTTCATGTTCACTATAAATAAATGCAGGAGGTTTTTAAATAAGAGACTATTGCTGAAAGGATTAGTCTCAATAATTCTTGGGGTAATTCTTGTTCAGATAGTCTATAATTCAATGACTAGGTGACTTCTAATGTCCCTTCCAAATTTGGCATGCTTTGATTCTATGATTTTCAGTTAGGAGTACTCAGAAAGAGGCCCTAGAGATAATTTAGTCTCTGAACTTTGGTGTGAAAGAAGAAAAGAAAGAAGGTAGAGTTGAGTGAGGAAGTTGATTCTAGACTTAGGCATAAACTATGTACCAATTCACAGAAATAAGAGAGGGAAGGGAGATATTAGGGTTGAATTGGGAGTGGTTCCCATTCAGCTGCATAAAAGTGAGGCATATTTGACAAGGCTGGGGAGCTAGAATAGAATTATGGAAAACCACAATAACTAGAGTAAAATCTTTGACTTTTGTTTGGTAAATGGTGAAGATTTTTTATAAAGTAATTTGTTTGGTCAATCTTGAACATTGGGCAGATTACTTGAACAATTCTGTGAATAATGAAGTTGAGGGGAAAGAGATTAAAGATGCAAAATCTAATTAGGGAACAAGCAAGATTTTGGACAGCTGATGATAACATTCCAAAGTAGGCTTATGAAAATAAAAGAGATGGTTTTCAGAGATAGTGTGGAGGTAGAATCAACAGGATTTGGCAACTAATAGAAGAACAGAGAATTGGGCAATCCATTCAGTAAATCTTTAGGGAGTGACCCATCCCAAATACTTCAGGATAAGTAAGAGGAAATCCCCAGCACAAAGGGCCAAATGAGCTCATCTCAGAACAGCTTTGGGGAGTTTGGGACATGGGCTTAAGCCAACTAGTAACTAGGTGAATCATGATGAATCTACTCTACCCAAGCACTACTATCTCCTTCACATTAAATATACTTGTTGACTTATTCCTTCACCATGCATCTTTCACTAATATATACATAAACATATACATACATCCATAAATATGAACATATACTACTAGTAGGTGTTCAAGGAGGTACATTATTTATTGTTTCTAGCAATGTTTCTAGCCTGCATATACTTGATGGCTGGAGAATTGATCTATCTTTTCTTAATCATTTAAATAAACTTGATGGTTTAGTTCAAGTGGGAAATCAATACATGTTTTTCCACTGTGAGAAGTGGTGGTGGGATAGTAGAGAGGAAAATAAGGGGAGAAAGAAATGGTTGTGTATTTTGTGCTTTTAAAGGATATTTATAGCTCAAAGAATGCCACAAAAAGAACCCTAGGCTCTCAACTCAGAAAATGTCTATCTGAGAGTCAGGTTTTAATTTACGTTTCTAAAGATGCCTCAATTATACCTGGCTATATTTGAAAATCTGAGCAACAGCAGCTTTCACATTTATTCAGACTAATGAGCTAGTATAAATTTGGAGAATTGTAATTCACAGACATTGGTTCAGTGGTGGGAGAAACACAACAAGCGTGTCACTGACGGGGAACAAAGTGAATTGGTTATATGACTGACAGTAAAGATTTCTTTTAACATCAGTAAAAGGAGGCTGAAGTGACAGGTAAGAGGACAGATACAGAATTCTGCAGCACTCTCAGAGTTTGTGTACTATCACTAAGGGACAAGTTGACTTGATACCAACTTAATAGGTTCAGCTGGGACTAAGTGCAAGGGGATGGAGTAAGTAAATGGGTGCAATAGGGCACCCATACTGTATCAGTGTAAGTGTACTAATTCTTGGAAGGAGAAACTAATCACATTATCTTTAAAGCGAGACTTGTCTTTTAATCTGAGATCTGCCTAGTACTGTATATTTCACAGGAAACATGCACATAGTTTGAATCTTTTTCTCCTGATCTCAGGAATCAATTTGGTAACCTCATGAGGTAACTTCCATTCAGTATCATCTCTTAGGGAATGAAATATTAAATCAAAACTGTAAATGGGAACCTGAAGTCAAAGAGATGCCTAGATAAAATGGGGAGGTTTTGTGTATGTGTGTGTGTGTGTGTGTGTGTGTGTGTGTGTGTGTGTGTTTGCATGTGTATGTGTGTTTGGGTGTGGGTATGTATGGATGTGCATGTAGGAAGCACTTAGCTCAAAGATCCCTATATTGTTTATAGGATAAAAATCCATGAAAGATGATTTTATTAATTGGAATTATGTTTTAAAATTGATGGTTTTACATAAAATTAAAAACTCAAAGTAGCTGAAATAATCTGGTCTTATTTTATTATAAGGGTTAGGAATCTATCTGAAGAGTCATCTGGAGACTTCCTTTACTCAGTCACAAGTGGGATCAGGGATAGAGAAAGTAACACTCCCTTGTCAAAGGTCCCTTTCTACCTGTAGTTCATCTTTGACATGTTCTGAATGACACCATTCCTAAAACCCAAACGTGGTCAGGTCACATTGATGCTTAAAACACTTCAAAGGTTTCTTTCGTTTTGCTGAAACTCTATGTTGTGGTTCTTAACCAGGGATTTGGGAACTACTTTTTTTCAAATTTTGAAAATTGTATTTCAATATAATTGATTTTCTTTGTAATCATATTTATTTTATTTTGTAAATTTTAAAAGCATTATTCTAAAAATAAGTCCATAAACCTTCTAAAAGAGCCCTTGATAGCAGGAATGATAAAACCCCTGGAACTTTCTATAATTCAAAATTATTTACAGATCAGAAAGATAAGCTATTTTTGCCATTACTGTATTCTGCTATTCTACATGTGTTCTAAATTCCAAACAAATACAACTACTTGCTCTAATTTGCTCTTCCCTACTTCTGAAAATTTGTTTATCCAGACCCCAAAGCCTTGAGCAGCCTACTTCTCTCATTACCCTGTCACTGACTTTTTACACCATATCCATCATTCAAGACCAAGATCAAAAGTCGAATTATATTGAAAATGATGATCATTGCGATATTTATAGTAGTAATGGCAAAAATAATAGCATACCTTAAGTTCACAAAGTTTTTCCACCTAATAAAATTGGGAGTCAGTTCAATTATTATTATATTAATTTTACAGATAAGAAAAATGAATAACAAGGTAATGAAATGATTTATACAAAGTAACCTAAGTACTGTGTCAGAGCTAGTATATTATAGCATGCTTTCTGAATTTAATATAAGTTAATGGAATTGCCCTGACATTGATTGTTCTACTTCCTTGAGGAGCTTCTCTGTCATATCCCAAAACTGTTTTGATCTCTGCTGCCTTGTACCTCTTTCTATACATTTCTGTTTTATTTTGCATTAGACTTGTATGGTAGTGCATGTTTCTGACTTTTCCTAAAATACTTGAGCTTGAGTGTGACCAGGGCTTGGACAATTTTCTGCGTGCAACAGAGAGAATAGATGTTAATATAAATTGAATTAAATTGTGAAGTGATAACCAATAACACATGCTATGTACAAATAGGAAGTCACCAATCTAAGTAACTTTTCAGAAGTTATTAGTAAAAATAAAGCATGAGGCAACAAAAGACCATATAGTCCCCCGGTCTTGGTCTTTCTGTAGGTGAAATACTGTGGTTCAGAAGCTGGAGATGGATAATTGAAAGAATGATGAACTTCAGGGGTGGCTAGGTGGCACAGTGGATAGAGCACCGGCCCTGGAATCAGGAGTACCTGAGTCCAAATTCGACCTCAGACACTTAATACTTACCTAGCTGTGTGGCCTTGGGCAAGCCACTTAACCCCATTGCCTTTCAAAAAAAAAAAAAACTAAAAAAAAAGATTGATGAGATGAACTTCTTCAGCTGAGAGCTATGATAAAGAAAATACAATATAAGAAGAAAACCAAGCATCAAATAGGAAAATACCTTGAAAGCCACCTTATATCATGGCCTTTTAGAAATATGCATGAGTGTATCTGTGTTTAATAATATAATATGATTTGATATGTTTATATAATATATTGGAACATAAAATATGAATTATAAAACCTTTATTCTAACTGGGGAAGAGAATAAGAGAACTGTAGACCTCAAGAGGTTTTATTTCTGTATATCAGTCATTTTGTTTCTCAGGCCCTCAGTTTCCTACTTTCCTCAATAGGCTTCTAAGAAAACACTTGATTAACTGTAAAATGTCATATATATATATATATATATATATATATATATATATATATATATATATTTCTTTTTAAAGACTCATTATAGCATGATGCTTCTAGCTGTGGAAGTGGCTGCTCCTTTGGAACAGCTGTAATGTGTATGGAGCCCATGATGGCTTTTGTATCTTTTATTCTCTCTGAAAGAAAAAAAAATAACTTTCTCTTTCTAAAAGAAAAAAAAACCAACTCATTTCTAGGTAGTTGACCATTAGAATGATTCTTTTAAAATACAAAATACAAACTTCCAAGGCATAAAAGGATTGTAATATGACTTAGTGGAAGGAGTACTTGCAATTTTTGAAATCATGGATGACTGAAATAAGATTTAAGTATGAATTATTTTTATTATTTTTAAATTTTCAGAGGAAATCATTTCCCAAACTTTACCAGGATTGTTCCCACAGGATTGTCTCTTTGTCTGACCTATCACAGTTAGGATTTAATCTAACTTTCCAATATCATCGCATATTACTTCTTTATATATCCTCTTAACTTCTGACCCAAACAGATTAGCAGTGTTCCTCCAATTACATTTTGCCTTCTTTCCCTTCTACATTTGTACCCTATGCTTGGCACACAATTACCTTTATTTACCCTTTGGAAATCTTTCAGATTTTTCAAAAAGTCAGCCCAGAAACCTCCTTCTTCAGGAAGTTTTTCTTGAGGTCACTAGATACAAATCATTTATTATTTCTCAGAATTTTCTTTTTCAGTCCTGTCTAGTTTTGTCTTCTTTACTCATAAAACTTTACCTTATACCATGCATGCACATGTCAGATCATCTCTATTAGATCATAAGTTCTTTCAAGATCAGGGATAATATCATTTTTCATCTTTTTTTCTTCTTTATATTCCCACAGGCAAGCACATTACCTTAGATTTGTAGTTAAAGGGCAAATAAATTCTGGGGCTGTCCATTCCTTTGTGACTTTGAACAATTAACATGACTTTTCTAAACTTCAGTTTTTTTTTCATATTTGCAATAAGAAGACTAAACTAAATGATCTCTAAGATCTCTTCCAATTTAAACTTATGATCCTTTCTTACAACATGTTTTGAATTTTTTTTAATTGTGAAATTGAATTGATATTTTTCACTTACTTCAGCTCTTCTCTGTAAAATTAAAAGCATTCAAAGCAAGTGTTCCCCTCCTTTTTTCACCACCCTGTGTTCCTTTTCACACTCCCTATCTTCCTCTGCCCATTCTCCTTACCACCCTGACAACCTGAAGAAGGAAACTTGAAACAACAATAACTTTTTTGTTATGGTAGTAGCCCATGATGAAATTGGCACAACTTTCCATACATTATGGAATAGGTTGAGAAATATCTCTTTTTTCCCCCAAAGTAATTCAACAGTAGAAGCCTTCCTACTGTGTTGAAAGTTGACCTCTTGGACAAACACACTGTAATAAAAAGTGCTATTTGCTATGAGTGCACTGGGAGTTTTAAATCATCAAAATAAAACACCCCAGGCTCTGACAGTAAGATTTTCATTCAAAGAAGGACTCAGCTTCACAACATAATAAATTATATATGACTGGGACACATAAAACATTTAAAGATATACAGAAATTTGCTGTATTTGTGTTCAGTGAGAGAGTTCAGCTCTTGAAGTACTTTTTTATGTCAATCTTACCTATTCATAAGACGAAAAGAAAATGTCCTTTTTTGCCAAATGAGAAGAGGCAAAACAACTCGCCATCCTTCTTTCCTTCTTACCTCCCCTCCTCCCTCTAGTTCAAATTTAAGTCATTTTTTTCCTATCACTTAACAGGTAAGTATTGGTATGGAGAAATGTCAAAGAAGAAAGCAAATAATCTCGAGGTCCTCAAAACAGGAATGTTTAGAATTGGGAAAAGTGGAATGCCGACTCCAATGCAATTAAGGCTGAACAGCAGTGACACATGAAGTCTACCATCTGAAATATCAAACCAGAGGGAGGATCCAGACCGTTCAGGGGTGTGTTGACAAGTGGAGCAGATACAAATGAAATCCCCTATTATTGGGAATCAGCTTTAAACACACACAGACACAGACAAACACACATACACACAAACACACACACACACACAGCATGAAAGGTTAAATTTTGGTGGTGAAAAATAACAAGATAAACATACATTTAAATAGCTTCCAGTTAAAATGACCAAATGAAAGCTACCTAGGCAAGCCAGTTATCCCAGTGAACACTCCAGTTAAAATTTAAAAGAGCATCAGCAGAACTGAGAATGAAAAAGTCAAAGGAAAAAACTTACAAATTTCTCCATAACGTTCAGATTGTACAAAATAATATCCAGAATCCTCCTTTGGCTTCAAATGAAGATTCATAAGGTGTGTTGATAGATAGAAACCAGCTCAATTTCTGGTAAAAGGCACTTAAAACAGTAGGTTGCAAGGAAAGACCTGGCCATGGAATGGGAAGTCAGTACATTGTGACCTAAGGTCGATGGGTTCTCATGTTTGGATGAGTAATATATGGAGTCACTATGCAGAAAGAACAAGCTCAAACCCAGTCATACTATGCACACACACACACACACACACACACACACACACACACACACACACACATACACACACATCAGTTGTTTTTGTCGTGGCCCCAGGGGTTATACACCTTTTAGGGAAAAGTTGAAGTATGAGATGATACTAATTTGAAATGGACAATTTCAGAGGAAATTCTGAAAACCTGATAGAGTGAAATTGGAAGACCTAGAATAATTTTATACAATGACATCATAAAGGAAAGTAATTTTGAAAGACTTCATATATCAATAGCAAACAATGAAAAATTATTAGTCAGAAGGACTAAAGGAAAAAATAACATGTCACCCTTAATTTGCCAAGGAGATAATAAAATAAAATTGAAATAAATAAATGAGCATACATTTCTGGACATGGTCAATATGGGAATTGATTTTGTTAAAGTATGCATAAATATTACATTTTTCAATTGTTTAATTTAGGAAAGCAGTGGAAGGGAGAGATAATAAAAGTTTGTATAAACAAATGTAAATTGAAAAGGGAGGGTGGGAGAGGGACTTAGTGGTAGGTATATTCCCCAACCTAAGAGACCTAAAATAAGTACTCCTGTTTGGATCTATTCAGGAGAGTTAGCTGAACAAAAATTGGATATAAACTAGTGTCCTATCAGGATTATATTAGGAAAGATAGCACTGTATTGATAATAGAACAAGGATTACAGAATGGTAAGACAATAGGATCACAGATTTAGAGAAAGAAGGAAGTCCAGAGATGATGTCAAGAAAGATAACAAATATTTCAGATTGATGGTATATCTTGGTTCCTTATATCTCACCTAGATCTGCAGCAGCAGCCTAATTGGAAAGGGAAAAGAGAAAGAGAAGAAAAAGAGTAAGGGGAAGGATCATTCCATCTAAAATTGAGAGTTAGGTGCTGTTTTCATTGCCCCTTTACAACTGAGGAAACTGAGACAATCATAATAACTTTTCCAAGGGTCAAAAGGCTCCTAAGTGCTTGAGGTTTGATGTGAACTCAGGTCCTGTTGGCATCGGGGATGGTGCTCTATCCACTGTTCGATGTAGCTGCCGGAACCAAGAAAAAGAAAGCATCCACATAATTAATATAGGTAGAACTAAGGGAATAAAATTGCTTAGACACAATAATTCTAAGACACACTAAGGAAAAAAGTGAAAGGAGATCAAGAAATGAAATTATAGAACTCTTGAGGGGAAAAAAGGAATATTAAGAAGTAGTACATAAAGTAGTACTAAACTTCTTCTCCCTGGTAGTATTTAGTTTAACAAAGACCTTGTGGAAATATGACATTTTAACTAAAAGTAATGCATCATTTCTAGAATTTCAGATATTTCTGCAGACTTAATAAGAATGGGAATATCTAAAAGTAAGATATGATGATTTGATGCTTTTAAAAAACTTTTTGCAAAGCAATGGAATTAAGTCACTTGCCCAAGGTCACAAAGTTCACTAAGTACTAATTGTCTGAAGTGAAATTTGAACTCACATCCTCTTGATTCCAGGGCCAGTGCTCTATCTACTGTGCCAACTAGTCTCTTCTGATTTGATATTTATTAATTCATAACAACCTTTCTCTACTTTCTGAAGATCATCCCATAGGCCTGTCCCTTAAATCTAATTTTAGTACTCTATTTTCATAGTTTTGATGACTGTTTTTATCTCAATTTCATCTCAATTTACATCCAATGAAAAAAAATAATCTATTTCCCTACTTTTCAATGTGCTTGGAAGTTGAGTCACTGTTCATAAACTTCCTTGAATTTCAAAAAAATACTCCAAATAGGCATAATTGTGCCATACAAAAACATCAGGGAATGCCAAAACAAATTGAGATTAGAGCCCATGTCCTGATCTTCAAAGAACACTGGAAAAATCATTACTTTGGGGCTTATCTGGTATAGCCTTACTCAGACAATCTTGACTCATACCTGGCAAGTCACTTTATTTCTATGAGATTCATTTTCTCAAATCTCTAAAATGGGTATGGGTATAATGCTTTACAAGCATTTACAAGACAACTGTAAAAACTGTAAAAAAACCCAGTATAACCTATTAAGTGCTACAGGATTATATACTGTGATAAACTGAAATAAAGAAAAAACAAAGAAAAATATACCATTACATACCATTACACAAAATAATTTAACATGGTAGACTACAGCCATTTTTCTTCTGTACTCCTAATTCTGAAAGATGGGATGGATAGGGGCAGCTAGGTGGTGTAGTGGATAAAGCACTGGCCTTGGAGTCAGCAGTAGCTGGGTTCCAATCTGGTCTCAGACACTTAATAATTACCTAGCTGTGTGGCCTTGGGCAAGCCACTTAACCCCATTTGCCTTGCAAAAAAAAACCTAAAAAAAAGATAGGATGGATAACAGGAGGACTAGCCCTAGACTATAAACTCAGAATGAACTGAGTTCAATTGTTATTTGATATATTCTACATGTGATAATAACAAGCCACTAAATTTTTAAGAAATCCAAATAACTCTTTAAAATATCAATTTTAGATGATTTGACATCTACTGATGAGCAGTTTTCCATCAGTAGTTCCCTTCAGAAATTAAATCACACCTTTTTTGCCAATGTGTGTGTGTGTGTGTGTGTACTGTCCCCATATATCTATATCTATATATATATCTATATATATCTATATATACATCAGAATATATATATATATATATATATATATATATATATATATATATGTCAGGCGTGCACTGTCCCCATATATATATATATATATATATATGTATATACATATATATATATATATATATATACATATATATATATATATATATCAGGTTTTCAAAGCTTAAAGGATTGTTTTAGGGACTCAAGAGTCTTGTTCTAAGTCACCCACTGCACATATAATCCAACTTCTCTGTGACATCATTATTAAATACAATTTTTTTTCTCTTTTCAATTTTATTCATGTTCCTCTTTGGACTCTAAATGATCTGATATGATGGGAGAGAGGAAATAGAAGCTAAACTAATGAGGACTATAGTATTAGGTCAAACCATTGTAACAGTGTTAAATAAATGATCCCTTGGGAGAAACAGCCTGTATACTGGAAGATGCTCTGAATTTAGTGTCAAAGGGCATTATTTCAAGCTTCACTACATATTGAAATAGAGTTTTCAGAGTGACAGTCCAAAAAATAAAAGAGGGAGAGAGGGTGACAAAAAAAAGAAAAATGTAGTTGGTATTGAAGATTCTTTTTAAAAAGTGGCAATGAAGGTTAAAAAAATCAGTTCTTAAGTATGCAGACAGATTCATTCATGTGCATTTAAACTCCTGCCAAACCAACATTCCAAGGCAGGTATTCAGTTAATCACCATTTGTGTAGAAACTTGATCCACACCCTCAGGTGGATTCATCATGATTTATTCTATTTTTGTTTTCTGGAATCTTGTCTATTCCACCTGTGTGCCCATGACTACAACATCACCATAGGAGGGAAAATTGATAGTGTGTTAAGTCTGGACTCTTACTGCTGGTTTATGAAAAATATAATATGCTGATTAAAGTCATGTTCAGAATCAATGATTCAAATCTTTAATCTGCCATTTGTTACCTATATGGACTTGAATATATACAATTTAATTTCTCTGGGTGTCAATTTTCTCTTAAGGGAGGAAAATGGGTATGAGATTAGGTAATGTATAAATCCCATTTCTTATTCTCCAAACTTGATTTGTCTTTGCACAACCTATCTGTCCCACAGTCTTGAAATGTTGTTTTGTCATATCCAACATTTTGTGAACCCATTTGGGGTTTCCTTGGCAAAGATACAAGAATAGTTTGTCATTTCCTTTTCCAATTTATTTTTATATTTGAGAGCCTGAGGCAAAGAGGGTCAAATGACTTGCATAGAGTCACAAAGCTAGTAAATGTCTGAGGTTATATTTGAACTGATACCAGAAATAGTCTTAAACTGATGAATTTAGTCTCTGTTAATTTCCTCCAAGTATACTGGAGTACCAAATCTTACAAGAAACTCTTTTGGTTTTGATTAACCCTAGATGTATCTTCTGAGATTATGATGTGTATTTTTATTTTAGCTGCATGAACTCTGCATTTTGTGTAGGTTCCTCCAAACTTTCCTCAGTCACTACAAAAAGGATTGACTCAGAAATCTAATAAAGTGACAATCAATTAATCTATAATCAAACAGAAAAGCAATAGTCAAGAGCAACACAAGCTTAAAATGCAAACTCATTTGTAACATATCTCAAAGAAGGAAATTGTGCACTATGTCTCATGATATAAACCCTAATAGCTGCCAAAAATGAACTTTTAGAAAGCTTGATAAGATGAGGTGCTACAGATTCTGTTTCTAAATCGCATTTTACTCATTGTCCTTTTATTTCTTTTTGGTTTTTATGGGACAATGGGGTTAAGTGACTTGCCAAAGTTACACATCTAGCAAGTATCAAGTGTCTTAGACCACATTTGAACTCAGGTCTTCCTGACTCCAGGATCAGTCCTCTATTTATTGTGCCACCTAGTTGATCCTATGTACTCATTCTCTTTGATGAGATTTATAATAACTAAAATAGGTGAACTCTTTGATCTACCTTTTGGAAGAAAAAGGGCAGGGATAAATATATGACAAAGCATATTTCTCAGAATCAGACTGAACAGCCCATTGAGATAATAAGCCATCATTGAGTCATTATTATAAACACCAATTAATTGAACCTAGAATTGAATTAGGAAGAGAATAACAGGCTTGATTATATTTGAAAGATTGTGAAGTACTTTCGTTTTTTACTTTTTTTCCAATTACATGTAAAGATAATTTTCAAAATCCATTTTTGTAAGATTTTGAGTTACAAATTTTTCTCCTTTCCTCCCTTCCCTGCTCAACTCTGCATAACAGTAAGTGATATGATAAACATTATACATGTTCACCTTAAATGTATTTCCATATATCATGCTATGAACAAAAAATCAGAACAAAAGTGAATAAAGTGAGAAAGAAAAATCATGCAATAATTTTTTTTGGCAAGGTCACACAGCTAGGTAATTATTAAGTGTCTGAGGCCAGATTTGAACTCTGGTCCTCCTGACTCCAAGACCAGTACTCTATCCACTGTGCAACCTGGCTGCCCCAAGAAAATTTTTAAAAAAGTGAAAATTTTATACTTTGGTCTATATTCAGGCTCCACAGCTTTTCTTTGTACATAGATGGTATTTTCCATCATAAGTCTTTCAGACTTTTATTTCCATATTGCAGATAAGAGTTAATTCTATCATAGGTGATTGTCACATTACTGTTTTCAAGGTATGCAATGATCTCTTGATTCTGCTGATTTTATTCATGAAAGTCTTTCCAGGTTTTCTGAAATGTCATCTAATAATTTCTTACAGAATTATAATATTCCATCTCAATCATATACGACAATTTGTTGAGCCATTTTTCCAATTAATGAACATCCCCACAATTCCCAAATCTTTCCCACTAAAAAAACTGCTATAAATATTTTTATGTATATGAGTCATTTTTCCCTTTTTTATAATCTCTTTGAAATACAGGCCTAGTAGTGGTACTGTTGGAACAATGGGTATGCATAGTTTTATTCCACTTTGGACATAGTTTCAAATTGCTCTCTGAAAAGAGTGGATCAGTTCATATCTCTAACAGCAATGCATTAGTGTACCAGTTTTCCCACATCTCCACCAACAGCACTCATTTTCATTTACTGTCAAGCTAGCCAATGTGATAGTTGTTTTACTTTGAATTTTTCTAATCAATGATTTAGAAAATTTTTTCATATGTATATAGATAGCTTTCATTTAATCATCTGAATATTCTCTGTGAATATCATTTGATCATTTCTCAATGAGGAAATGGCTAGTATTATTATAAACTTGTCTCAGTTCTCTCTATATATATTTTCGAAATAAGTCCTTTATTTGAAATGCTAGCAGCAAACAATTGTTTCCCAGCTATGAATTCTTATTCAAGAAGTTGGATTTTTTGAGTTTATCAAATAATAGATTACTATTTTCAGTTATTACTGTTTCTTTTGTACTTAATCTATTACATTTATCCACCACTCTATTTCTTAACAAAATAGTTTTGGATAGCTGACATTCTATAGATAATTTTAGATCTGGTATGACTAGGCTACATTCCTTTGCAATTTTCCCATACCTTGATATTCTTGATCTTTCTTCCTTCAGATGAATTTTGTTACTATATTTTCTAACTATAAAATAATTTTTGGTAGCTTGATTGGTATGACAATGAATAAGTAAATTAATTTTGGTGGAATTTTCATTTTTTCTATTAGTTCAGCTTACATAAGAGCAATTGAAAATTTTCCAATTGTTAAAATGTGACAATTTTTGTGAAAAGTATTTTGTAATTGTGTTCATTTAATTTCTGGTTGTCTGGTAGATTCCCAAGTGTTTTAAGTTGTCTACAATTACTTTGAATAGAATTTCTCTTTCTGTCTTCTGCTGTTAGACTTTTTTTCATAATGTAAAGTAATGATGATTTATGAGAGTTTATTTTTATATCCTGCAACTTTGCTAAATTTAATTGTTTAATGTAGTTTTTTTAAATGATTGTCTGGAATTCTCTATGTATATTACCATGTCAACTGCAAAGAGTAAGGTTTTGCTTCCATTTTACATATTCTAATTCCTTCAGTTTATTTTTCTTCTCTTATTGCTAAAGCTAACATTTCCAGTACAATATTGAATAATTGTGTAGGTAATGGCATTATTGTTTTATTATTTATCTTATTAGGAATGTTTCTAGCTTTATACATGTTATAGATATTGCTTGCTTATGATTTTAGTTAGATACTGTTTGGTTCTTGTCCTTTGATATCAAAGAAGATCCAAATGTTATCATTATGTTTGAGACAAATTACAGTGTGTTGGATTGTGGTTACTCATCCCAACAAAATCTCAGAATGCTATGCCACAGGAAAGGCACAAATAGTTTATATGAACACTTAGGGTGGGTACACTAAACTTGCATGTCATGTTATCTTTGAGATATTTTAATTCTGCCCTTCTCATACAGTGTAGTTCCTTTACTGATGAAGGCAAACCATGCTGGATAGTCCTGTGCCAATGTCTCCCATGTTGTATAATCAATTCCAAAGTTCTTAAGAGAGACCTTCAGGGTGACCTGGTATCACAATATTTTAAAGGAAAACTTTACTTATTCCTATGCTATCTAATGTTTTAAAAAGTTTTGGGTGCTGAGATTTGTCCAAAGTTTTTTCGCCATCTATTGAGATAATCATATGATTTCTATTAGTTTTATTATTGATATGATCAGTTATACTGATACTTTTCCTAATACTGAACTAGTCCTTCAGTCCTGATATAAATCTCCATTTCTTTTTCTAAAATGGAGTTATTTATGTATTTTATCTCTGATTCTGTTAATCTAGGCAATTTATTTTTGCAAATATTCAACCAATTACTTTTTAGTCTATTTTTTCTATAGACCTTTATTACACATATTTTTATTGCATAATGATCTGAAAATGTTGCATTTATTATTTCTGTCTTTTTGCATTTAATTATGAGGTCCTTATGACCTAACCTATGGTTAATTTTTCTATAGGTACTCTGTACTGCTGAGAAAAAGGTATATTTCCTTCTACCCCGATTCAAAATTTTTTTTAGGTTTTTGCAAGGCAAATGGAGTTAAGTGGCTTGCCCAAGGCCAGACAGCTAGGTAATTATTAAGTGTCTGATACTGGATTTGAACCCAGGTACTCCTGACTCCAGGGCTGGTGCTTTATCCACTACTCCACCTAGCTGCCCCCCTCCATTCAATTTTCTCCAGAGCTCTATCATGTCTAACTTTTCTAATATGTTATTTATCTCTTAAACTTCCTTAATGTTTATTTTGTGGTTAGATTTATCTAATTCTGAGGGAAGGAATTTGCAGTTCCCCCAATATAGTTTTGGAGTCTATGTCTTCTTGTAAGTCATTTAACTTCTCCTTTAAGAATTTGAATGCTATTTTTTTTGTTTTTTTGTTTTTAAGTTTTTGCAAGGCACATGGGGTTAAGTGGCTTGCCCAAGGCCACACAGCTAGGTAATTATTAAGTGTCTGAGACCAGATTTGAAACCAGGTACTCCTGACTCCAAGGTCGGTGCTTTATCCACTACACCACCTAGCCACCCCTGAATGCTGTTTCAATTGGTCTATATATGTTTAGAATTGATATTTGTTCATTTGATATGGATTTTTAATATGATGTATTCTCCTTCCTTATCTCTTATCTTTTTTAATTAGATCTATTTTGCTTTTGTTTTGTCAGAGATAAGAATTACTAATGCAGTTTTCATTTTAACTTAAGTTGAAACATAAAATATTCGGCTCCAGATTTTTACCTTTGCTCTGAATGTATCTCTCTGCTTCAAATGTGTTTCTTGCAAACAACACTGTGTAGAATTGCGATTTTTAAGCCACTCTGCTCTCTGGTTCTGTTTTATGGGAGAGTTCTTCCCATTCACATACACAGTTATGATTACTAACTTTGTATTTACCTCCTAATTCAAATTTCTTCTTCTAAGATAGTGTTTTGTGCTTCCTGATCACTATACTCTAGTTTTTTAAGGTCAGGGTTTTTCATCTGTTTCTTCCTTACTTTTTTGCTTAGTTTGTGGATTTTAAAGTTGAGCTCTGCTCTTGGACTACAAGACACATCTACCAAGCTTCCTATATAGGGGAACCAGGATCTGCTTACTAAATTCCCATGCTGGGCCCTCAGGTTCTATTTTTCCTCACTGCACTATGATTGCCTGGTCTAATTGTAGTGGCTGTGCTGGGACTCACAATTTTTCTTCTATGCTGGGCCTGGAGAATGCTCAACTGGTCTCCTGTGCTGTTGATCTACTGACCCAGGACCTAGGGGCCGCAGCTGCTGATCACTGCAGTGGCTTATAGCCTACTACTGTCTTTCCCCACACCCAGCCTATTCTAATCTCTGCTCCCTTTCCCACCTGAGTGAGATAGACAGACCTTTCCTGAAGTTCTTCCAAGATATCTTAAGCTAGAAAATGCTCTATTTTGTTTTTTTTTTTTTTTTTTGGTTGGTTCTGTCATACCAAAATCCCTTTAGAGTCTTGATTTAATATTTTTTCCTGAGGTAATCTGGAAAATCAGGGAAGATCTTGTCTTCTCTCTGCCATTTTGGCTCTGATATTGAGAATCCTTTCAAATAATTCAAAGTAACTTATTGTTACAAATGATGATTTGCAAACAATATTCTCTAAATTGATTTCAGTGTGGCATAATGAATGGAAAACTAGCCATTGAGACAAAATGATCTCTTCTCCAAATTTATTTCTGAAATATAATGATTATGTTACCCTGTGCAAGTCACTTCAAATCTTATTTCTCTGGGAATTTTCTAAAGCTACAAGCCGAAAAAAACGAATGAAACATTTTTGTCAGTTTCCTCAAATTCTATATTTAGAAAAAATAATTCTTTTGATTATACTGGTAGCAATTCACAGAATAATGTGATCTCAGATGAAGAAGAAAATTCAGGCCATTAAAATAGTCATAAAACATAACTTTAGTATAGAATACTAACAATGAAATAAGCACTAGACATTGGTAAAAAAGATGTAAAGTATTTGTGTAAAGAGAAAAGGAAGTGGGTCAATCATTTAAGAAGATCAAGGGATTGACATTTTGAATGTTGTTGAAATATTCATTTAGTATCAAAAGAACTAGAGCAAGGGTTCCAATGAATTGAGATAGATGATTCATAGATAGATAGATAGACAGAATGATGATAGATAGATAGGTAGAAAGAAAAATAAAATATGCATTGTTGTGCTAAGTTCTGATGATATAAATAGAAGGAAAAAGGAGAATAATTTCAGCCCTCAAGATACCTGCATTTTAGTTCATAAAGACACTTATAAGGTAGATGAAGTAGATAGGTGAAGTACCTCTGTGGAGGCAAAGTAGAGAAATAGTCTAGAAAGTAAATGTGTAGACTTATTATTAAGGGAAGAATTTGTGAATAAACAAGAGATAGAAAACAAAGTTAGTTTCAAATTGAATAATATCAAATACATAAAACTAAATTGTTTTTTGTACAAATTAAAAAAAAATTGACCAAGATCAGAAGGAAAGCAGAAAACTAGGGAAAAAGTTGTAGATGATTTATCAGATAAAGGGCATAACTATCTATATCCATATGTAAAGAAAAAAATCTATGAGAATTTGAGTCATTTCCCAATTGATAAATAATAAAAAAAATGATCAGGGAGTTTTACAATGAAGAAACCAAAAATTTATATTCATATGAGAAAATTCCCTAAATCATTGCTTATTAGAGAAATACAAATTAAAATAATCTTGACACATCATTTTAAGTCTACCATGGTGGCTTAAATGATTTAAGGGGAAATCAATAATTATTGAAGGTGATGTGGAAAAAGTAGAATATATAATCATGTTGATGGGATGATGAACTGATCCAACTATTTTAGAGAGCAATCTGGAATTATACTCAGATTAAATATATCTATACACTTTGAACCAGCAATAATACTATTATGTCTATTTTTAAAGATAATTAGGGAAAAAAGAATCTATATGTTATAAAATATTTATAGATACTCCCTTTTTGGTGGCAAGGAATTGGAAAGTACAGGAATGTTCATTGGATGGAGAATGTATAGTCAAGTTGTGGAATACAACTCTGCTATAAGAAATGATGATCTCAATGATCTTGGAAAAACATAGAAAAACTTACATGAAATAATGAAAATTGAAAAGAGGAGAACCAAGAGAACATTGTATACAGTGACAGCAATATTGTTTTAAAAATGACTTTGCCTGGAAATATTTAAACGAATTGAACAAAATCAGGAAAACAATATATACATTAATGGCAATAATGTATGATAATCAACTATGATGTACTTAGCTCCTCCCAGCAGTTGATTAATCAAGGGCAGTTCTAAAAGATTTGTGACAGAAAATGCTATCCACATCCAGAGGAAAAAACTATAAAGTCTGAATGCCCAACAAATAATAATATAATCATTTTCAAAAGGTTTTCTTTTTTTTTCAATTCTCATTTTCACCCTTTAGTTATGTTTCTTTTTTCACAGCATAATCAATATGGAAATATGTTTAACAAAATGTACATGTGTAACCGATGCCAGATTATTCACTATTGTATAGAAGTGGGAAGAAGAGGAAGGTAGAAAAATGTGGAACTCAAAAAAATGAATGTTGAAAACTATTTTAACCTATAATTGGAAAAAATAAAATAAAATGATATTTAAAAATAATGACTTTGAGTGAATAAGTTATGGTGACTATTATAAATATCCCTAAAACTAAAAGTAACATATAAAGAAAAATGTTATATGTATCTAGAGAAAGAACAGATAAATATAAATCTGTATAAAATAATTTTATATAAAATATGTATATATGAGCACACACTACATGTATACTTATTTGTTTCTAATGGCAGCCATCTATAATTCAGGTTGGGCCAGGGTAGAAAAAGAAGGAATAAATTCATAATTTTGCTATATATTGGCAAAGAAGAGTAAGTTGTGCTTAGGAGATTTGCACTTTCATGTACAATCATCTTTTTAATTTTTCCTTATTATAGAAATGCTTATTTTATTCCATATGTATGTATCTGTATATTTAAATGAAAAAGAAGAAAAAATAAAAGGAAATGACTAATCTATGCTTGAAGAACATATGACAGATGTTGATGATTCATAAAATAGAGTTTTGCAGTAGATCTCACCAATTGGAAGATGTCATGGAGTATAAGCTTTGAAAGTAGGAGGATTTATGGAAGGACTTGAACAGGAATCATATGAGATAAGAAAACAGAGAAGGTTTCCTGTATGCATTGTAAACTGAAGGAAAGGAAAGATCCATCAATGAGATCATGCATCTATAATAATATTAAAGTAAGTTACAATACCACAGTCTCAGATCAATCAATATTACTTGTAATCCAAAGTAAATAGAAAGAAGCAAATGAAATAAGATAGCTGAAGCATATTACTAACATGTATAGAAGTACAATAAAGGAAAAATATAAGGATCTGCATTATATTTAAAAGGTGAGTCAGTCATATAGGGAAATTAAAAAGTCAAAGAACTGCTAAGCCTGGAGGTTAGTTTATTGAAAAAATAGTAATAGCAATGAAATAAAAATCTCTATTACATTTGTATTTTTATTACATATTGTTTATTGAAAAGAATGAGCAGTAATTTCAAAGGATCATCAGGCATAGAAGATTTTAAATTCTATCCAAAAGGAAGGGAGTGTCTGTACCAAAGAAATCTTAGTGCTTAAAAATCATACTCACTTTCACTTATTCGTTTTTTTTAAACAGTAGAATACAATAATTATAGAGAATGGCACTTTTCTGTAACCACTCATATAAAAACTCACACATATTATAATTGGATATTTTAATCATTTTGGGGTAGGGGTGAGATAATAATAATAGGAATTTGCACTCCTCTGGTACATAAGGTTTCAAAAGTATCTTCTTCATGACTATGCAGTGAGGGATATAGTATGGATATAATGATTCCAGTTTTACAGATGAGGAAATTGAGACTTAATGAAATTAAATATATTGTACCTTCTTTCTAAAATTAACTTTCCAACTCTAATTCTTATGAATATAGTATTTCAAGTAATCAATGTCAGGGTCAGGATTTGAACTTGGATCTTCTTTCATCTAAGACACATTTTATTTCCACATTGTTCTTCTTTCTGAGTGTTTATAAATTTGGAAGAGTTGGGAGTGGGGTTCAGTGTGGAGAAGTGACAGCATGGTTTATTCTCTCTAGCTCAGTAAATTATGTGAGAAGAGTGGATCTTCGAAGGAAATTGTATATCATGCTTACCAGCTAAGGACAGATATTTATGGTGTGATTCACTTCAGCCTTGTAGGATGAAAGCAGGAGTCATAAAATGTGTGCACAAGAGTGTGCAAACTGTTGCATTCACTGAATTCATTGAAGATGACGTGAAAGAGTTGTTGGGATGCTTTATTATGTGTGGATAAGCTGTAAAAATCCAGCTTGAGTGTAGCTTGAAAGTAAACATCGGTCAAAGATGAAGATGAGCATGATGGAAATGACACTGCAATTAAACTTCAAACCCCCTTTATATGGATACATTAAAAATTATGTTCCAACCAATAGAATAAATAAATGGAATTCTTCCCAGTGTAGTTACGAATGTGGCTACAAAAACACAGTCTATATCTATGAACATTTGTACCATTTTAATTAGTTTTCTATTATTTAAAATATAGAAACAATTAGATATTTTTGCAGTAGTAGAGACAAAGGTGAATTTGAAACTTATAAATGTATGTCTAGCTTTCCAAAAGAACTTTGGATGGACACTCAGTGTATATCATTTAGGATTCAGTTATAAAAATTCTTTATTTTGAGAGAGTATTCTCTGGAGAGTAGGCATATGGATGACATATAAATGATGTTTAAAAGAAATTAATAAAAACTTTAAAAAATATGCTAGCTGAATGTGGTGTGGAGAGCACAGAAAGAATCAAAAGGAATAGTATTTAATTCTGACTTTGCTTTTATTTCACTGAAAAAATCCATTGAAGGGAAGTTCCTTGAGGAGATAAACTAATTTTTCTTATTTTCTTTGTATCCCCACTACCTATCAGAACACATGACTCCTAGTAGATACAGGATAATGTACTTACTGAACTGAATTGACTGAACGAACCTTGAGAAAGTTCCCTTCTTCAATTTCCATATCTAAAATGACAATCTTGAAATAACTATTCCAACTTTACCATTATATACTTGATGAAATCATAGTAGCTTCTAACTATGATATTCTTTAGTTCTATAATGAAAATAATTTACATTGATATAATGCTTTGTCTATGCCAAACACTGTGATATGTACTTTATGATCATTGTCTCATTTGATTTTTGTAACAACCCTGGGACATAGGTATTATCATTTTTTCCATGTTATAGATGAGGAAACTGAGGCAAATAAAGGGGAAATGTTTTACATAGGGTCCCACAGCTAGTAAGTATGAGGTCAGATTTGAACTCAGATCTTTTTTGACTACAGAAAAAGCACTCAATCTATTGTAGCACAAAGGACTGTTCTAGCTCCACATTTTATCTTTTAATACACTAGGTCTTTCTTCTATACTTCGATAATATGCTATTTGTTACTTTTTAAGTAGAAGACAGAGAAAAATCTGTGGGGAAATGGAGAATCTAGAAAATCACATTAATATTTGAAAGATTATAAAAGAAAAGAGAATCATTCCCCTAAAGGAGAACAACAAGTTACATTAAATGTAATGACTAACAATGATTCCAAATGATGGATAAATGAAATGTATTTCTATCTTTCACTGTTGAGATTAGAGAGGAAGTGGAGAGAAGTAAGCATAATGAAGGAAAGCTCCACTATTTTCAATCACACAAATCTGCAAAATATAAGTCCTTATTTCTGATAATAAGGAAGAGCAGTATTTCATTGTTTAACGTCAGTGACATCCATGATGCCTACAGAATTTCTTCTATTCTGATACCAAAGCACTACTCAAAAACACAAGAAAGCGGGGCAGCTAGGTGGCACAGTGGATAAAGCACCAACCCTGGAGTCAGGAGTACCTGGGTTCAAATCTGGTCTCAGACACTTAATAATTACCTAGCTGTGTGGCCTTGGGCAAGCCACTTAACCCCATTTGCCTTGCAAAAAAACCTAAAAAAACCGCAAGAAATGTCTACCTTTTAAAAGATAGTGACATGTACCATCAAATCAACACACATATCCCACCCCTACACACTAATATTACAGTCTGTTTTGGAAACCTTCAGAATAATGGACACATATTAGGCTTTCTCAGGTTGGACAACTTAGTAAAGGTAATTCTGTAATTCTATCAGGGACACAAGTGGTCATAAGCTGTTTTCCATAGGATATGCCATACAAAGTCTGATGTTTTCTTCTTTGAGATTATGGACCTTATCAGTATTTCTGAAATGAAGTTGTTAACCTATATGTGCATATAGATGTGTGTTCAAACTTTCTGTAGCTATCCAAGATATTGTTCTTTTTAAAAAATAAATGAGGAAGCAAGCATTTTTATAAAACAGTATAATAAAAATATGATTGTATATGAAACAATGTATAAAGTTCTCTTTTGAGATAGAAGGGAAACTCATCACTACTAAACTGTATGAAGCTTAAAGAAACTGAATGTTGCATAAGGAAACAGGTGAGGGTGTTATCTTTCCTTCTTATTTCATTCCTGCTTTTTATTTCGTGGCTAAACTCAGAGTGCTTCTTGTTAGCATGCTGCAACAGAGAAACAAGTAGCCACCTTCAGGGAAGCTATTATTGTTCAAATGCACCAATATTATCTTGCTTGGGGTTGGGGGGGCATTGTTTATGCAATATATTTATCGGTGTTGGCATATATCTAGCAATACAGCAATATCTCAGCAGTAATGGCATACTAGAATAAGTTGTTTTCATTAATAGAAAGTGCTTGCCTGTAGCATGTACATCTGAGATACTAAAGGATTATTTACCTATCATTAAGATATGGATTTTTTTTATCTAGTCCAGTTTTTCTTGCTGCAGAAATCATATTAAACTCATAGGCTATTACATCTTACATCCATTGGACACCTTTTCATTCATAGGTAACCTAATATAAATGAGGAAAAATAAATCCAACTCAATTTGTCGGGCAATCTTTTTTCTCTACTTACCCCATCCCCCCACCACAACCTGTCCATTGTCTGCTTTCAACACATCCAAGAAGCTGTTTTACTTGTATCCACTTCAATTAATGTGTCTGATTCAATATAAAAATTTTAATAAAAAGCTCAGATCCAATATTTTTAAAAATCATTGTTTATAGAAAGCCAATTCCCCTTGTTTTGATGCAGTTACATACAAGGAAAATGTTACTTGGTGGGCCTGAATAATTAATTAATTCTGATCTCCCCAGTACATTTTTTTAAAAATAAATTTGTCCCTGGTAAACATTTTAGTGTGCTTGAAATATTTCCTAATAACCCTTGACCCTGCCTATGCTGACAGCAGTTTCATCCATACTAAAGTCTGAGTGAATTTCTTGGTTATACCTAGCTTACTTGGAAGGTTGGAAGGGAAAGGAGGGGAGACACAGAGATAGAGAGAAGACAGAGACAAAGACAAAAAGAAGAGACAGAGAAAGACAGAGATACACATACAGAGAGAACTGAGAAGCAGACACAGACAGAGAAATGAGGAGAGAGAGAGAGAGAGAGAGAGAGAGAGAGAGAGAGAGAGACCCACAGAGAAGAAATTTTAAAATATGTTTTATGTAATAGAACCTTTTCAGTTGAAATGTTCAGAAGACCTAGAGATGTAAGGAGCCTGAAAGTACACTTAGCCTGTCATTATTACTTTATAGATAAAGTGAGAAATAACTTCCCATTTGACAAATATCAGAAAGTAATAAATAGTAATTATATATATATTATGTTGTATATATAATATTATATATTATATAAAATGTATATTTACCAGATTTCAAACTTGGATTTTTTCCCATCTAATGTTTTCCTTCCTCCTCCTTCCTTCTTCCCTTCTTTTTGCTTCCCTTCTCCCTTCCTTTCTTCTTTCCTTCCTTCCTTTCTTCCTTTATTCTTTCATTCTTTTCTTCCTACCTTCCTTCTTTTCTTCCTTCCTTCTTTTCTTTTCTTCCTTCTTTTCTTCCTACCTTCTTTCTTTTCTTCCTTCCTTCTTTTCTTCCCTCCTTCATTCTATCTCTAAACCATGTTGCTTTCTGAGTCTATAGCTTTGACTATAAGTTTACATATTTTATTCCATGTCAGAAATCTATTATAGGTTCTTTTTATGTGAGGTGGGAAAAATACCAGGGACCTAGTTTACTTTATTGGTACTCAGTTGTGTTACAAGTGAAGAAAATGAAACCCAGACAGATAAAATGAATTTGCAAAATGTCACATTGAGAGGATGTAGCAAGCAGAATTTGAACCCAGGTAGTCTAATTTTGAAACCAGTGTTTTTGTTGTTGTTGTTTCTCCTGCCAGAGGTTGACTAGTATAGCTAGGGAAGCTTATTGTTTCAATTTACCCTCATTTGACGTATGTTGGAAAAGGGAATGGATTTTATCCATGATGCTCCTTTAAACATGTTTCAACATTCTATCCCTGTACAATTCTAGAAGATCATGATAATGACAGTGGATGTGGTTATGGCAGTAATAAGTATTTATATAGTCTTTTAAGGTTTTGAGAGTGCTTTCAAAATCATCTCATTCTTTTCTCACAATAACCTTAGGGAGTTAGATATTATTATTATTTATTGTTTCAGAGATAAAGAAACTGAGGCAGGCAGAGATTAAACAATTTGCTCAAGGTTGTCTAGTTTATTGTATATTGCCAGATTTTAATGCAGGAAGAATAGAAGGAAATTATGTTTATTTCCTACTAAATATGTCAAAGCTTTTGACCAAAATGATAAAGAAGATTGCCTTGGGTTTTTTTCTCCTATGGGAAGGTTTCTTTTGGGACAATGGGGTGAGAACTGCTTCTACTCCTCATGCCTCAAGGAAAAGGAAAGTATCTTTTTAAAATTGACAATTTATTGAAAACCTAGTGAATCTTACTGTCCCTGTTCACATAGTTTTGTCTGATGTGTCCTCCCAGCTCTTGTCTACTTCATATGCAGGTCCTTGAACTTCAAATCCTAGTATTTTCCCATACTACATACCTTCTTGTATCCTACAAAAATACAAAGGTTCAGGAATTAGAATTTTAATATAATTTCTACTACTTTGAATAGAAACTTTTCCAGTGCTGCAGTTTTCATTTCTCTGTTTTTAGGCTTTGCTGAGTATGTTCTAATGAATACTTAGGAAAGAGATTGGCCTTACTGAGGAGAGTAAAATCCTCACAAAAATTGATTCCCACTATGGAAAACAATTGCCAGGATTGATAATTAATAATAGGATCTGTTAAAGAGGGTTAGATCAGTGGAGAAATCTCTTGACAGGTCCCATTTTTTATATCAAATTCCTCAAGGATTTTTGTTCATATGACATGGTTACTATAATCAAGGTGAGGCATTGAAATTAATCGTTTTGGGCAGGGCAGTAATGCCACTGGTTACTCACTCTGACATCCATAGTTCCTACAGGAATTTTCAACACTATTTCCAAAGTCCTGGTCCCAACAGTTAGAATCAAAACCCACCCCTGGAAAATTCAAATGTGTTATGCCAGGACCATCTTCCCTTTATCTGAGTTTTAATGTGACTAAATTTAAGATGAATCTCACTATGACATCTCAGAAATACAAAGGACAAATAATTTATATTTATTCACTTGAAATAGTTAAACCAAACCAACAAAGAAAAGAGATAAGGGAATAGGGTGATAGCTGCAAATATTTCACAGAATATCACAGGTGGAAATGATCTGAAAGGTCCTCTAGTTCAACCTCTGTTTGAAGCACAATTATCTATGTACAGCATACCCAAAGGAATTGCAAACCACACTTTTCTTTTTTAATTGATATTTTATTTTATTTTTCTAATTACATGTTATGAAAGTTTTTCAACATTCATACACGTGTATATACATATTTTTATGTTACATGATTTTCTTCCATTCTCCCTTTTCACTCCCCTTCCCTCAGCAGTGAACAGTCAGGTGAATATTGTATATACATATTTATGTTTAACATATTTACAAATAAGTCATTTTTGGCATCAGAAATTAGGGTTAAGGCAGGGGAAGAAACCCGTGAGATAGGAAATAAATACATAAGAGAAATTTTTAAAAAGTGAGTGTAGTGTTCATTCAGATTCTGTAGGATTTTTTTGTTTTGCTTTGTTTTGTTTTTTCTTCCTCTGGATGATTATACCATTGTTCATAGCTCGTCTCCCAGGTCTGAGCTCTTTGAACTGCTGAGAAGTGCTGCATCTATCAAGGTTGATCAACTCACAAGGCTGTTGTTAATGTGTACAATGTTCTCTTGCTTCAGTTCTCTTTGCTCAGCACCAGCTCCTAAAATTCATTCCACACTTCTGTAGAGTCTGACCATTCATGGCTTCTTATAAAACAGTAATATTCCACAGCATTCATATACTATAACTTTTTCAGCCATTCCCCAGTTGATGAACATCTCAATATCCAATTCTTTGCCACTACAAAAAGAGCTACAATAAACATTTTGGAATATGTGGAACCTTTCTCATTTTTTATAATTTCTTCTGCATATAGGCCTAGTATGGGAATTGCTGGGTTAAAAAGGTATGGCCATTTTTTTTTTAGTTTTGGGGCATATTGCTCCCGAAAATGTTTGAATCAATTCCCAATTCCACCAACAATGGGTTAATGTCCCAGTCTTCCCACAGTCTCTCCAAGATTGATCATTTTCTTTATCTGTCATCTCGGTCAATCTGATAGGTTATCAGATGATACCTCATAGTTTTTTTAATTTTTATTTTTTAAATCAGTAATTGGAGCATTTTTTCTTATGGTTATATATAGCTTTAATTTCTTCTTTTGAAAACTATCTGTTCATATCCTTTGATCATTTATCAATTTGGGAATGGCTTATAAACTTAAGAATTTCATACAATTCTCTTTATATTTTGGAAATGAGACTGTTATCAGAACCCCTAGCTGTGATAACTGTTTTCAGCTATCTGTTTTCCTTCTAACCTTGCCAGAATTGGATTTATTTGTTCAAAAGCTTTTTAATTTAACATCATCAAAAGCCATCCATTTTGGATTTTATAACATATTCTATTCATTGTTTGATCATAAATTTCTCCCCTTTCCACATATTTGGCAGAGTATTTCTTGGTCTCTTAATTGCTCTATGGTATCACACTTTATGTCTAAATCCTGAACATGTTTTGATCTTATTTTGATCTTGTATGTGAGATGTGGTTCTATGCCGGATTTTTGACATTATTTTCCCAGTTTTTCCAACAATTTTGTCAAATAGGGAGTTCTTATTCCAGAAGCTAACATCTTTGAGTCTGTCAAACAGTAGATTATTGTAGTCAGTTACTTCTATGTCTTTTGAATCTATCCTAATCTCTGACTTAATTTCAGAACCAGTATCAGAAAATTTAGATGATTGCTACTTTATGGTATAATTTTAGAACTGGTAGAGCCAGACTACGTTTCTTTACATTATATTCATCAGTTGCTTTGAAATTCTTGACATTTTATTGCTCCACTTGAATTTTGTTTCTATTTTTTCCAGCTCAGTAAAATAATTATTTAGTAGTTTGATTGATATGGCACTGAATGAGTAATTTCATTTTGGTAGAATTGTCTTTTTTAATTATATTTAGTTGTACCTAACCATGAGCAACTGACACTTTTTTCAGTTGTTTAGATTTGACAGTATTTGGGTGAGAAGTGTTTTGTAATTGTGTTTATACACTTTCTGGGTTTGTCTTGGGTGGTAGATTCCCAGGTATTTAATGTTGTCTACAGTTGCTTTAAATGGAATTTCTCTTTTTTAACGCTTGCTCTTGGGCTTTGTTGTTCATATATAAAAATGCTGATCATTTATGTGGGGTTTTTTTATACTGCCAATTTGCTGAATTTGTTAATTGATTCAAGTAACTTTTAATAATTAATAATTTAATAATATTAATATTATTAATACTAATTTAACAATTAATCATTTAATAATTCAATAACTTTCTTGGTGTCTCTATATATCATATCATCTGCAAAGACTGAAAATTTTTCTTCCTCATTCTGTTCTCTTCAATTTCTTTTGCTTTTCTTATTCCTAAAGTTAACATTTGTAAAACTATATTGAATAGTTATAATGATATTGGGCATCCTTGTTCCACACCTGATCTTATTGGAAATGTTTCTAATTTATCCCCATTAGATATAATTTTTATTGATGGTTTAGATAGATGCCCCTTATTGTTTTAATTTAAACTCCATTTATTCATATACTTTCTTGTTTTTTTAATAAGTATGGATCTTGCATTAATCAAAGGCTTTTTCAACATTATTTGAGATAATTGTATGATTTCTGTTGCTTTTGTTATTGATTATGTTGGGTGTTTTCCTAATATTGAACCATCCCTGCCTACCTGATGTAAATCCAACATGGCCATAATGTATTATCTTTGGTAATAACTTGCTGTGATCTCTTTGCTAAAATTTCATTTAAGACTTTTGCAATGATGTTCATAAGGGAGATTGGTCTTTAACTTTCTGTTTTGTTTCTTCCTGCTTCATGCATCAGCACCATAATGGTGCCATAAAAAGGAGTTAGCAGAACTGCTTCTCCTATTTTTTAAATAGTTTATGTAGAAAAGAAAATTATTGTTCCTTAAACGCTTAGTAGAATTCATTAGTAACTCCATCTGGACCTGGAAACTTTTTCTTGGGGAGTTTATTGATGATTTCTTCAATTTCTTTTTCTTTAATGTATTTATTTAAGTATTTTATTTACATTTCTGTTAATCTCAGCAGTTTTCACTTGTAAATTTTCATCAATTTAATTTAGGTTATCAAATTTATTGGTAAGTAGTTTGGAAAAATAAGTCTGAAGTATTATTTTTGGGTTTTTTTTTGCAAAACAGTGGGGTTAAATGACTTGCCCAAGGTCACACAGGGGGTCAATTTTTAAGTGTTTGAAGCCGGATTTGAATTCAGGTCCTCCTGATTCCAGGGCTGGTGCTCTATCCACTGTGTCACCTAGTTGCCACTGAATTATCTTTTTTAATGTCTTCCTCATTGGTGATTAGTTCACTCTTTTCCTTTTTGATACTGAAAATTTGGTTATACTCTTTTTTCTTTATCAGATTAACCAAAGATTTACCTATTTTATTGTTTTTGTTTCATAAAACCAGATCTTAGTCTTGTTCATTGATCAATACTTTTCTTGCTTTCAATTTCATTAATTCTCCTTTGATTTTTCAGAATTTCTAATTTGGAATTTAATTGGGGATATTTAATTTGATTTTTTTCTAACTTCTTTAGTTCTATGCCCAATTTGTTGTTTTCCTCTTCCTCTATTTTATTTATATAGACATTTAGAGATAAAAATTTTTCCATCAAAACTTCCTTGACTGCATCCCATAAATTTTGTTATATCTCATTGTTATCATTTCTTAGATGTAATTATTGATTATTTATATGATTTGTTGTTTGATCCACTCATTCTTCAAAATTAAATTACTTACTTTTTAATTAATTTTAGTTTATCTTTCTATGACCCTTTATTACCTGTAATTTCTAGTGTATCATAATCTGTCTTTAATTATTACATTTTGTGCCATAGTACATGGTCAATTTTGGTATAGGTGCCATTTACTTTAGAGAAAAAAAGTATATTATTTTCTATTCCCATTAAATTTTCTGCAGAGGTCCACCATTTCTAACTTTTCTAAGGTTTTATTCACCTTCTGAACTTTCTTCTTGTTTATTTTGTGGGTTAGATTTATCTAGTTCTGCAAGAGGGAGTTTGAGATCCCTCATTATTAAAGTTTTGCTGTCTATGTCTCCTTACAACCCACTCAGCTTTATTTCTAGGGATTAGGATGCTGTACCACTAAGTGCATACATGTTTAATAATGATATATTTCATTGTCCCTATGGTGCCTTTCAAGAAGATGTAGTCCTTCCTTATCCAGTTAAATGAAACTGATTTTTGCTTTTGCCTTATCTGAGGTCAGGATCCCTACCCCTGATTCTCAGCCTTTTACTTGTTCCCCACAGGGATCTTTCTGCTCCAAATATGTTTATTGTAAACAACATATTATAGGATTCTAATTTTTAATCCATTCTGCTATCTGCTTCCATTTTATGGTACAGTTCATCCCATTCATATTTAAGCTTATTATTACTAATTCTGTATTTCCCTTCATGTTATCTTTCCCCATTTATAATTTTCTCTTTCCTTTCTTCTTCCTTCTTACCAAAGTTTTACTCTATTTCGCCTTTAGCTTTTCTTTTAAATTTTAGCTTTCAGTTTATTTTCACTTATACCTTTGCCTTCCCTTTTATGAGTCCCTTCTTCACTCTTCTTTCCCTCTTGCCTCCCACTCCCCTGTGGAGCAGGATAAATTTTTAAACCCAAGTGAAAATGTATCTTATTCCCTCTCTGGATCAAATCCATTGACTAGACTTTACTAGGTGTTCACACTCTCCATTCTTTTCCTCTACTATAATAGCTCTTTTTGCATCTTTACTTGTGTTATTTATCAATAGAATTACTATCAATCAAAATGCCATCAATCACAAGTTGATTAATTGCTTGATTGTTTTATATACAACATTGCTTCTTTCATTAATACCCTCTGCTCTTCTGTCTCATTAGAAATAAACTTCTCAAGAGTCATGAATCACATTAAATTATCATCATTTGATAGCTTATCCACTTTTCAGTTATCATCTAAGAACAAACAATCCTCATGAGTCAAAGCATCATGTGAAGCCAAATTATTTCATAAATGATTTGTATCCCCTACCCACAGCATATTCTCTCCCACTCTCTCCTCCTTTATTTCCCAACCATAGATCTAAAACCCCTGCTAACTGAAGTATGGATTAAGTCCCATCCTTCTAAGTAGGTTGCCACCCTCTGCCCTTAAAGTCACTTCTGATTTAATTTACAAGTCTCTAAGTACTCTAAGTACTTGGACACTGAAGGTTTCTCTTAAGAACTTTATACTTGACTGTGAGGCCTGGGAAACACTGATTCTAGATTACCTAGCACAAGATATCCTTAACACAGAAGGTGCTAAGCTTCATGAATAAGACAGGATTAAATCAAAGGAAAAGTGAAAACATAAGTTTAAAGTAAATACTCCAGCATTTCATCTGGACTTTTTGTCTCAAAACAGTGATATCATCTTCTTCAATGGAAAGACAAGAAGCATTCTTACCCATATTGTCTAAATCCAATATTTTCAAATATATTCAACCCTTTAAATGTCCTAAGAGAATTACAATTTTTATATCTTCCATTATACAGTTGTATACACTTGATATTTTTGACTAATATTTGTTTGTTTTTTCACACTTCTCATTTACCTTTTCATACATCTCTTGAGTCTTATTTTTGGAGACTGAATTCTCTGTTCAGTTCTAATCATTACACCAGGAAATATTGAAAATCAGCTATTTCTTTTAACTCTATATTGTCCCCATGATAGAATATGCTGACATTTGCAGGATAGTAATTTCTTGGTTGTAATCTAAGATCCTTTGCCCTCCGATATATTCTATTGCAATTCCTCTAGTCCTTCAATATTGAAGTTGATTAGTACTGTGTAAGTCTGACTGTGTTTTCTTTGTTTTTAAATTGCTTATTTTTTGTTGCTTGTGCTATTTTGAGAATCTTGGAATATTACTCTGATAGCCCTTTGGAGTTTTATTTTGAGGTCTCTTTATAGAATTCTATGTATTCTTTCAATGACTATTTTGTTTTATTGCTCCAGCAGATTTGGAGTTTTTCCGACAATTTTCTGAAAGATTTTCTGAAAGGTGTTTTACAGGTTTTTATTTTTATCTAGACATTTTGGTAGTCCAATAATTCATAAATTATCACTCCTGGATCTATTGTCCAGGTTCTTTCCTTTTCCTAAAAGGTACTTCACATTTTCTTCAATTTTTTTCAACCTTTTACTTTGAAGGAATTTTTAGTCTTTTAGTTTCATCAGTTTCTATTTTGTCTAATTGTAATTTTAGGGTTTTATTTTTTTCAGTTAGCTTTTGTTTTTCTTTTTCTAGTTAGATACTTTTGCTGATTGCTGAGTTGCATTCCTTTTCCAATTGCTTATTTTTACTTTAAAAGGATTTGATTTCTTTGGTCAATTTTTCATATCTTTCCTGCATAACTCTCATTTCTTTTCTCCACTTACCTTCTTCCTCTCTTCTTTGGTTTTTAAATTCTTCTTAAATCTCTTCTATGAGCTTTTGGATTTGAGTCCAATTCATAGTTTCTTTTGAGACTTCTCCTGTAGATACTTTTTCACTAATTTCTTCTTCTGACATGGCATTAATATCATCTTACCTGCTTAGTAGCTTTCTATGGTGAGTGTTTTTTAGCTTTTTTGCTTATCTTTACTTTTGATCTCTGCTCCTTGGATATAGGGAGTATAGATCCAAGGTTTTTATTCTGGAACTGGGATATGATCCCTGACTTGTCATTGGCCAAGGTGTTGCCTTTACAATCCAGGTCTTGCCTTTGCAGAGATTTGTTTCCTCCTTTATGTTCAGGTTCTGCCTATGCAGTGTTTTGTTCCCAACTCAGTCCTGTCTTTTACCCCAGTGTTCCTATGGTTTAGCCTTTCTTTGGGGTTAGAAACTTCCCTTTTAGCTTGCTATTTAGCTGTCAGGATCTATGCAGTCAAACTTTCGGGTCCTGGACCTGCACTGCACTGTGACTGAAAGACTACTACTGTTATCCCTTCTAACTGGGCTTTACTTCCCTTTACCCTAAAGAGACAGACTTTCACTAAAGGATCTCCATGATGTCTACTGATGTCTATCATTGACAACTTTTTTGAATCTTGTCTTTTTTTGGTGATAGATTGTACAGAGGCTTCATTTAGCATTTTCTAGGGAAATGCACTGGGAGCATGCTGGGTTCAAGCTGCAATGTTGGTGCTGCCCTGCAAGTCACAAGCCACCCTTAACATTTTTTTTAATTATATAAATATTTTATTTGTTATTCCAATTGTAGACAATAGTAATTTCTACCTATTGTTTTTGTAAGGTTTTGAATTTTACAATTTTCCCCACCCTCCTTTCCCTCCCTCCCCACAGAAGGCAATCTGATAATATTTATATTGTTTCCATACTATGCATTGATTAAAATTGATGTGTTGAAAGAAAAAAATATCCTTGAGGAAGAAATAAAATATTGGAGATAACAAAAATATGTAGTACATAAGAAAAAAAATTTAAAGTGGAAACTAATGATCTTTAGTCTTTGTTTAAACTTCACAGTTCATTCTCTGGATAGAGATAGTATGCTACATCGCAGATACCATAAAATTGTCCCTGATTATTGCACTGATGGAACAGGTCCTTTAAGTTTAAGCATAACCTCCATACAGTTGTTAAGGTATATAATGTTCTATGGTTATGCTCCTTTTGCTCAGCTTCAATTCATACAAATTGTTCCAAGCTTCTCTGAAATACCATCTCTCATGGTTTCTAGTAGAACAATAGCGTTACATAACGTACAAAAACCACAATTTGTTCTGCTATTCCCCAACTGATGGATATCCTCTCCATTTATAATTTGCCACCACCATCAGAGCTGGTATGAATATTTTTGTACAAGTGTTATTTTTTACCCTTTTTACTGATCTCTTCAAGGTATAAACCCAGTAGAATTATTACTAGATTAAAGGGTATGGAGAATTTTATTGCCCTTTGGGCATAATTCCATACTGCTCTGCAGAAAGTTTGGATCATTTCACAGCTCCACCAACAAAGTATTACTGGCCCATATTTTCCACATCCTTTCCAACATTGATCAATGTGCTAGTCTGAGAGTTGTGAGGTGGTACCTCAGAGATATTTTAATTTGCATTTCTCTAATCGGTAATGATGTAGAATAATTTTCATATGACTATAGCTTTGTTTTCCTCAACAGCAAATTGCCTTTGTATATCCTTTGTATATCCTTTGACCATTTATCATTTGGGGAATGGCTTAGTGTTTTATAAATTTGACTCAATATATTTTAGAAATGAGTCCCTTGGCAGAGATGCTATTTGTACAAATTGTTTCTCATTTTACTATAATTCTTTTGATCTTGGTTATAGTTTCTTTTGTACAAACCCTTTTAATTTAATCAAAATTATCCAATTTGCTTTTAATGATGTTCTCCATCTCTTCTCCCATTTCCCTAGATCTGACAGGTAAACTACTCCTTGTTATCCTAGTTTGCTTACAATATTGTCTTTAATGTCTAAATCCTGCAACCATTTGGATCTTATCTTGATATAGTGTGTTCTCACACTTAATTAAATCAGATGTTATTTGCGGGAAAAGTGTTTTTTAGATGTTGTCATAAAGTTTCTGAGTCCGTCTTAGCAGATAGACTCTCAAGTATTTTATATTGGCTGAAGTTATTTTAAATGGGATTTCTCTTGCTAGCTGTTGTATCTTGTTAGTACTATTTAGAAATGCTGAGGATTTATGTGAGCTTATTGCTTCTAGTAGCTTTTTAGATGTTTTTTTTTAGGGTTCTCTAGGTATACCATTATGTCATCTGCAAAGAGTGATAATATTATTTCCTCCTTCCTTATTCTAATTCCTTCAATTTCTTTTTCTTCTCTTATTGCTGAAGCTAACAGTTCTAATATAATATTGAATAGCAGTGTTGATGATGGGCATCCTTGTTTCACCCCTGATCTTATTGGGAATGCTTCTGGCTTATCCCCATTGCATATAAAGCTTGTTGATGGTTTCAGAAAGATAATGTTTATCATTCTAAGGAACAATCAATTTATTCCTATGTTCTCTAATGGTTTTTTGACATAGTGGGTGCTTTATTTTGTTAAATGCTATTTCAACAATTATTAAGATAATCATATGATTTCTCTTAGGTTTGTTATTGATATGGTCAATTATACTGACAGTTTTCCTAATATTGAACCAACCCTGCATTCCTGGAATACATTCTCCTTGTTCATAATATATTATCCTAGATATAAGTTGCTGTAATCACTTTGGTAAGATTTTACTAAAGATTTTTGCATCCATATTCATTACGGGAATTGGTATATAATTTTCTTTCTCTACTTTGATTCTCCCATGTTTCAGTATTAGCATGACAGTAGTGTCATAGAAGGAGTTAGGCAGAGTTCTGTCTTCATATATTTTTCTAAATAGTTTATATAGAATTGGAACCAATTGTTTCTTAAAAGTTTTATAGAATTCAATTGTGAATCCATTTGGCCCTGGAGAATTTTTCTTAGGGAGTTCATTGATAACATATTGAATTTCTTCTTCTTAGGGTGATTTAGGTATATAATTTCCTGTTCATTTCACTTAGACAACTTATAATTTTGTAAATATCATCCATTTCACTTAGATTATCAAAGTGATTGGCAAGGAGTTGGGCAAAATAGTTCCTGAATTATTACTTTAATTTCCTCATTGGTGGTGAATTTTTGCTTTTATGATACTAGTAATTTAGTTTTCTTTTTTCTTTTTTAATCAAATTAACAATATATTTATCTATCTTATTGTTTTTTCAGAAAAGAACCTATTGATTTTATTTATTAGTTCAATACTTTCTATACTTTTGATTTTATTAATTTCTCCCTTAATCTTTAGAATTTCTAATTTGCTATTTAAATGGGGATTTTTAATTTGTTCTTTCTGTAACATTTTTAATTGCATGCTTAATTCATTGATTTCCTTTTTCTCTATTTTATTCATGTAAGCATTCTGAAATATAATATATCCTCTGACAATTGTTTTGGCAGTATACCATGAGCTTTTTATGTTGTCTAAGTATTGTCATTGTCTAGTAAGAAATCATCAATTCTATCTATTATTTGTTGCTTGATGCACATATTCATTAAAATGATGTTATTTAGTTTCCAATTAGTTTTAGATCTATTTCTCCACGACCCATTACTGCATGTGATTTTTATTGCATTATGCTCTGAGAAGGATGAAGTCACTATTTATAACTTTTTGAATTTGATTATGAGGTTTTTATGCCCTAGTACATGGTTAATTTTTGTGTATGTGCCATGTATTGCAGAGAAAAAGATACATTCCTTTCTATCCCCATTCAATTTTCTCCAAAGGTCTAGCACGTCTAGGTTTTCTAACATTCTATTAAACTCCTTAACTTCTTTTTCTTTATTTTATGGTTAGATTTATCTAATTTTGAGAGAGGCAGGCTGAGATCTCCCACCAATAATGTTTTGTTGACTATGTCTTCCTGTAAATCGTTCAGTTTCTCCTCTAAGAATGTGGATGCTATAGCACTGTTGGTGAATGCTATATAGCATTCACTGTTGGTGAATGCATGTTATTGAAATTGCTTCATTGTCTATGGTATCTTTTAGGCAGATATAGTTTCCTACCTCATCTCTTTTAATGAGATCTATTTTTCTAGCTGCTTTGCCTGAGATAAGAATTACTACCCCTGCCTTTTTCACTTCAGATGAAGCATAACATATTCTGCCCCAACCTTTTACCCTTATTCTGTATGTATCTCTCTGCTTCAAATAAGTTTTTTGTAAGCAGCATATTGTAGCATTCTAGTTTATTTTATACTCTGCTATTCACTTATGTTTTATGGAAGCGTTCATCCTATTCACATTCAAAGTTATAATTACTAATTCTTTACTGCCCTCCATGCTATCTTCCCTCTGTTTGTATTTCCCCTTTTTTTCACTTTATCCATATCCCCCAGTGTTTTGCTTCTGATTAACACATCCTTTGGTATATTTGCCCCTTTATATCCAATCCCCACTCCTTTATTTCCCCTTTGCCTTTGCCCCTTTGTTCTTCCCTTTCTTTTGTCAGTTCCTCTTTTCCTCCTCCCCTGCCCCTTTCCCTTCTTGATTCTTGAAAGATCAGTTCCTAAATTTAGATGAGTGTGTGTATCGTAATCCTTCTTTGAGCCAAATATGATGAAAATAAGATTCAAGGGGTTCTCACTTCCTCCCTTTCCCCCCCCTCTATTTCAATAGGTTGTTTATGCCTCTTTATGTGATACAATTTACCCTATTCAATCTCCTGTGTCCTCCTGACTCTTTACTGATTCCCTTTGTAAGGAGATAGTATTTTTAAATCATTCAACCAGAGTCACAAACAAGTCCATTATTTCTGGTTAAGTATATTTTCCTCTAATAAATTACAATTCTCAAGAGTTATGAGAATCTTTCTCCCAGGTGGGAATATCGCCAGTTTCATCTCATTGGATAAGAATTTTTTCTTCTTTTCCCATTTTTTTTACCTTTTCATGTATCTCTTGAGACTCTTGTTTGAAGTCCAAAGTTTCTATTAAACTCTGGTCTTTTGATCAGGAAAAGTTGTAAGTCCCCCATTTTTTTTAAATAACTATCTTTTCCCCTGGAACAGAAGGCTCAGTTTTGCTAGATAGTGAATGCTAAGCTGCATTCAAAGTTCTCTTGCTCCTTAGAATATCAAATTTCAGGCCCTGCTATCCCTAAATGTTGATGCATCAAGGTCCTGTGTGATCCTTACTATGGCTCTTTTCCTCTTTTACCTGAGAGTTATGGTTTCTGGCCACAATATTCCTTGGTGGTTGCATTTTGGGATCCCTTTCAGAAGGTGATCCACATATTCTGTCAATAACTATTTTGCCTTCTGGTTCCCTAGTATCACAGTGATTCTCCTATACTATATCCTGCAGAATGGAGACCAGGCATTTTTTCTCCTTAATGTTTTCAGGAAGCTCAATGATACTTAAATTGTCTTTCCTGGTCCTATTCTCCAGGTCAATTGTTTTTCCACTGGGGTATTCTTCAATTTCTTCTATTTTTCATTTTTTTGCTTTTGTTTAACAGATTTTTGTTGTCTCAAAAAGTCATTGGTTTCCACAGATTCCAATCTTTTTTGTTAGAGAATAATTTTCTTCATTTATCTTTTGTAAATTTTTCCAGTGGTCAATTCTATTTTTGAAGTTTTCCATTTTCCCAATTGTGGTTTTGAGAGAATTATTTTCTTTTTGCACCTGTCCAATTGTATTTGTGTTTTCTTGTTACAAGATGACAATTTTCTCTTACAAAGTATTAATTTTCTCTCGTGTTTCTTTTCCTAATTTCTCCACTTGGCTTTTAAATTCCTTCCTGAGCTTTTCTAAGAAGTCTTTCTGCATGGAGACCAATTCATAATCTTCTCTGAAATTCTAATTCTCTCTGAGTTGGTATCCATGTTTTTAAGGTAATTTTCAATGGAACTCCCCTTTTTTGCTGACTTTTCTTCATTTTCCTGGGATCTTGTGTTGGAGGAGGAGCTGATTCACATACCTTTGGTGTTGAAATCCTTAGACATTTTGCTCATTGGGTTCTAAATCCAAGGGTATCTGCCAGGAGGGGATGTTAGATGCATCCTCTAGGGTGTCTGTGACTTTTCTTTCTTTAGTGACCCACTTCTGAAGCCTGGAGGCACAGCAGGTTATCCTTGAACAATGTGTGCTGGGTCCTTGGGCTATATAGTTACTCTTCTTAATCCTCAATCCACACTGGGGGAGATCTGCTTCCCTCACCTTATTAATCTGGGTTGGTTTTAGGAGGCTGTTACTGTGATTGATCTAGGAAGTGTCACTTTCTCCCATGGCATGGGGAGATGGGATTCAAGTGCATACACAGGGACTTCTCTGAAAACATGGAGAATCATGGCCCTAATTTTCCAAAGGAGCCAAATGGAACTGACCAGTTCACTGTGTCATCTTTGTGCCAGAGATCTTCCTGCCACCGTGCACACAGCAAACACTTCCACCACTATTATCAGGTTAATCCCCTGCTCTCACCCCACTGCCCCTGTGCTGTGTCTCTGCTCTCTGCCCCCAGTTTCCCCAAGCTCCCCTGAGACAGACCTTGTTTGTAGATGTTCTCCTCTGTTCTTCTCTGGTTTTTGTGGACCCAAATTCTATTAAAAGTCTTGGATCATGTTAGTTCTAAGGGAAAGCCAGGAGAACTTAAGACAGTACCTGGTTTCTCTCTGCTATCTGGGCTGGGAGTGAAGCCACCCTTTTCTTAGCAACCCTCAAGAAATGGAGAAAGTGTCACTTCCTAATTTTGTCTCACTTTGAAACCTTTCTATTCTTAAGAAAATTCTTGGGGTGGCTAGGTGGCACAGTGGATAAAGCAACAAACCTGCAGTCAGTAGTAGCTGGGTTCAAATCCAGTGTCATACACTTAATAATTACCTAGCTGTGTGGCCATGGGCAAGTCACTTAAACCCATTTGCCTTGCAAAAACCTAAAAAACATAAAAAAGAAAATTCTTCCTCACATAGAGCCCAAAACCTGCCATTTTATAATTTGCACAAAATTGTCCTTTATTTTTTTTCTTTTTGAAATCAAAAGAAACTCAAATACCTTTAAGTAATAACAAATAGAAAAGGCAATGTATCTTATCTGGTTTCCCAAATAAATTTATTTCCCTCCTGAAAGAGAAAGTGAAAATACTCCCAGAAATTCTTCTACATTTCAAAGTTTGAAATGAAAAAAAAGTGCTCTTGAAGGAAACAATTGATACTGCAATGGAGAAAGGGGAAATTATACATATGAGGTGAAGGTGAAGAGGCTTGAAGTTGTCTATAATAGAGAATGGAAGATTGTTATGCAGATAAGAAGGAAAAGGAAAAGTACAGTTGTTTAATTAGAGCTTAGACTGAGATTTGAATCTCTAACTGAACAGGAAAGTTTGAAATACACTGAGAAGGAAGAAGTTTCTTATATTCTTTTTTTTAGCTTTTTCCAAGGCAAATGGGGTTAAGTGGCTTGCCCAAGGCCACACAGCTAGGTAATTATTAAGTGTCTGAGACCGGATTTGAACCCAGGTACTCCTGACTGCAGGACTTATGCTCTATCCACTGTGCCACCTAGCTGCCCCTTTTATATTCTTGATGGTGAAAAAATACAGACCCAAAGGCAATTAGAGCAAGAAATAAGGGCCAAAGGAAGAAAAGAAGAATCACAGTATTTGGTAAAATACAATTCAGGGATAGTCAGGAAAGTGTTAACCTGAGGAACCTCTCAAAAATTTTTAAAATGAATGACAACTGTCCACTTCTGATAACTTGGGTGGATTAAAATGATAGTTCCACATCACTTTTCCATTAAAGATATTATTTGAGTTTTATAATTTCCCCCCAATCTTGCTTCCCTCCCCCACCCCACCCCACAGATAGCAGTCCGTTAGTCTTTACATTGTTTCCATGTTGTACCTTGATCCAAATTGGGTGTGATGAGAGAGAAATCATATCCTTAAAGAGAACATAATTCTCAGAGGTAACAAGATCAGACAATAAGATATCTGTTTTTTTCCCAAATGGAAGGGAATAGTCCTTGTACTTTGTTCAAACTCCACAGCTCCTTATCTGGATACAGATGGTACTCTCCTTTGCAGACAGCTCAAAATTGCTCCCAATTTTTGCACTGAAGGAATGAGCAAGTCCTTCCAGGTTGAACAACACTCCCATGTTGCTGTTAGGGTGTACAGAGTTTTTCTGGTTCTGCTCATCTCATTCAGCTTCAGTTCATGAAAATCCCTCCAGGTATCCCTGAAATCCCGTCCCTCCTGGTTTCTAATAGAACAATAGTGTTCCATGACATACATATACCACAGTTTGCTAAGCCATTCCCCAACTGAATGACATTTACTGGATTTCCGATTCTTTGCCGCCACAAACAGGGCTGCTATAAATGTTTTTGTACAAGTAATATTTTTAGCCTTTTTCCTCATTTCTTCAGGGTATAGACACAGTAGTGGTATTGCTGGGTCAAAGGGTATACACCTTTTTGTTGCCTTTTGGGCATAGTTTGAAATAGCTCTCCAGAAGGGTTGGATGAGTTCACAGCTCCACCAACAGTGTAATAGTGTCCCAGATTTCCCACATCCCTTCCAACAATGACCATTATCCTTCCTGGTCATACTGGCCAATCCGAGTGGTGTGAGGTGGTACCTCAGAGAAGCTTTAATTTGCATTTCTCTAATAATTAATGATTTAGAGCATTTTTATATGGTTATGGATTGGTTTGATCTCCTCATCTGTAAATTGCCTTTGCATATGCTTTGACCATTTGTCAATTGGGGAATGGCTTTTTGTTTTAATAATATGACTCAATTCCCTGTATATTAGAAATGAATCCTTTGTCAGAATCATTAGTTGTAAAGATTGTTTCCCAATTTACTACTTTACTTTTGATCTTGATTATATTGGTTTTATCTGTGCAAAAGATTTTTAATTTAATGTAATCAAAATCATCTAATTGATTTTGAGTGATGTTCTCCAACTCTTCCTTATTCATAAACTGTTCCCCTTTCCATAGATCTGAAAGGTAGACTAGTCCTTGATCTTCTAATTTGCTTTTAGTATTGTTTTTTATGTCTGTGTCCTGTAACCATTTGGATCTTATCTTGGTAAAGGGTGTGAGGTGTTGGTCTAATCTAAGTTTCTTCCATACTGACTTCCAATTATGCCAGCAGTTTTTATCAAAGAGGGAATTTTTATCCCAATGACCTGACTCTTTGGGTTTGTCAAAGAGAAGATTACTATAACCCTCTCCTGCTTTTACACCTAGTCTATTCCACTGGTCCAGCAGTCTTTTTCTTAGACAATACCAAACAGTTTTGATGACTTATGATTTATAACATAACTTTAGATCAGTTAGGGCTAAGCCACCTTCATTTGAATTTTTTTCATTAAGCTCCTGGCAATTCTTGACTTTTTATTACTCCATATGAATTTACTTACAATTTTTTCTTACTCATTAAAGTAATTTTTTGGAATTTTGATTGGTAGAGCACTAAATAGATGGATTAGTTTTGGTAGAAATGTAATTTTTATTATATTATCTCTCCCTATCCATGAGCAGTTGATATTTGCCCAGTTATTTAAATCTGATTTAATTTGTGTGAGAAGTTTTTTATAATTGTTTTCAAAAAGATTCTGAGTCTGTTTTGGCAAATAGACTCCCAAGTATTTTACACTGTCTGAGGTTACTTTGAATGGGATTTCTCTTTCTAGCTCTTCCTGCTGTTTCTTGCTAAACATATATAGAAAAGTTGAGGATTTATGAGGGTTTATTTTATAACCTGCAACTTTGCTAAAATTGCTAATTGTTTCCAGTATTTTTTTAGATGATTTCTTGGGATTCTTGAGGTAGACCATCATGTTATCTGAGAAGAGTGAGAGTTTTGTCTCTTCCTTCCCAATTCTAATTCCTTCAATTTCTTTTTCTTCTCTAATTGCTGATGCTACCATTTCTAATACAATATTGAATAGTAGTGGTGATAATGGGCACCCTTGTTTCACCCGATATCTTATTGGGAATGCCTCTAGCCTCTCCCCATTGAATATAATGCTTGTTGAAGGTTTCAGATAGCTACTGCTAGTTATTTTAAGGAACAGTCCATTTATTCCTACACTCTCTAATGTTTTTAATAGGAATAGATGCTGTATTTTGTTAAAAACTTTTTCACCATCTATTGATAAGATCATATGATTTCTGATAGGTTTGTTGTTGATATAATTTAGTATACTAACAGTTTTCCTGATATTGAACCACTGAACCATCCCTGCATTCCTGGAATAAATCCTACTTGATCATAATGTATTATCCTAGTGAGGACTTGTTTTAGTCATTTTGCTAAGATTTTATGTAGGATTTTTGCATCTATATTCATCAGGGAAATAAGTCTATAATTTTCTTTCTCTGTTTTAAATTCCTCCTGTTTTAGAGAACAGTACCATGTTGGTTTCATAGAAAGAGTTAGGCAGAGTGACATCTTTCCATATTTTTCCAGTGAGTATATATGGGATTGGAACCACTTGTTCCTTAAATGTTTGGTAGAATTCACTTGTGAATCCATCAGGCCTTGGAGATTTTATTTTAGGGAGTTCAATAATGGCTTGTTGAATTTCTTTTTCTGAGATACGGTTGTTTAGGTATTTATTCTCTTCTGCATTTAACCTGGGCAACTTATATTTTTGTAAATATTCATCCATTTCACATAGATTATCAAATTTACTGACATAGAGTTGGGCAAAATAATTTCGAATTATTACTTTAATTTCCTCATCATTGGTGGTGAGTTCACCTTTTTCATTTATAATACTAGCAATTTGGTCTTCTTCTTTCTTTTTTTTAATCAAATTGACCAGAGGCTTATCAATTTTATTAGTTTTTTCATAATACCAACACTTGGCTTTATTTATTAATTCAATAGTTTTTTTTTGCTTTTGATTTTATTAATTTCTCCTTTAATTTTTAGAATTTTTAATTTGGTATTTGATTGGGGATTTTTCATTTGTTCTTTCTCTAATTTTTTAGTTGCATGTTTAGTTCATTGATTTCCTCTTTCTCCAATTTATTCATATAAGCATTTAGAGCTATAATATATCCCCTGAGAGTTGCTTTCAATGAATCCCATCGATTTTGGTATGTTGTTTCATTATTATCATTATCCAGGATAAAATGGTTAATTCTTTCTATAATTTGTTTTTTGGTCCACTCATTTTTTAAAATGAGGTTATTCAATTTCCAATTTGTTCTGCATCTATATCTCCTTGGCCCAGTATTGCATATGATGTTTATTGCATTGTGATCTGAGAAAGATGTATTCACTATTTCTGCCTTTCTGCAGTTGATCATTAGGTTTTTATGTCCCAATACATGGTCAATTTTTGTGTAAGTTCCATGTACTGCAGAGAAAAAGGTATATTCCTTTCTATCCCCATTCAGTTTCCTCCATAAGTCTACCATATCTAATTTTTCTAACAACCTATTTACCTCCCTAATTTCTTTCTTGTTTGTTTTATGATTTGATTTATCTAGATCTGATAGTGGGAGGTTGAGGTCACCCACTAGTAGAGTTTTGCTGTCTTCATCTTCCTGTAATTCTTCAGCTTCTCCTCTAAGAATTTGGGTGCTGTCCCACTGGGTGTATATATATATATATATATATATATATATATATATATATATATATATATATATATTCAATATTGAAATGACTTTATTGCCTATGGTACCTTTTAGGAGGATAAAGTTTCCTTCCTTATCTCTTTTAAAGCTATCTATCTTTGCTGCTGCTTTGTCTGAGATAAGGATTGCTACCCCTGCTTTTTTACTTCAGCTGAAGCAAAATATATTTTGCTCCAACCTTTTACCTTTACACTATATGTATCTCTCTTCTCCAAATGAGTATCTTGTAAGCAGCATATTGTAGGATTCTGGTTTTTAATCCACTCTGCTATTTGCTTACATTTTAAGGGAGAGTTCATGCCATTCACGTTCAAGGTTATGATTACTAATTCTTTATTGCCCTCTTTGCTATCTTCCCTCTGTTTGTATTTTCCCCCTTTTCCCCCCTTTTATCCATATTCCCCAGTATTTTGTTTTTGAATACCACCCCCTTCAGTGTGTTTGCCCTCCTATATCACACCCTCCCCTTTCTTTCCCCTTTCCCTTTTTCCCTTTTTCCCTTTTCCCTTTTCTTCCTTTTGTTATTTCGCCTTATTTTCCCACTCCCCTTCCCTTTATCTGTCCCCCATCCCCCTTTCCCCTTTTAATATTTGAAAGGTTAGATGTTTTATAAGGTAACTGAGTATGTTTAGGTTGACCTTAAGCCAAGTCTGATGAGAAGAAGATTCAGGTGTTTCTCCTCTGCTCCCTTCTCACCCCCTATTACCATAGATTTTTTGTACCTCTTAGTGTAATGAGATTTGTCCCATTCAATCCCCTCCCTCCTCCCATCTCCTTCCTGTCCCCCTGTTGAGGGAGGTAGTGTATGTTTTTAGATCATTCTATCTATGTCTTAGAAAATTATGAGTGTCTGTCCCTTCTAGTTCAGTATATTCTATTGAATAGAGTCAAAATTCCTGAGAGTTATTAGTTTTTTCTCCCAAGTGGGGTTAAAGCCAGTGACATCCCATTAGATAGCAGTCTCAAGATAGGTCATGGATGTCCATCATTTCTAACTAGGTATATTCTCTCAGTTAGAGTTACATTTCTCAGGATTTATGAGAGACTCTTTACCCTCCCCATGCTGGCATATACCCAGTTTCAACTTACTGGATTGCATTTTTTTTCTTTTACCGCCCCCCCCTTTTATTTTACCTTTTCATGTGTCTCTTGAACCTCCTATTCGATGTCCAAATTTTCTGTTTAGCTCTGATCTTTTCATCAGAAATTTTTGGAATTTTTCCATTTCATTAAATGGACATCTTTTTCCCTGGAAGAGAAGGCTCAGCTTTGCATGAAAGTAGATTCTTGGCTGCATTCCAAGCTCCCGTGCTCTTCGAAATATCTCGTTCCAGGCACTTTGATACCTTTAAGTTGATGCAGCCAGGTCCTGCATGATTCTTACTGTGGCTCTTTGATATTTAAATTGTTTTTTCTGGCTACTTGCAGGATTTTCTCATTTATCTGATAGTTCTGGAGTTTGACCTCAACATTCCTTGGTGTTTTCATTTTATGACCTTTTTCTTGTGGGGATCGATGTACTATTTCAATTACTACTTTACCCTCCAATTCCATGATATCAGGGCAGTTTTCCATCACTAGATCCTGTGATATTAAGCCCAGGCTTTTTTTTTTCTCCAATCTATTCAGGAAGTCCTATGATTTTCAGGTTGCCCGTCCTCGATCTTTTCCTGAGGTCAGTGGTTTTGTTGAGGAGGTATTTTGCATTTGCTTCTATTTTTTCTATTTTTTTGATTTTGTTTAACTGACTATTGCTGTCTCATGGAGTCATAAGTTTCTGTAGATTCCATTATTTTTGGGGGGAAGGAGTTTTCTTCATTAACCTTTTGCAACTCCTTTTCCAATTGGTCAATTCTACTTTTGAAAGAGCTTTCCATTTGACCAATTGAGGTTTTGAGAGAATTAATTTCTTTTTACATTTGCTCATTTGAGGATCTGAGAGATTTATTCTCCTTTTGTGTGTGTCCATTTGTACTTTCTAAGGTTTTGTTTTCTTGTTGTAAGGTTTTAATTGTCTCTCCCAAATTTTTAAGCTCCTTCCTTATTTCTTCAAGGAAATCTTTCTGTGCTGGAGACCAGATTGTATTCTCAGAGGTTCCAGGTATCTCTGAGTTAGTGTCTTTCCCTACCAGGAATTTTTCTATGGATCCACCTTTCCGCTGACCCTTCTTCATTATGCTAAGACCTTGAGTTGGGGCGGGACTGGTTCACCTGGGCTTGGGATTGCCAAAGGCTTTAGTGAGTGCAGTTTCTCTGGCTGTTCAGTAGGAAGTGCTGGTTGCTTTCTATGGAGTGTCTGTGACCTTGGTTGGGGGTCCTTCTCCCTTTGCTCGTGGGAAGGAATTGGAGCTATTGAATTCTTTTGCCTTCAATCAATGTTGGGCTTTACCCTGGCCTGAGGTCATTCCTCAGCTGGACTGGTTCTTTTGTTCACACACCTTGGCCTGAGGCAAAAGTAGTTTGCAATTGTTTGTTTTGGAGGAGGCTTCAGTGCAATGGAGGCATTGACTCAGAGTTTCTCAGACCTGAGGAGCCCAGGGATGGCATCCACAGCTCTCCTGCACCAGACTTCTCCCCACAGCCCCTTCCCCAAGCTCCAGGGGAACAGCACCAACACCAGTGCCTTTGCTTCCCCATGGACCCAAGCCCCTTTCGTCCAGCCCCCCGCTGAACCAGCAGGTCCGGCTCTCTGGCCCTCAGACTCCCTGTTCCAATTCAGCTGTTAATCTGGCTGATCCGGTGCTGTTCCTCCCTTGGAGCCCACATGCACCCGCCGGTACTCAGCCAAGGCTGCTGTGGGAGACAAATCCTGAGATAAATGTTTCTCTCCTGGCTTTTCTTTCTGGGTTTCCTGGTTTGGATTTCTTTTAAGAGGTTTTTTCATGTGATAGACGGGGAAGAGATCAGGAGACTTAGAACTGTGCCTGTCTTCTCTCCACCATCTTAGCCGGAAGTCCTCTCCACATCACTTTTACAAAAATATTCATAGCAGTCCTGTTTGTGGTCACAAAGAATTGGAAATCAAGTAAATTTCCTTCAATTGGGGAATGGCTTAGCAAACTGTGGTATATGTATGTCATGGAACACTATTGTTCTATTAGAAAGCAGGAGGGATGGGAATTCAGGGAAGCCTGGAGGGATTTGAATGAACTGATGCTGAGCGAGATGAGCAGAACCAGAAAAACACTGTATACCCTAACAGCAACATGGGGGTGATGATTAACCTTGTTGGACATGCTTATTTCATCAGTGCAACAATCAGGGACAATTTGGGGCTGTCTACAATGGAGAATACCATCTGTATCAAGATAAAGAACTATGGGGTTTGAACAAAGTTCAAGGACTATTCTCTTTAATTTAGAAAAAAACTGCTATCTTATTGTCTGATCTTGTTATCTCTTATACTTTATGTTTCTTCTTTAAGGATATGATTTCATGGAAAGAATGTAAAGACTCACAAATTGCTTTCTGTGGCGGGTTAGGGGGAGGGAAGTAAGGTTGGTGGAAAAATTGTAAAACTGAAAATAAATAAAGTCTTCAATTAAAAAAAAATAAATGATAGCTCCAGGAAGAAGTCAAAAATATTTAAAATAATTATCTAACCTTAGGGGGAAAAAGAGCTAAAAATTTAAAAATAGTCACCCATACTATATTTTATTGACTATAGACAGTTAAAATAATATAGAAGATAAAAATAATATACAAAGTGAAGAATTGATAAGAAAGAAGATGTTTCAAAAAGACTTAGGAAGAAATATATGAAATTATGCATAGCAAAGTGAACAGAACCAGGAGAATATACAGTGGGAATATTATTTTTAAAGACAACCATGAATTACATTGTTTTTAGGGGTTTTTTTTGTTTTGTTCCAATGCAATGGAGTTAAATGACTTGCCCAAGGTCAAACAACTAAGTAATTATTAAGTGTCTGAGAGTATGTATTACTTTTGAAATCAGTGCAGCACAATTTTGACTAAACCCAATTCCAGAACACTCATGGTGAAACATCCTATATACTTCCTGGCATAGTGACAATGGTTTCAGATTATGGATTGAAATACATTTCTGTAGATATGGATAATGCTTGATTATACTTTTGTATAACAGGGATTTCATTCCTTTTTCTTTCTCACTGAGATATGGGGGGGAGGAGAAGATGTGAGAGAAAGGGAAGGTAGATTTTATTTGGTTAAATTTAAGTTAAAGGAAAATAATATAAATGAATTTATTTGCCAGATTTTACAAAATCGTATGAACCAATAGTCAAAGTTTTACCAAATACATTCATGCATAGGTAAATATATTTATTCATACATATATAAATATATACATGCATCCATATACTCATTCAAAATTAGATAGATAAATAGACAGACAGGTAGGTAGGTAGGCAGGTAGATAGATAGATAGATAGATAGATAGATAGATAGATAGATAGATAGATAGATAGTGTGAGAGAGATAGAGAGAGAGAGAGAGAGAGAGAGAGAGAGAGAGAGAGAGAGAGAAAGATGGTTGGATAAGTGAATAGTTGGATAGATAGATAGAAAAATGAAGAAGTAGATAGATAGATGTACAATTCCTAAAATTAAGTTGCAAATTTTAACTCCAAGATATCACTGACTTTGTTATTGAATCACACAGTTGAACTATGATTCTGGATGAGTATAACTTATTCTAAAGAAACAGGGCAGATTTAGGGTGAAGGAAATATAATTGAATATTAAGAAGGTATACTCAAGAGATAATACAGAAAGTAAAGAGGCAAAATATAATCAAGAGTATTTGAGTGAAAGTATTAGGGGGGAAAAAGAAATTATTTTATTCCTACATTATATTATAGACCACTGGGATGTGATGAGTAAATAGATAAGAGTTTTGGGAAACTTATCCAGAGTCTGACACACAGGCTTGATATAACAGTGATAAAAGATTTCAAAATTAATCCATTTGCTGTAATTCTCTTTCTCCTAGAAGCAGAATAGATAATAATTTCTTTACCAGAAAATAATTCAGCCTTCAAAATGTGGAGGAATCTACAAAGTACATTTTATTTTGAGTCTCATTCTCACTGACAGAAAGCATAGTTAATAAATATACTAGATATAGAGTATAGTAAAAATAATGGAAACCCTGAGCCACCTGATAGAGGAGTAAAGCAAATTGGTATCAGCTGACATAAAATGTAGATGTTTCTGGAAATAGATTTCAGAAAGTTCAAAGGAAATATTAAGAAGTTGCTCATAGAGTAAACTGCTACAGGTCTCAAACCAAGGAGGGTGGGAGATGCTTCAGAATTAAATTTTGACAATGCAAAGGGAAACACTTTCAATAAGAAGGAAAAATTGGATTTGTCTAAAAAGATGGTTGTGAATAGTGTATAGTATTAGCTGTTCTTCTGGCAATTGAGGTTCACAATGCTGATTGGGGCTGTGTAATTTTACCACATTTTGCGTGAGAAAACTAAATTACAGAAGGATAAAATGACGTATTCAGGGTCAATCAGATCATATGTGGCAGATTCAAGACTAGAATTCAGGTCTATTAGGTACATGTAATAAATGTATTTGAAAGATATAAATGTTATTCACAGGGGAGATTTATATCTATGACCATGTGTATGCTTTGTCTTTTGATTTCTGATGACTTGCTCTAGTTCTTTTTCCAAATTGATAACTTCTTTGGCGGGGGAGGAGGGTTTTTTTTGCAAGGCAGTGGGGTTAAGTGACTTGCCCAGTCACACAGTTAGGTAATTATTAAGTGTTTGACGCTGGATTTAAACTCAGGTCCTCTTGACTCCAGGTCCATTTCTCTATTCACTGCACCACTTAGCTGTGTCAAAATTGATAACTTGTAACCTAACACCATCCTTGACAGAAGTAACAGACACACACACACACACACACACACACAAAAAAAACCCTCTTGACTTCTTACCTTCCATTATTCCTTCCCTGTGGTTTATTCCTAATGATTTATATTTTCTTCTTTCACACCAGGATACTGGACCCTGGATTTTTAACATGTATATTCTTTTCCAAAGACTTAGGAGGTTTTGTCATAATTGCCCTCCTTTCCAAACCCTGCTTTTTTTCTTGCCAATCAGCTCATTACAGGGCTTTTTTCTGGGCACCTGGAGTACATATACCTTTTTCTTCCACAAAGGAACTAGATGATATCATATATAGCATGTCCTTCTTCACACAAAAAGCAAGTCTGTATTCTATCAACCATGCCAAATTGTCCCTTCGAGTCACATTTACAGCAGGTGTGTATAAGTGTCCTCCTACCAACAAGATCAACTCTCAGCATTAAGGTAAAAAAAGTCCAGGTGTTGGTTTTATCCAAACCTCCCTCTGCCACAATTCCCTTCCACATCTATCCTTCCTCATGCCAATTCTCTCTCTATCCACTATCTTATCTGAGACCATATTAAGGAGACTATTTACAGTCACACAATATTGACATCTATGAACTCAATTTCACTCAGACAAAATAATATAACAACATTTTCCCTTAGTTTTCTTAATGGTATCAATAAAAATTCTTTCCAGTTACTTTTGGTCTTCCACATACATTTTTTCCTACACTGAACTTCATATCAAATGGTTGCCTACTGAGTAAAGTTAAAACTTCCATTCCAGGAATTTAAAGTCTTCTGCAATTTTCCAGCCACCTCTCTTTCCAACTTTATCTCATGCTATTCATGGCACACTTATGATCCAAAACAAACTAGACTATGTTAGGTACTTTAAACACGTATGCTCTGCTTTTACATATCTGAGATTTTGTTTATAATCTATTTGTAAAATAATCTCCTTTTTCTATTGTATTCTTGATCTTCTAAAGTCTAACTCAAATACCTCTTCCAGCATGAGATCTTCCCTGATCAAAATCAGTAGCAAATTTTACTGTTCCACTCTCCCCAACTTCACAAACACTTCCTTTTGTATATCTTTAGTGCTAATATCATATATTATTGTGCATTAGATTCCTTTTAGTGTCCTATCTTAGATTCAGAAGGACCAGAGTTCTTATCCAGCCTCAGACACGTGCCACTTACCAGTCTAAGTCACTTAACTCTGGTTGCCCTACACCCAGGGCGATCTCCAGTCACATGATCCAAATCTGGTCCCTGGACCCATATATCTCTGGAGAAGACAGTGAGGTTGGTGACTTAGCAAAACAAACTCTTCCCTAATATGCAATTCATATGCTTGTCATAACATCATCTCCCTGATGTCTTAGTCTTCTTAGAAATTTAAGGACAAACATTCTTCAACTAGATGTTAAGTCCCATGAAAGCAGGGATAATCTTCTTTGAAGCATATATAAAGAGCACATATAAAGTGTGTAATAAAAGTAATAAATTTACATTGAACTAAACTGAGTACTTTATAACTCAAATATGTCTGGGAATTAGCCTCAAAAAATTAATTAGTATAATTCTGTGCACATAGTTGTATTTATTCAAATTTCCAATCCAAACAACCCTGCTACTTTGGTATTGTAATCCAGTTGTTTGTTGAACTATCCTTTGTTCTCTAACATTCTGTATAACATTAAACTAGCTTCTTAAGTCTCACATCCAACAAAAAATAAGATAAAATAAAAATGGTCATTGTCTTTAATCCTTGGCTCTTAACCTTAATAGAAAAATTTAGAAAAATGTTGGTGGTTTGGGGGCGGCTAGGTGGTGTAGTGGATAAAGCACCGACCGTGGAGTCAAGAGTACTTGGGTTCAAATCTGGTCTCATACACTTAATAATTACCTAGCTGTGTTGCTTTGGGCAAGCCACTTAACCCCATTTGCCTTGCAAAAACCTAAAAAAAAATGATAGTGGTTTGAAAAAATGGTAAAGTATGATAGAAGCAATCAGATATGTAGTCAAGAGAAGGATATCCAGAAGGCTGGTCACTGAATTATAAATAATTACAATAAGTCAATGTTTTATGAATCACTTCTTCATTTGTATCACCTTAGAGAATATCCATGGTAATGTGATCATGTAAAGCTTGAAATAAGAATGTATTGATTCTTTGTAGAGATGAGTTTCCTTTCTCTGTAAAAATTCAGGAGACTACTCCCCATTGGAAAACATTTTTTTTCACAATAGCCCCACAAGGTAGTTAGTGAAAGGATTATGATCTCTCCTTTACTAAAGAAAAGGAGGTTTCAGCATGCAAACTGGTTTATACAATAAGTCATGCTTAATTTATCTCTGAGGTATTTTTTTTAAATATCAGTGGACTTGACCAAGTTTTTGACAAATGAGACATGTAGACTTCTATCTTAAACTCAAATCCTCTCTACAGGAACACAGAGTGAGCCCAGCTCAGAACAGCCCAGAGATCACCGGCAATAGCTTGAAAGGGTGGTGAGAGAACTCTGCTCCACCAGAATAAGCGTGGAGTGAGGAGCACTGTCCGCAGAATCTGCAGTGAGAATCTGGAGAAAGCAGCCTGCACCCCCAGAGAAAAAAAAGGAAGTCTGCAGAGATTTCTCTGCTCTCCCTGGGGTAGGACTCTGCTGTTTGCCTACACTCAGATATTGCATTTTGTGCTTCCATATTAAATAACCAAGCTGAATCCCTCCTTATAGAACCAAGGCAGAGAGAAGTATGGGGGCCCATCTACATATCAAAGCATAGGATAGAAAGCATAAGACCTTGGAGGAATAAATGTTTCAGTGTGGTGTACCCTCCCCCCCAAAAAACCCAAAGCCTTGGAAGTGCTCTAAATTAGTCTTGGGCTGAGGAAATGAGGAAAGAGCATAAAAAGAAGAATTTGACCATAGAGAATTACTTTAGTCCCGTACAAAATCAAAACAGATACTCAGATCATAACAAAATCCAAGCTTCCATATGCAAAACCTTCAAGAGAAATAGAAAAAATGTGTTCAGCTTATGGATGAACTCAAAAAAGACTTTGAAAAGCAATTAAGGGAGGTGGAGCAAAAATTGGGAGGAGAAATGAGAGAGATGCAGAAAAATCATGAATACCAAATCAAAATCTTAGTGAAAGTCATACAAAAAATACTGAAGAAAATGATATGTTAAAAACCAGTTTAGGCCCAATGGAAAAAGCAAAACAAAAAGCAAATGAAGAGAAGAATGTTTTAAAAAGCAGAATTGGCCAGCTGGAAAAGGGTATAAAAACGATTTCTGAAGAAAATAACTCCTTCAAATGAAGAATGGAACTAAAGGAAGTTGATGACTTGGCAAGAAATAAGGAAGAAACAAAACTCTTCCAAAGAAAAGCCCCAAATTTGAAGAAAATGTGAAATATTTCACTGGAAAAACAACCAACATCAAAAACAGATCCAGAAAAAATAATTTAAAAATTATTGGCATATCTGAGAGCCACAACTAGGAGAAGACCCTAGACTTCCTTTCTGGAGAAATAATACTGCAACATTGCCCTGACATCCTAGAAGCAGAAGGTAAAATAGAAATCAAGAGAATTCCCTGGTCACCCCCTGAAAGAGATCCCAAAAGAAAAACTTCCAGGAATATTATTGTCAAATTCCAAAACTCCTAAATCAAAGAGGAAATTCTAAAAGGTGCCAGAAACAAACAATTCAACTACCGAGACTCCATAGTCAGGATTATACAGAATCCGGCAGAATCTACATTAAGGGTTCTTAGGAACTGGAATATGATATTCTGGAAGGCAAAAGATCTTGGTTTACAATCAAGAATTAAATACCCATCAAAACTGAACATCCTCTTTCAGGGGAAAAGATGGACTTTCAAACTTTTCTATTGAAATGACGAGAGCTGAACAGAAAGTTTGATCTCCAAGTATAGGACCCTGGTGAGCCACAGAGGGAGTGGAAGAGAGGGACTAACTGTGAGGAACTTGATGATGTTGCACTGTTTGTATTCCTGCATGGCAAGAAGATATTGATAACTCATATGAACTTTCTCATTTATAAGAGCTGTTAGAAGGAGCATATATGGACAGGACATAGGAAGGAGTGGGAAATAATGGTATGATGTGGTAAAGAGATGGAGTCAATGGGTGATGGGGGAAAGTACTGGGAGGAAGGAAAAGGGGATGAATATGAAGCTGAGAGATTTCACATAAGAGTCAAGAAAATGCTTTTTCAATGAGTGGAGGTGGGGGAAGGCAAAGGGGAATGAATGAGCCTTTATTCTCATTGGAAATGGCTGAGAGAGGAAATAATATGCACACTTAATAGGGTTGGGAAATCTCACTTGCCCTGGAGAAGGATGGGAGGAAAGGGATGGGATGAGGGGGAATGGGGGGAGGGAATGGGGGAATAGGTGATCGAAGAGATGGAAGATTGAGGGAGAGTATACTCAGATTCAACACACTTTTGGACATGGACAGGATAAAAGGAGAGATGGAATAGAATAAATGAGAATGGGGAGAAATAGAGAGGAGGTAAAGCTAAGTAATAGCAACTATGGGAAAAATATTGAAGCAACTTCTCTGGTGAACTTATGATAAAGAATGCAACTCACCCCAGAGACAGAGCCATTACAATCTGAACACATACTGAAATACAATTACTTTTTTCTCTCTCTAGTCTTGTGGGTTCTCATCTTCTTGGGGAGGGGAGGTGGTTTATATTTATTCTTATATTTACTCTTATAACACATACAATTTACATCAATTTATGGCATGGAAGCAATGTAGAGACTATCAAACAGACTTCTGTAGCGGGGAGAGAAGGGAGGAAGGAGGAATTTGTAGAATTCAGAGCCTTTCAAGAAGTGTTAGGTACATATTACTATTGTATAGAATTGGAAAATAACTAAAAGGGTAAAATGTCAAAAAAAGAAACCAGGAGGGATGGGAATTCAGGGAAGCATGGAAGGACTTGTATGAACTGATGTTGAGTGAGATGAGCTTAACCAGAATAACATTGTACACCCTAACATCAACATGGCGGAGATGATCAACATTAATGCACTTTCCCATTCTATTAGTGCAAGAATCAGTGCAACAATACTCCAAATGACAATTTTGGGGTATCTCCAATGGAGAATACCATCTGTATCCAGAGGAAGAATTGTGGAGTTTGAACAAAGACCAAAGACCTTAAATTAAAAAAAAGAAAAAAAAAAACAAACCAAGAACACAGAGTGGTTTTTCAGCATTTACTTAACTAGGAAGATAACTTAGAAAATAGAATGAGCATTAGAACAGTAGAGGACCTACATGCATGTACACACACTCACGTATATGTATATGTATATGTATATGTATATGTATATGTATATGTATATGTATATGTATATGTATATGTATATGTATGTGTATGTGTATGTGTATGTGTATGTGTATGTGTATGTGTATGTGTATGTGTATGTGTATATGTATGTGTATATGTATATGTATATGCATGTGTATATGTATATGCATATGCATATGTATGTGTATGTGTATATGTGTATGTATATGTATATTATATGTATATGTATATGTATATGTATATGTATATGTATATGTATATGTATATGTATATGTATATGTATATGTATATGTATATGTATATGTATGTGTATGTGTACAGGATCTAATAAATATAATAGACCAGATCTATCAGGGCTTTTGTAGATAAATGATTTTATAATTTAGAGGCAGTCAGTGGTCCAGTGGATAAAGAAATGAGACTGGACTCAGTTAAAAATTGTTTTCAGATAAAACCTCAGATACATTGTGACCCTAGTTGTGTGATCCTGACCAAATCACTTAAATTTTCTTTGCCACAGTTTCCTTAATTGTAAAAAGGGATAAGGATAGCATTTAACTTGAAGGGTTACTGTAAGGCTCAAATAAAATAATACTTGTTAAAAAGTGCTTATCATAGTCCCTGGCATAGAAGAGAGGCTATATTAATGCCCATTCTCTCCTCTTTGATAAGAAAATTGATAAAAACGCAGGTTTGTAGAATGATAAAGGGAATAAAATAGATAAATGGATACAAACATATATGTATATACATGCATTGTTATACATATACATATCATTATGGAAAGCTAAAATTTGTTGTAGTACTTTTAGGAATACAGAGGTTAAAAAGAAATAATAAATTTCTAATAATAAATAAATTTCTAAATATAAGCAAATATTATATACTAAGAAGGGGAATCCACTATGGGAGTATTATGTTAAATGACATTTGCCCATGGCTTTTTATAATATACCACCTCTGACACATCCTAATTATTTGAATGTAACCCTACATGAGTCACAACCTCTCAGGGACCTGGATAATTCATGTATAATATACATTGCCCTTTTTAAGTCTGACAACCTGAATGCAACTATTAGTTGAGCTATATGAATAAAAAGTGAATTTTTAAGATTCAATATCTAATTTTAAAGTACAAAGAACACATTTTCTCACTATATATGAGAAAGAATATAAAAGCATTGTAGAACTTGCATATTATAGTATGAATTGTGTCCCTAACCACAACAAGGACCATAGGAAGACATATGGCACTATGAAAAAATATAGAACTTAAGTGTAATAATCAAATGAAATGAATGCAAGTAAATTATTCTTAAATGTAACATAATTTTTCCCTGCATAATATATACAGAAAAAAGGCTAAATAAGGAGAAAGGTGAGGCTAAGAATATTAAGAGACTGACTGACTTCCTGAAGTAAAAGTTTTACAAGAACAGTAGTTAGAGCAACTAACACCTTCACAAGATACATCTTACTATATTTTTATCCTAATAAACAGAACTGCAATGATTTAAGAAAGTGTCAAAATACAATGTTAAACAGATTCAGGTCTCATCATTTCAAAAGAGAATTCAGAATATTAGCACTTTCTCATCGAACAGGAAGGAAAAATATCCTCATTAGATGATTTCCATAAATATTCTGAGAGCACAGGATTAAAACAAATTAAATATATGCAGAAATACTTCTAGAAGTAATAAACTACTTTTTATAAAATACTTTGGTGTAATTGAAGGAGTTTTGTATTGTTTTGCTTTTTTGCTTAGCTAAAGTTTAAGAAATTTTTAAGTGATAACATCTACCTGAACAAAATGACTGTTTTGCAGATTAATATTATTATTATTTTATAGAGAAGGGCTTTTTTCAAAACTGTACAAAATATCATTGCCCTTAGCAAATATTTTGCATTTATTGGATACCTAGGAAAAAAGCATAATATAAATAGAATAGAATGTTGTTGTTCAGTAGTGGTTGCTTTCTTTGTAATTTCATTTGGGATTTTCTTGGCAAAGATGTGGTTTGTTATTTCCTTTATAGGTATGTCCCCATTTTACAGTTGAATAAAGGCAAATAGCAGTTAAGTGAATTGCTCAGGGATTTAGAGCTAGAGCCCAAGGCTAGATTTTCCCTTGGTTCTTTTCAAGACTAGGCCAATGCTCTATACACTGCTCTCCTAGTAAAATAGAATAGAATTGCATCATTCTAAGACTCAGGGACTAAGATCTTCCCCAATGATAACTACCTTTATGTGTTCTCTACTTCTCTGTATTTCTGCTACTTGATAAAAAAAAAGACTTCTTCATTTTCCATATATATTCTTAGTTCTATGTTTTTTCAGTCATTTTAACAGGTGAAATGACTGGAAGCCAAAAGTCAAGTAACATGACCAAGTTTACAAAGCTAAAAAATAACTGGGAATCTAAGTGTGTCTCAGCAGTTTGTATACTAAGCCTGGAAATTCAGAAAAATCTGAATTCAAATCTGGACGCAATTCTTAATTATATGTCCTTGGGTAAGTCATTTAACCCTATTTTCTCCAGGAATTGTAAATGAGTTAGAGAAGGAAGTGGCAAACCGCAATAGTATCTTTGCTAAATAAACTCCAAATGGTGTCAAGACAAATTGGAAACAACTGAAATAACTGAAAAAACAGCAACAAGTAAATGACTATCAATTGTAGAATTAAGTCAAACAACAATATCATCTATTGATTTTCAATGAAAAAATATATTTCATACATATGAAGATAGCATCTGCTTTGGAGCCATTCTTCCAAATCCCCCTGGCACCAGCAGACTGTGGTTACTATGATTCCTCCTCTTGAGTTCTAGAGTTTAACTCCCTGTGTATGGAGGATAGATGCTAAGTTCCCAAAACCCCAATTCAGCTCTGGATGTTTCAATAGGAAAGTTCAAAAGTCCCCAATTTGAAAGTCCAACTTTTCCGTTTTGCTGGGTAGTTGATTTTCGGTTGTAAGACAAGATCTATTGCTTTCCAGAATTTCATAATCCAAGCTCTATGAGACCTTAATGTAGACACTGCCAGATTCTGTGCAGTCCTGACTGTAGAGCCATGGTAGTTGAACTGTTTGTTTCAGACCACTTTTAATATTTTCTCTTTGACTTGGGAGTTCTGGAGATTGTCTTTAATATTCCTGGAGGTTTTTGGGGGGGTTTCTTTCAGGAGGTAATTGGTAAATTCCCTCAATTTCTATTTTACCCTCTGCTTCTAGGATCTCAGGGTGATTTTTCTGCATTATTTCTTGAAAAATGAAGTCTAGGCTCTTTTGCGGGTTGTGACATTCAGGTATCCATATAATTTTTAAATTATCTCTCCTGGTTCTGTTTTCAAGGTCAGTTATTTTTCCAATGAGATATTTCATGTTTTCTTCTGGTTTTTTTCTTTTGGTACAGTTTTAGTTCTTCCTGATTTCTCTCAAAGTCAACAGCTTCCTGTACTTCCATTCTTCATTTGAAGGAGTTATTTTCTTCAGAGTACTTTTTTATTTCCTTTTCCAGCTGGCCAATTCTACTTTTCAAGACATCCTTCTCCTCATTTGCCTTATGGGTTGCTTTCTCCATTTGACCTAAACTGGTTTTTAACATATTATTTTCTTCAGTATTTTTTGTATTTCTTTCACCAAGTTGTTGACTTGGTTTTCATGATTTATCTACATCATTCTCATTAATCCTCCAAAATTTTCCTCTACCTCCCTTAATTGCTTTTCAAGGTCTTTTTTGATCTCATCCATAACCTGAATCCATTTTCTATTTCTCTTGGAAGTTTTGGATACAGAACTTTCAACTTTGTCATCTTCTGAGTATGTATTTTGTCCTCTATGGGTCTAAAGTAATTTTCTATGGTCATATTCTTCTTTTTCTGTTGTTTAGTTATTTCCTCAGTCTGTGACAGATTTACCACACTTCCAAGGCTTTGGGGGGTTGTAGGCATAATCCACAGGGTCCTTAATTCCTCTTAAGTCTTATGATAAGCTCTGACTGCTTTCTTGCCTATGCTCAGGTCTGTGGATTACCACAGGGCTCCCCTCTGCCCTGGAGCAGTGAGGAGGGTCCCTGTTCTGCTATGATGGTATAGGATCCAAACTGCAACCTCTATCGACCTGTGGACATATAGCAGAGTCCTGATCCAGGGATAGCAGAGAGACCTCTGCAGTCTCCTCTGACCCCCTTATCTTCTGTGGGGTAAGAGCTCTGGAAGTGCTAGGAGGCTCTGCTAATTCCCACTGCAGTTTCTCACCATAAGGCTCCTCTGAGGCCAGTGCTACACTCTGGTGCAGCAGAGTTCTCTCACAACCCTTTCCAACTGTCCTGGATGATCTCTAGGTGAAGAGAGATGGAAACTGCCCACCTGCCACAGAGTGGAGCATCCAGCCCTGCTGTGCTGAAACTGTACTCCAGTTGGGGCCCTTTCCAACTCCTGGTCCTGGTGAAAAAAGACCTTTCCTACAAAACTTCTAAGTTTTCTTGGACTGGGACATTGTAGTACTCAGTCTTTCTGTGGGTTATGCCCCACTAAATTTTGGCTAGAGTCATAATTTGACGGCCTTTGGAATTTTCATTGGAAGGGGTTTCTGAGAATTTTTGCCTTCGTGCCACTATCTCCTCTCTGCCCCCTATACCATTGTTGTTTGTCCTTAATTCTCAAGGAAGACCATGAGATTAGGGAAGTGGTGCCATGTTATGCCCACAAATTAGATTTGAGTGAGGGGGATGCTGTACATTGTCACCAACCTCACTCTTTTCTCCAGAGCTATCCAGGTCCAGTGGCCAGATATGAATCAGGATGATTGGAAATTGCCTGGGATGTAAGGCAATCAGGGTTAAGTGACTTGTTCAAGGTCACACAGATAGCAAGTGTCAAGTATCTGAATCCAGATTTAATTCAGGTCCTCTTAACTACCAGGTGAATGCTTTATCTGCTGTGCCACCTAGCTGTCCTGATTACAGCATTCACCAAGATAAAGATACAATGGATGCATGACCTTGATATAATGATATAAAGTGAAACATAAGAAAATTTGAATAATGTGGCACATGCTACTTCTAAGATCTATCATTATAGGTGAAATAAACAAGATATGAAGAACATTGTGAGGTACAAAACAGATAATTTCAATTGCATCAAATTTGAAATGTTTTTTATACAAATAAAGCCAATACAGCCAAGATTAGAAGGAATGCAGAAAATTGGCAGGGAATTTTTAGTTTCCTAGATAATTGTTTTTTATCTCAACTATATAAAGAACTTTGTCAAATCTAGAAGGCTACAACTCATATTCCAACTGATAAATGGTCAAAGAATATGAAGAAGCAGATTTTAATGAAGAAGCCAAAACCATAGTTACTGAAAAAAATGTTTAAAATCATTATTGAATAAAGAAGTGAAAATTTAAAATAATATTTTTTTGTTTTCTTTTAAAATTTTATTTATTTAGGGCAATGAGGTTAAGTGATTTTCACAAGGTCACACAGCTAGTCAAATATTAAGTGTCAGAGCCTTGATTGGAACTCAGGTCCTCCTGACTCCAGAGCCAGTGCTCTATCCACTGAACTACCTTGCTGCCATAAAATTTTTAATTATCATTTTACACCCATCAGATAGGCTAACATGATTGAAAGAGAAAGTGATAAATATTGGAGGATATGTGGAAAAAATGGAACTAATTCATTGCTGGTAGAACTGTAATGGATGCAACCATTTTGGGGAGCAATCTGGAATTATAAAATGTCTATAGCTTTTGATGCAATGATGCCACAATAATTAGATCTATTATACGCGATGATTTTTTAAAAATGGAAAAGAACCTAATTCTTCTAAAATATTTATAGCAGTTCTATTTTGTTGTGGGGAAAGAAATGTAAACTAGCATTGACTGTCAATTGGAGAGTGGCTAACAAATTGTAATATATGATCATGATGGAATACTACTGGTGCTATAAAAAATGATGAGCTCAATACTTTTAGAAAAACAGAAAAGCTTGCATGAAATAATGAAGAAGTAAATTAGCAGAAATAAGAGAATATTATATATAGTAACAGAATTATTGTTGAACTTTTGAACAACTAAATCATTTTGATTATTATAAATACTCAAATTAGCTACAAAGAACCTATGATGGAAGATGCTATTTTCATCCAGAGAAATAATTGATAAATAAAAGAGTATATATAGTGTGGTTGTTCTTTTCTACTTTATTATGGAAATGCTTGATTTATTTCATAAGTTAAGAAGAAAAAAAGAAAAGAAATTAAAGTAATATAAAACTGAAAGGAAGCAGGGTTATCCATCAGGACACCAATTACAGTTGCCCAGGCAGAAGAGAGATTTCTAAAATTCTTGATAGCATCCATGGAAAGGATGACAGATGCAGACAATGCTTTGGATAATACAAACACTGAACTAAATCTAAGATTCAAAGATGATCCTATGAATTTGACCTTGCATGGAGATATATGGTACTATCAGAGAAAGAAATGAAAAAGAAAGCAGGGAAGAACGGGTTTGAGCAGGAAAGATGATGAGCTCAGTGTGTACATGTTGAATTTGAGTTAGCAATAGGACAACACATTAGAAGACTTAGTCTTTTAAAAAACTAGTTGGCTTCAGCCCAATGTTCTTCTCTCCCTCTCTTCTTTCTTTAGTAATAAAAAACTAAACAGAACCAAGATTCACTGCTATTAACAAGTAAACAATGGCATCCAAGAATATTCTTACACAATCCTTAAAAACTGTTGTGCATACTTGAAAAAAGAAGTGGGGGTTATGAATCGAAGTTACTATAAACTTGGGATTGAATGAATCAGATTAATATAATAACTACTTTAAAAAGAATTGGCAGTATTTAGAGTCCTGATGACATCGTTGAGTTGTTTTTTGTTTTACCCTTTGATAATAAAATCTTCCCTAAACATCATTTCTCTCAATTAAAGTGTCACAATCTAACATCTAATGAAAATTTGAAGCCACAAGTATGATACAAAATCTTATAGAAAACAGTAAAAATTAACACATTTTCTACTGAATTACAAAAGAAAAAAAATAAAAACTTCACACTATAGTTTCTAGTGACCCATTTAAACAACAATTTGTCTTTAAAAGGTCTTTAGTCTTCAGTGCCCTGTAAGATCACTATAACAGAGAAGTTTTGTGGTAGCACAAAATTAAAATGAAAATTTTTATTGGACTTTTTTGCTACATTAGCAGATGCCTCCCTTCCAGTGATGAGGATTGAGTCTTTCACTACATTGTCCTCATAAGAATACATCTAGACATCTGTACTACTATTTTCATTTTGTGAGTAGGTGAGGATAGTTAAGAAGGATAGATTGGCCAGAATAATGAAGGGCCTTGAATCCATGTCACATGAAATTCATTTGAAGGAAACTAATGTTTAGCCAAGAAAAGAAGTACAGAGGTAACATCATAGATGTTTTAAAATATTAGAAAATTTGTAACATCAAAGGAGGATTAGACTTCAGTTTGCCTGGAGGGCAGAAAAGGAGCAATGGGTGGAAGAAATGAAATTATTTGAACAAGTGACATGATAATTTTTTTCAACGATGTTAAAATGGGAATTCTTTTTCATGTATGGTTTGGATTTGATGACTTTACACATTTATCCTAAGTCTAAAGTTCTAATTATGATTTGATGACTCTAGAGCTCATCAACCAATTTATTTTATTTATTTTGTTAAACAGAAAATGGAAATTAAAATAGGTAAGGGAAGAACAACAAGAACAAAAACAAAAATCTTAAAACAAGAACAAACTGAGACCAGAAATGTAATCAATGAACAATAACAATGTTTTTTGAGTTATTAAAGTTATACTTTGGCTTGTTTTGAAATTGTTTCATTTGTTTGTTACACTGTGAAAAGAAGTAGAGAATAGATATGTCTACTGCCTTGAAATAGAAGAGAGTAAAAACTGGTGTTGAAGGGAAGGTAGAACTACTCAGCTCTCATTTTATTTCTATTTTCTTTACTAAAGACAATGATTTTGTGCTGGAATATAAAGAACTTAAATAATTCATAGAGAACTGAAACCCAAGGAAAACCACGAGGAAGCAAGAGAACAGACTGAACTGGCAGATATAACACAAGACTAGAAAAGAGTCAGTGTTCTAATTATCACAACAGTGAAGAAAGTTGAGCCTTTAAACTGAGAGGTCTGTGAATCTAGCTTGATTCCATACAAAATTCTTACTGTTGTTCATCCTTTGTTTTTGAAGAAAACCAGAGATAACATGGAATGATAGCTTGCACTTGAATTGGATTTAAGTGAGGCAGAGTTGCACAAATTTCTTAGCCTCACTTTCCCTTCAAGATTCATCAAAGTTCAGTGACAAGATAAAAGTCAGGATGACTAGTAATGACTGAGGATATGGAGAATGACCTTGGAAATTTCCAAATGTGATCAAGCACTAAGCAATCCATAGTACATGCTTCATTCACTTTAATGATTGTTCTCATTGGTCCATTTTGTGAGGGGAAGTCTTCAAATATTTGGGGTAGACATTCCCCTAACTCATTGACACATGTGAGACACATTTATTACCCTTAGCCTGCCTTAGCCCATCTACTTAGGCAGTATTACCCAAGTATGACAACTACTCATGTTACAATTCCTTGGAACTCAGGTGAGACTTGGGGACAAGTGGACACAAAATTTGACTGAGTCAAACTGAAAAGGATTTTGCAATACCACACAGCAAATGTCCTAGTCCTAACCTTAAAGATAGAAGAGGTCCTAGGGGCCTATATAACACATATATAATTAAGTCATTATGAACTCTTCTTTGGAATTTAGCATATAAAATTCTAGAATATAAAAAGGAATGTCTATTAAATATCTAAAAAAAATTAGTGTTCACATAACTCCATTTGATATATGAAATTTATATAGATTTTAGCAAAGCATTTGAGAATGTCTCCCAGGCTATAATTGTAGATATATTGTAAAATTGAGCTAGTTATATTTGAGTAGATTTGACATTCTTTGAACAATCAAACCTAAGGAATCAACTTCAAAAAATACATGTCAAATTAGAAAGCTATTTCTAATGAAGTACCACAAACATCTAGGCAAGCATGGCATAATATCTATTTTGTACTTCTGACAATCTATGTTTTTTCTACCAGGATAGAGAAATCTCTTCACATTGAAATTTCATTGTGTTCCTAGACTTCTTAAATAAGAAATACACAGTCCCTGAAACTTCTACATTTAATTGAGTGGAACCTCTCATAAATTTCATTTTAAGGAAAATGCACATGCTAGTCATATATCCATTTCTCTCCAGGCTTCACTTCCTAGTCTCCAGACTTTTATTAAGCTATCAGGTACTTCTCCCATTCCCTTTGCATGTATGTTCGTCTTCTTTCATTAGAAGACAATCTCCTTAGGGATAGGTATTATTTATATTTACATTTATCTTTCCAGTGCTTAACATAATGCCTGAAATATAGTAGACAACAAATACTTGCAGATTTGACTAATTGACTACAATATTTCATATTTTTTATCAGTTCCTTGGATAAGTGTATAATTCTTTGCTTATCAAAATTTCCAGCAGCATAGTACATGGAGGTATAGCTAATGTTTTATATAAAAATGTAGGATATAAAAATATCTTAACAGCTTTAAAACTTTTTGATTGAATTAAGAATTCTTTTTTTAATTAAAGTATCAGCAGTGGGTTTTCTTTTTATAACAAAATTTATTTCTCTATATGTTATGCCCCATTCCTTCCCACTTCCTTCCCCCACCCCCACTTCCCAGCCACAATGAGATTTACCCTCATTATATCTTTAATTGGAAGGTAAGACCTTCAATTCTAAACCTTCATGTATTTTTTTCAATAAGAAATTTTATTTTATTTTTCCAATTACATGTCAAGGAAATTTTCAACATTCAGCATTGATCCATTTTCAAATTTATGAGTTCCACATTTTTCAAGGACACTTCCTTCCCTCTCCCATCTCCATGTCAGCAAACAATATGAGAAAATTGTCCATATGTAATTGAGTTATCATTTCCATACTAGTCATACTGAGAGAGAGGAATTAGAGCTGAGGGAAAAACAAAACAAAACAAAAGATTGAGTAAGAATGAAAAAACGGAAAAGTTTTAAAAATTCAACGTAACATTCTGTGCTCTGCATTCAGATTCAAGAGTTTTGAATATGTATGGTATTTTTCATAACAGGTCTCTCAGTATTGTCCTTGATTACTGAACTGCATAGAGAAACTTCAGCCACAATAGTTGATCATCTCATATTATTGTTGTTAATGTGAACCAAGTTCTCTTGGTTCTGCTCACTTTACTGAGCATCAGTTCATGTTAAATCTTTCCATGATTCTATAGAATTCAGATACTCATATTTTCTTATAGAACAATAGCCATTCTGCTACTGACAGGTATCCCTTGTATATCCAATTCATTTCCATTACAGAAATGGCTACGATGAATACTTTTTTCATGTGAGGCTTTTTCCGTTTTTTATGACATCTTGGGGATATAAACTGAATAATGGTATTGCTTTATCAAAGGATATGCCCAGTTTCATTATCCTTTGGAAATAGCTTTAACTTGCTTTCCAGAATGGTTGGGTCAGTTCACAACTCCACTAACAATGCATTAGTGTCCTAGTTTTCCTACATCCTTTCCAATATTGATCATTTCCCTTTGTTGTCATTTCAGTCAATCTGATAAATATGGGGTAGTACCTCAGAGTTGTTTTAATTTGTATTTCTCTAATCAGTAATGATTTTGAACAATTTTAAATATGATAATAAATAATTTTAATTTCCTCATCAAAAACCACTTTTTTACTTCCTTTGACTAGTTATCAATTAAAGAATGACTTGTGATTTTATAAATTTTATTCAGTTCTCTATATATTTTAGAAATGTCTTTTACAAGAAATAATATCTGTGAAAATTATTTCCCAGCTTTCTGCATTCCTTCTAATCTTGGCAACATTGGTTATTTTATGCAAATTTTTTAAATTTAATATAGTCAAAATCATCCCTTTTGAAATTTCTTGTTTATTCATAAATTTCTCCCCCTCCATAGATATGAATAATATTTCTTTTTTCTCTTGATTTGTCTACAGTATTATCCTTTGTTTCTCAATCCTGTACCCACTTCAATCTTATTTTGCTATTGGGTTTGAGTTATAGATCTATACCTAATTTTTGCCATGTAATTTTCTAGTGTTTTTTAGCAGTTTTTGTCAAATAGTGAGTTCCTATCCAAGAAACTAGCATCCTTTTGTTTATAATTACTATAGTTAATCACTATAATTGCTATATATTATATACTTAATATTATGTCATATTATATTTAAATAATATATTAATTAAACATATAATTAATTATATATCATAATATATAATAATTTTAAGATAATTTGTTATGGTTTTATATATTATTTATTATCTAATACATTAAATATTATTAAACATGTAATATATAGTATATATGTTAGAGAAAATATAATTTAATTAAAGATGTAATATATTTATAGATAGATAGATAGACATATAAATCACATATCATTGCTATTGTAGATTACTATTAGTCAGTACCAGACAGTTTTGATCTGTTACTTTATAATTTAGTTTTAGATCTGGTACAGGATGGTCACCTCCATTTGCATTTTTTTTCACTAAATTCCTTGATAATTTGGACATTTTGTTGTGCGAGATGAATTCTGACACAATTTTTTCTAGCTTTGTAAAATAGTTTTTTGGCAGTTTTATTTGAAGTTTGAGTTTTATATGGCACTGAATAAGTAATTTAATTAGATATAATTTATTTTAATGACATTAACTTGGCCTACCCATGAACAAATGATAATTTTTCAGTTGTTTAGCTCTGACTTTATTTGTGTAGAAAAATGTTTTATACTTTTATTCATATGGTTTCTGAATTTGTCTTGAGTAGTAAATTTTCAAGTATTTATAGTTGTCTGCAGTGACTTTAAATGGAATTTCTCTTTCTATCTCTTGCTTTTTGGATTTGTTATGCTTATATAGAAATACTGATGATTTGTGTTGTTTTAATTTAATTGTTACTACTTTGTTAAAATTAATAATTATTTGAAGTAGGATTTTTTTTGGATTTTTGCAAAGCAATGCGTTTAAGTGACTTACCTAAGGTCACACAACTAAGCAAGTATTAAATTTCTGAGACTATGAATTTGAACTCAAGTCCTGAACCCCCTGAAGTAGTTGTTTTAATTGATTTTCTCAGGTACTCTAAGTACACCATCATATTGTCTGAAAAAGTGAAAATTTTGTTTCCTTACTGACTTCAAATTCCTTCAATTTCTTTTTTTCCCTTGTTGCTAAAGCTATTACTTCTAATATAATATTGAATAGAAGTGGTGATAATGAGCATTCATCATTCTTTGATAATGGGCATTCATCATTCTTTCATCCCTGATCTTACTGGAAATGCTTGCTCATGGTTTTAGACAGATACTGTCTATCATTTTAAGGAAAACTTCATTTATTCCTTTGCTCTCTAGTGCTTTTAATAGATATGGGAACTGTACTTTATCAAGAACTTTTTCAGCATCTATTGAGATAGTCATATGATTTCATTTAATTTTGTTATTGATTTGGTTAATTATATTTTTTTCCCTATATTGAACCATTCCTGCCTACCAGGTATAAATCCTACCTGATCATGCTGTAACACCCTAGTAATAACTTGTTTTAACCTCTTTACTAATGGCTTATTTAAGATTTTGACATCAGTGTTTATTCAGGAGATTGGTCTATAATTTTCTTTGTATGTTTTGGCTTTTCTTGCATTAAGTAAAGCACCATATTGGTGACAAAAGAAAGGAATTTGGCAGAACTACTTCATCTATTTTTAAATAGTTTATATAGAATTGGAATTGATTGTTCCTTGAATGTTTGGTAGAATTCATTTGTAAATCCATATAGGTCTGGAGAGTTTTTCTTAGCAAGGTTTTTGATGGTTTCTTCAATTTCTTTTTTCTGAAATGGGGTTATTAAAAATTTCATTTTCTCTTTTATTAATCTGGGTAGCTTATATCTTTGTAAATATTCAACAATTTTACTTAAATTGACAAATTTTTTGGCATACACTTGGAAAAAATATTTCCAGATTAGTCTTTTAATTTCTTCCTCTTTAGTGGTAAGTTCACCCTTTTCATTTTTGCTATTGGTAATTTTATTTTCTTCTTTCTTTTTTTAAATCATAATGACCAAAAATTTATCTATTTTATTGATTTTTATAAAACTAACTCTTAATTTTATTAGTTAAATCATTTTCCTAGCTTCAATTTTATTAATTTCTCCTTTGATTTTCAGAATTTCAAATAGTATTTAAAAGATTTTTAATTTGTTCTTTTCTCTAACTTTTTTATTTGCCTGCCAAATTCTTTAGTTTCTTCTTTCCTTGTTTTATTCACGTAAGTAATTGGAGATATAAAAATTCCCCTACAAACTTCTTTGGCTACATCCCACAATTTTTGGTATGATATGTCATCATTGCTATTGTCTTGAACAAAATTCTTGATTATTTCTTTGTTTGATCCATTCATTGTTTAAAATTTGTTTATTTTAGCCCAATTAACTCTTTAGTTTATTTTTAAATGCTTAATTATCATATTTGATTTTTATTGCATCTTGAGATAAAAGGATGCTATTAAAATTTCTGATTCTCTGCATTTGATTATGAGGTTTTTATGTACATGTTCATTTTTTTTTAGTACATGTTCAGGTTTAATATTGATATTATTTCATTGCCTATGGTACCTTTAAGGAAGATGTTTACCCCACTTATTCCTTTATTTATTTTATGTATTTATGTATTTATTTCTTTTTAGTTTTGCAATTTTTCTCTGACTTTTACTTTCCTCCCCCCACCCCTCACAGAAGGCAATTTGCCGGTCTTTACATTTTTCCATGCTATACACTCACTTATTGCTTTTAATGAGATCTATTTTTGCCTTTGCTTTGTGTGAGGATTGCTATCCCTGTTTTTGTTTTTGTTTTTTTTTTCCTTCAGGCGAAGCAAAATATATTCTTCTCCAGTCTTTAACCTTTATCCTCTATGTAACAGTCTGCTTCAAGTTATGTCTTATAAAGAACGTATTCTAGGAGTCTGCTTTTTATTTTATTTTAATTAATTAGTTAGTTTTTGCAAGTCATTGGCGTTACGTGACTTGCTGAAAGTCACAAGACTAGGTAATTATTATGTGTTTCAGGCTGCATTTGAACTCAGGTCTTTTTTTGTTGTTGTTCATTTTGTCTCCAGGGAGTATATTTCCAAGATTTTTTACTGGGACTTATGGTGTTGTCTATGTAGCAGTTTGTTCCTTCCTTTAGGGTAGACCTGGTTTTTCCCTAGCCAAGGTGTTACCTATGCAGAGTTAAGCTCCTTATCCTGTCTGTGGTACCAGCATTCCCACAGCTCAAACAATTTCTTCAGAGCTAGGGTTAAGACCCTCATTACTGGCTTGCTGCACTGATGTCTTATTGAGCTGGGTCCTGAATTATGCAATGGCTAAAAGCCTCTCTCTGACTTTCCAGCTCTCGTGCCTACATTAGGCTATCTTCCCCTTCCACCCAGAAGAGAAAGACCTTTACTGAAGTTCCTTCATGAAATCTTGAGTTGAGAATTGTATTTTTTTGGTCTATGTAGAGGTTTCAGTTAAAGTTGTTTCTGGAAATGCTCCAGGAGCTTCCTTGTTTCAAGTTGTCATCTTTTAAACCTTCATTTAAACAGGGAACTCAGTCCAGTTATCCCCTCATTTTTCAAATTACTGTACTCATTTGGAAATTTTATGACTCATTTCTCTATTATGACCCAAGTTTGAGTTTCTTCTCTTCCTTCTCCTCTGCCTTTTCTATTTTTTCAGGTTCATCTTATGGATTGTCTTCCTCCTTTTGATTATAAGCTCCTGTAGAGTAGTAATTGTCTTATTTTGTATTTGTATCCTCAATGGTTTACATAGTGCCTGCCTTATAATAGGCACTTAATAAATGTTTATTGACTAAAGACTTGTGTTTCTTTGTATAAGTATACATGTATATATTACTTCTTTTGTGCATTCTCAGAGAAGATTTAAAGCAGGAGATATATAAAAAGAGATAAATTTTTAATTTGATGTAAAGCGATGGGAATAGTAAAACAGCAAAAAAAAAAAATCTTCCTGAGTTATTGCAAAGTAGAATAGAATGAAATGAGTTAATTTGGAATAAAAAAATGGATTTTTCAAAAAAAAAGAGTGGTCTTACTAAGGTACAGATTAGACTAAATCATAGAACTCTACATCTATAGTTGGAAACACAGTATAGTTTTTTGTCCAAATCTCTCATTTTGCAGAATAGAAAATGAGCTCCAGTAAAGTGAAATTTCTTATCTGAAACCTTACAGGAAGCAATTGATTGAAATGGGATTTGAACTCTGATTTTCTAAGATCCAAACCAGCATCTTTTTTTCACTGCATCAAGGAACTTTCCCACTTAGATATTTCTGTACTTTTGCTTTTAACTGAACATTAATAAACTTGAATAGAGTAGCGTTTACATGTGTGTGGAGGTAAGAAGGACAGTAGAAGGATTTGACAAGTGAGGACATGAGGAAGGAGACACAGCAAGTATAGACTATTCTTTCTATGATATGAAAAATTATGATTAAAAAAAACAAAGGGCTAATAACTTTTGTTGTGAAGGAAATCAAAGTTCAGAGAGCTAGGACAACTTTAGGAGGCCTGCTATGGACAATACTATCATATCCAGAGGAAGAAAAACAAAACCAAAGGAAATAATGAAAATGCCTGCAGAATCTGAAAGAACAATACATTCACTTTTTTAAAATTTCTCTCAATTTTTCTCTCTCCTATCTCATATTTTTCTTTCTTTTCCTTTAATCCTAATTCCTCATATAAAAATGACTAATCTGTAAAGTTGTTAAACACAAATCTGTATGTTTAATATCCACCAGGCTATTAGCCACTGAGGGAAAGGTGGTGGGAAGGGAGGGTGGAAGGAAATTATGTAACTTAAAAATAAACATATGCATGTGGATTAATGTTGGAAAACTTTCATAACATGTTAATTGGAAAAATAAAACAAAATATAAAATGGAAAAAAAAAGACAACATAAAAGAGATAGAATTGAAGCTTGATCTGGAGAGATAAGTAATGTGGGGTGGGGCAGTATCTCATGGTCTTTCCAAGGTTCTGACATTTCACATGGTAACTTTCACATAATAACTTTTTTTGTTTTTTAATTTATAATTTATTTTTTGAAATATGTTAAGAAAGTTTTTCAATATTCATCCATATGAAGGACATAAAAATTATGAAGCAAAAACAAAAGGCTGATAACTTCTGTTGTGAAGGAAATCAAACTTCAGAGAGCTAGGACAGTCTGCTATGGACAATGCTATCATACCCAGAGGATATTTTTAAGTTACATGATTTCCTTCCACCCTCCCTTCCCACTCTCTTCCCATCAGCGGCAAACAGTCAGGTCAATATTGTACATATACATGTCTGTTAAACATGTTTACAGATTAGTCATTTTCAGTAAGGAATTAAGATTAAGGGAAAAGAAAGAAAACCATGGGATAGGAGAGAAAGTTTTTAAAAAGTAAAGGTAGTGTTCATCAGATTTGAAGGATTTTGTTTGTTTGTTTGCTTACTTTTTTCTTTTAGTTTTGTTTTTCTTCCTCTGGGAAAAGGATTGTCCATAGTTAGTTTCATAGGTTTGTTTTAACTCTCTGAATTGCTAAGAGGATCTCTATCCTTCACGGTTGATCAATTCACAATATTGTTCATAATGTGTAGAACAAGTTCTGGTTCTGCTCCCATCACTCAGCATTAGATCCTATAATTTATTCTAGCCTTCTCTAGAGTCCAGCCATTCATGGTTTCTTATTAAACAAAAGTATTCCACAATATTTATATATCATAACTTTCTCAGCCATTCCCCAATTGATGGACATCCTTTCAATTTCCAGTTCTTTGAAGCTATAAAAAGAACTGCTGAGAATATTTTGCAAAATATGGGACTTTTCTGATTTTTTTTTTTATTTCTTCTGAATAAAAGACTGGTATTGGAATTCCTGGGTTAAATGATATAATCAATTTTATTGCTGTTCGGGCATAGTTCCATATTGCTGTCCAGAATGGTTAGATCTGTTCACAGCTCCACCAGCAATACATTAATGTCCCAATCCTCCTACAATCTCTCCAATATTGATCATTTTCATTTTTTGTCATCTTAGCCAATCTGATAGGTGTGAGATAATATCACACAGTTATTTTAATTTGTATTTCTCAAATCAATAATGATTTGGAATATTTTTTCATAGTGTTATATATACCCTTATTTTCTTCATTTGAAATCTGTCTGCCCATGTACTTTAACTGTTTATCAATGGGGGAATGATTTCTAACTTTATAGATTTGATGCGATTTTCTATGTATTTTAGAAATGAGTCCTTTATCAGAACCCTGAAATGGAAAAAAAATGTTTCCCAGCTTTCTGATTATGGCAGCATTGGTTTTATTAGTGCAAATGCTTTTAAGTTTAATACGTCAAAATCATCTATATGGTAATTTATAATATACTCTATTTCTTGCTTGGTCATAAATTTTTTCCCTTCCATAGCTCTGATAGAGTATTTCTTGGTCTATTAATTTATTTATGTTGTTGCACTTTACATCTAAATCCTTTAACCATTTTGACCTTATTTTGGTATAGGATGTGAGATGTGGGTCTATGCCTAGGTTTTGCCATACTATTTTCCAGTTTTCCAAACAATTTTTATCAAATAAAGTGAGTTCTTATCTTAGAAGCAGATGTCTTTAGGTTGTTCAAACAATAGATTATTGTACTTATTAACTACTGTTTTCTTTTGAACTTTTATACTAATCCACTGATCCATTACTCTATTTCTTAACCAGTACAAGGCAGTTTTGGTGACTATTACTTTATACTCTTGTTTTAGATCAGGCCGCCTTGCTTTACATTTATTTTCATCAGTTCTCTTGATATTCATATCTTTTTGTTGCTTCAGATGAATTTTGCTATTTTTTCTAGCTCAGTAAATTAATTGTTTGGTAATTTGATTGATAGGGCACTGAATAAGTACTTTAATTTGGGTAGAATTGTCATTTTTATCATATTATCTCAAACTAACTGAACAATTGAGATTTTTCCAATTGTTTAGATCAGACTTTATTTGGGTGAGAAGTACTTTATAATTGTGAACATGCAGTTACTGGATTGGCCTCTGGAGGTAGATTCCCAAGTATATAAGTTTTCTGAAGTTATTTTAAATGGAATTTATCTTTCTATCTCTTGTGCTTATGATTTATTATTCATATACTGAAATGCTGATGATTTAGTTGGGTTTATTTTATATCCTGCTACTTTGTTGAATTTGATAATTGTTTCAGTAGTTTTTTAGATGATTTTCTCAGGTTCTCTAAGCATACCATCAAATCATATGCAAAGAGTGAAAGCTTTGCTTCCTCATTGCCAATACAGATTCCTTTAAATTCTTTTTCTTCTCTTATGTCCAAAACTAACATTTCCAATACTATATTGAATAGTAATGCTGGTAATGGGCATCCTTATTTCACCCCGATTTTATTGGAAATGCTACTTGTTCATCCCCAATACTTTTAATAATTATTATTTTAAGCAAAACTCCATTTATTCCCATTCTTTCTAGTGTTTTAATAGGAATTGATGTTGTATTTAATCAAAGAGGTTTTTTAGAATTATTGAGATAATCATATGATTTCCATCAGTTGTACAATTAATATGTTCCATTGTGTTGAGTGCTTTCCTAATTTTGAGCCATGCTTGCCTACCTGATATAAATCACATATGAACACAGTGTATTATCCTAGTAATAATTAACTGTAATCTCTTTGGTAAAATGTTATTCAAGATTTTTGCATCAATGTTCAGTAGGGAGATTGGTCTGTAGATTTTTTGGTTGGATTTGGTTCTTCTTGTTTTAGGTATCAGCATCATATTAGTGTCATAAAAGGAATTTGACAGAACTCCCTCCTCTCCTATTTTTTAAATAGTTTATGTAGAATAGGAGTTAACTGTTCCCTAAATGTTTGGTAGAATTCACTTGTAAATCCATCTGAACCTAGAGTCTATTTTAAAGGAATTTATTGAAGGTTTCTTCAATTTCTTTTCCTGAAATGGGGCTAATTTAAATATTTTATTTCCTTTTCTGTTAATCTGGACAATTTGTATTTTTAAAAATATGCATCCATTTCCCTCAAGTTATCAAATTTATTGATATACAATTGGACAATATAGCTCCAAGTTATCTATAATTTCCTCTTCATTGGTGATTGTTCACCCTTTTTCATTTTTGATACTGGCAATTTGGTTATTTTCTTTATTTTTATCATATTAACAAAAGTTTTATCTATTTTATTGTTTCTTTAATAAAATCAACTCAGTTTTATTTAATAGATCAATAGTTTTCTTGTTTTAAATTTTATTAATCTCTTCTCTTGATTTTAGGAATTTCTAATTTGGTATTTAATTAGTGATCTTTAATTCCTTATTTTTTTAACTTTTTAGTTGCCTATTTTTAGTTGCCAATTCACTGATCTCCTCTTTCTCTGTTGTAGTCATATAAGCATTGAGATATATAAAATTTCCCCTCAAAACTGCCTTGGCTGCATTCCACAAATCTTGGTATGATGTCTCATTGTTTTCATTTTCTTATATATACTTATTGATTATTTCTATGGTTTACTGTTTGATCAACTCATTTTTAAAATTCAGCTATTTAATCTTGAAATCATTTTTGATTTCTCTTTCTATGATCCTTTTGTACATGTAATTTTTAATTCATCTGAAAAGTATGCATTTATTATTTCTGCCTTTCTGCATTTGACTATAATATTTTTATGCCCTAGTACATGGTCAATTTTGGTATAGGTGTCATGTACTGCTGAGAAAAAAAGTATATTCTTTTCTATCCCCATCAAGTTTTCTCCAGAGGTCTATCATATCTAAGTTTTCTAAGATTTCATTCATCTTCTTAAATTCCTTCTTGTTTATTTTGTGGTTAGTTAGATCTAGTTCTCAGAGAGGGAGTTCAAGGTCCCCCATTATTAAAGTTTTGCTATCTATGTCTCTTTGTAATTCACTCAAATTTCCTCTAGTAATCTGGATGCTGTACCACCTGGTATATATATGTTTAATAATGATATAGCTTGTTTGCCTGTAGTGCCTTTCAAGAAGATATAGTTTCTTTCCTTCCTATTTAATGAAATTGATTTTTGCTTTTACTTTATCTGAGATCAGGATCATTATCCCTGTTTTTTTTTTTTCTTCAGGTGAAGCATAATATATTTTGCTTCATCTTTTTCTGATGTCCTTCTTGTAAACAACATATTGTAATATTATTATTTTTAATCCATTCTGCTATCCACTTCCATTTTATGTATAAGGTAATCCCATTCACATTTACAGTTAAGATTACTAATTCTGCATTTCCCTCCATGCTATCTTTCCCCATTATATTTTTCTCTTTTCTTTCCTCTTATTCCTCCTCACCAAAGTTTTCCTCCCTTTCCTCTGTTTCCTCCCTTAACTTTTCTTTTAGAATTTAACTTTCAGTTTACTTTCATTTATATCTTTGCCTTCTCTTATTCACTTTTCTTTCCCTTTCCCCTCCACCTTCTCTGTAGAATAAGATAGATTTTTAAACCCAAGTAGGAATGTATCTTATTATCTCTCTGGGCCAAATCTATTGAATAGGATTTACTCAGAATTCACTCTCTCTTTCCTCCTAATATAGTAGATCTTTTTTTTGCTTCTTCACCTGGTATTATTTATTAATCAAGTACCATTAATCTTGTGTCATCCATCAATACCTGAATAATTGCTTGATAAGTCCAAAATACAGTCACAGATTGATTGGTTGACTGATAAGATACATTTCCTCAAAGTCACTAAATACCTTCCTGTCTTCTGTCTCATTAGAAATACACTTCTCAAGAGTCTTGAATTAGATAAAATTATAATCATTTTATACCTTACCCATTTTTTTTAGGTTTTTGCAAGGCAAATTAGGTTAAGTGGCTTGCCCAATGCCACACAGCTAGGTAATTATTAAGTGTCTGAGACCAGATTTGAACCCAGGTACTCCTGACTCCAGGGCCGGTGCTTTATCCACTATGCCACCTAGCTGCCCCTGATTTTCAAGTACCCTCCAAAGGCAGAGTCTTCATGAGACAGTGTCATCAAAGCCAAATCATTTAATGAATTATTTTCAGATTCTCTTCCACACTCCTCCTTTTAACTCTGAAACTCAGATACTTAAACCCTTGTTAACTGAAATTTGGATTTAGTTCTACCTTTCTAAGTAGATTCTCACATTCTGTCTTAAATCACTTCTGATTAATTAACTATGGTGTCTCAGAGTACTCTAACTCCTGGGATATTCTGAAGGTTTCTTTTAAGAACTTTATAATTGAGATTAAGGTATGGGAGACAATGGCTTAGGACTGCCCAGTAATGGAATGCCCTAAGTGCTAAACTTTGGTACCAAAGCAGAATTAAAGTAGGTCATAGAAAACTGAAATGTCTGGGCTTTTTGTCTCAAACATAGTGATTTCTTCTTCGTCCTCTTCAATGGAGAGACAAGAGCCATATCCTCTAAAGCCAATTTCCAATTATATTCAACCCATTAACTAGCCTAAGAAAAATGCAATTCTCAAAAGTTACAAGTATTATATCTTCCATTACTGCATACAATTTGCACACAATTTAAAGGTCTTGACTAACATTTGTTTTTTCCTTCCCTTTTTATGCATCTCTTGAGTCAAGTATTTGGCAATGGAATTCTCTATTCAGTTCCCATCTGTTTAACAGTAAATTTTGGAAGACTTCTATTATGCTGTACTTCCATCTTTTCCCCTAGCAGTATATGTTGAATTTTGCAGGATAGTGAATTTCTGGTTGTAATTCAAGGTCCTTTACCCTCTGATATATGGTAATCCAGGTCCTCTGGTCTTTCAGGGTTGAAGCTCATAAATCTTGTGTAAGGCTTATTGTGTTTCCTTTGTTTTTAAATTACTTGCTTTTTGCTGCTTGCAGTATTTTCTCCTTTATTTGAGAATTCTGGAATTTGGCTATGATATCCCTAGAAGTTTTCATCCTGGGGTCCCTTTTTGGAGGAGTTCTGTGTATTCTTTCTAGGCCTGTTTTGCTTTCTAGTTCTAGCAGATTTGGACAGCTTTTCCCTGACAATTTCCTCCAGGATGTTTTCCAGGTTCTTTTTTTTTTTGATCTAGGCTTTCTAAAAGCCCAATGATTTGTAGATTATCTCTCCTGAATCTATTTTTCAGGTCATTTGCTTTTACTAAAATGTACTTTAAATTTTTCTTCATTTTTTCCCAGCCTTTTCACTCTGCTTGATGAAATTTTATAGTCTCATATACTCATTGTTTTCTATTATTCAATTCTAATTTTTAAGGTTTTATTTTCTTCAACTAACTTTTGTTTTTTTCATTTTCTAGTTTGTTGATTTTTTAAAATTGCATTATTTTTCCAATTGGCTATTTTTATCTTTAAAGGAGTTGATTTCTTTGGTCAAACTTTCACAATTCTCTTGCATGACTCTACATTTCTTTTTGTCATTTTTTTCTTTGACTCTTCTTTGGTTTTTAAATTCTTTTTTAAAGTTATTCTCTGAGCTTTTGGATTTTGGTTCAATTAATAGACTTTTTTGAGACTTCCCCAGGAGTAATTTTCCTTATGCAGTCCAGGCCTTACCTTCAGAGGATTTTCCCCACTCCTTTATGTCCAAGTTCTACCCATGCAGTGGTTTGGTCCCAACCCAGTCCTGTCTTTTACCCCAGTGTTCTCAGGGCTTAGACTTTGTTTGGGGCTAGAGTCCTCCCTGCTGTCTTGCCATCTAGCTACCAGGATCTCTACTGTTGTTAAGCTGTCAGGGCCTGGTTTGCACTGTGGCTAAAAGCCTCCTGTTGGCTTTCCCCTTCTTCCAGAGTAATTTTTCACTGGTTTCTTCTTCCAATATGGTATTATCTTTATCTGTAAAAGAACTTTGTATACTGAGTTCTCTTTTAGTTTTTTTGTTCATCTTTAAATGTCTGAGCTCTTATCCTTATCCTGGGGTATAGGGAGCATAGACCCAAACTTTGGAAGCTGGGAAGAGTCTGATCCCTGGTCAAGATGTGCCTGTGCAGCTCAGGCCTTGCCTTTGCAGATGTTTACTTCTCCTTTATGTCCATGTTCTGCCCATGCAGTAGTTTGGTCCCAATCCAGTCCTGTTTTTTGCCTCAGTGTTCCCAGGGTTTAGACTTTGTTTGGGGTTGAATCCCTCCCAACTGGCTGGGACCTCTGCTATTGTTAAGTTGTTGTGACTGGGACCAAACTGTGGCTAAAAGTCTCCTGCTTGCTTTCCAGCTCTCCATCTTAGTGGGTTTTATTTCCCCTTTTACCCCAAAGCCCTTTACTGAAGATCCTCCACAATGTCTACTGTGGAAAACTTCTTTGGATCTTGTATTTTTTGTTTTGGTGGGATCTGTAGCTATATTGTCAGTGAAGAGGCTTCATTTAGCTTTGTGAAGAAAAAAAACTCCAGTAGCCTTCTAACTTCATACTGTCATATTGTCTCCACCCCAGAAGTCCCCTAGTTTACAATTTCATATTCTAGGCATAGAGACTTGGAAGTCAAGGGTCCTTATTTATATTAATTTAAGAAAGAAAATCTATTATTACTTAAACTTTCACTTTCATCTCAACTTCTCAAGTATCCAGTGTGAGTGTGAACAGTATGCATACACTTTGTTGGGTATTTTGTCTACCTGATCAGTGACTGACAAATATTATTGCCATGAATCACATAGAAAAATGTCAAGGTGACAAATTGAGAGGGACCTTAGAACAAAAATGGAAGAATTAGGAGCAATTTTGAAATTATAGAACCATAAACTTTTAGAAATAGAAGAGATCTTGAAATCAAAAAAGACAGAATAACAGACCTTAGCACACTGAACAAAGTCAATTGGGAGGCCATGAGCTGTATTATCTCTTGACTAGGACACCTTAAACTCCTACAGTATCCCATAGAAAGGCAGTGGGAGTAAAGTTCAGTGGTTGTCATAAGAGATAGGAAAAGTTGACATATTTCCTCACATTTTGAGCCTGACCAAAATTGTGATCTGCTTGTTGCTATTTTTATTACCTTTGAAGATGTTAGACACAAATGAGCATTTGTGATTTGAGAAAGTCTTGGCTGCCTTGCTAGTATCCCATGAATTCTCTGATATGGGTATACTTTTATATCTCCCCAAAATAGTCTAACCTCTGGACAGGCAGCTATGAAGTCATGTTAAAGTATGTGTTTCTAGTTTGATAATGGGAATTTTCCATGCCAGGGACCATACTATACTATGTCTGCCATCAGCTGGAGACCAGTCATCCAACATTCTTGAATGATAAGGTCTCCTTGCTAAAACTGGGGTCAGTATACTGTATGCCCAGAGAAGACAATTTGACTCAGTATATAGATTTTGGGAGTTCATGGGAAACCTCAGAATTACATAGCCATGGAAAGTTGTACTGGTAATGAATATCAAAATTACAATGTTAAAGCAAGATGAGATCCAAACAATAGTACATATACTTTTAGATCACAAAGTGACCTTGGAAGGAATCTTAGTGATCAATTAGTACCAGATCTTTTTATGTTACTAATGATGATGATGATGATGATGTTCGTCCTTTGTTCTCAAAAAAAGACCATGAATTCAGGAAGGTGATACTATGACAAGCAAATTAATTTGGGGGAGAGGGGATTTGCTAAGTTACCAGTCTCATGTTCTCCTCTGGAGCTCTCTTGTTCATTGACTAAATATGAATCAAGATGAATGGAGTCTCTGATGTGACATTGGATATGAGGCAGTCAGGGTTAAGTGATTTGCCCAAGGCCACACATATAGTAGGTGTTAAGTGCTTGAGTCTAGATTAGATCTCAACTTCTCCTGACTCCAGGGTTGGTGTTCTATCCACTGTACCACCCAGCTGCCTATTTTACTTATGAATGAGTGACAGAATGAATGAAATACTATTAATCATTTATGTTCAAAGTACTGTACTAAATGCTGGGAATACAGGTCATATCAAATTTTTAAAAATTTTGATCCATTTGATTTTTCCAATGTAGCAATTACATTCTTTTTTGTGTCTTTAAAAGATGTGATTACAATCCTGCTAAGGATGATATCTGTGAGCACTAAACTGGAGTCATTTTCTTGCCTAGACTCTTGAATTAATAGTCGTTAATTATTTTCATTGTGGTATGAGAAACATGGTAGTAAAGGTACTGGTGGTAGTTTTTTGACTATTCTAGCACTAGCTATCTTTTATATCTCCCCCAGGCAATCCGACTGCTTCAACTACTATGACTTGCCTAGTCTGTGGATAGCACTTGGCTAGAAATTGCTGAGGATGGTTGTATTATTCTCCACAGATGCTGCTCCCTTCTATGATGACTGTGACAGTTGAACTGGAAGCAAGAATGATGGTCTAAGAGGTGCTGACACTCCTAGATCTCTTGTGCTTATGTGTTGGTTAGTAGGAGCTGGTAAACAATTATTGGTAGTGATGAAGAAGATAGGTTCCTTCATGTTGATTTCTCCCCTCAGTGTAAGCTCTGTAAGGACTGAGATGGAAAACAGAACTAATGGTTTGGGTTTAGAACTGTTCCTAAGGTTCTTGAGTTCGAAGTGCTGAGCTATCTTGATTAGAGTTTGAGGGGCCCTGGTAGTCAAGGAGGTGATGTTGGAGATAGGAGTAGGGTTGCTTAGCACTTTCTTCCTTTCATTTCTTCCTCAATCATTTAGATGATGGTTGGCAGGGATGGCTGACCATTTCTCCATAGGAGTTTTTTGAGAAGAAATAAGATAGAATAAAAGACAGAGGAGAGGGAGAGGGAGAGGGAGAGAGAGAAAGAGGGACAGAAATAGAGAAAGGAATACAGGTAGAGAAACGGAATGAGAAAGACAAACAAAGTAGAGATATGGCAAAGGAGAGAGATAGAAGACCAAGACAGAGCTGATGAGAAATAGAGGAATAGAGGAGAATCTCAGAAATTGAACTCAGGTCCTCAGATCTCTTAGCTTCTACTCCTTTCATTAGATTTCCATGATGCCTTAGAGACTGAGTTGTCATTTTTTTCTAGATCTCTTTCACAATATTTGGTGTCAACCATGGAAACTAATACAGCTGGTTTCTCTTAGGCCACTTCACATTATACAACAAAAATCCTGAAGAAAAACTAAAAGCTGTCATATAGATAGATAGATAGGTTTCCTAATAGTAATATGAATGATACAATTTAGTTAGTTTTCACCATCTCTTCTTATTCTGCCTACTTTCACCTATCACTCTACCTAATGACATCCTGAATCTTACTTTAAAGGCTTTTGATTAGAGAAATGAGCTCACAGAGAAGGAGGGCCATGAAATATGAGGTTTCATTCCTATAGTTTTCCAGAGCAATTTGATAAGCTGGGCCATGAGTCTAGTGATGGTTGGGTGAGAGACAGAGTTAAATTAAGGTTTAATCTTAGCCCCTAACATGTGTTCCCAGCCTTTGCAGGGAGAAGAGTTTGAAAGAGATTCAATGCTGAATTTTCTCACAAGTCTGATGAGAAGAGAGAGACACTGAAAGGGAGAGTTCAGATAGGGAGAGTTCAGATGGCCAATTTTCTAGCCAGCAGCAACTGGAATGTTTCCATTAGGAGATATGAAAAGATACAAAGAGATATAATAACTATAGATGGGCTTTGTTGACCAGAAAAAAAGTTATCACTTTACTAGGTTTGAGGGCAACAAGGCAGAGGAGAGGATGGAGGGATATGCTCTAGGGACATATTTCATTTTAATACAACCAATTTTTGTACCTTTCTATCTGCATATTCAATTAGCATTGGGGGAAAAACTGTTTTTCCCAGGTCTGCCTGCCTTCCTAGCTAGCTGAATATAATATGGGAAACTGCAGTGACCTTGTATTCCTCCTCCTTTGAGAGTAGTTTGCAAATTCAGGCCTATTGTTGGCCTCCAACATTAAAGAAAAACAGTCATTTTTTGTTGTTTTATTCATAAAAGTTTGAGTGTCTTTTATATTTCAGCAATTGAACGACTGACTTCCTCATATTTTTCTCCTTCATCATCTCCTGTAATAAAAATAGGACTCTTTTGCAAAGATTGACTGTTCTCTACCTCCTAAGTTTTGAGAAATTTTTGAGAAATTGATAAATTAGAGTTGTCTACATAACCCCATGATAAACTGGAAGTGGGCAAAGTGAAAAAAAGTAAGTGTGTGACCTTGGGCAAGTTACTTTTCTCTTGAAGACTCAGGTTCCTCATTTATGCCAGGAGGAAAAGAGAGGAGGTAAACCAGTTTACTTCTAAAGTCTTTTCCAGCTCTGATATTCTATGTTCTATGAGTCCCATCTTGAATAATAATAAGGGATATTTTTGAACTGTTAGAAGATACCATGAGTGAGAGATTATGGATAGCTCAGTGGATATCATTCACCAATTCAGAGACCATGCCATTTATAATGAAAAGAATACTAGGCAAAATTTCAGAATAGTCACAGCAGTAACTTTGAAGCAGTTAGGCATATTACCTTAGAAAAGTCATTTATCAGCTGAGGCAGGCAGATCTTTTGAATTCACATTCTGTTGCACTTGGCTATGTCCAATGAGTGTCCACACTGTTTAACTAATATAAAATAAAGATGTAGAGGAGTTTTGAGGAATGGAGTAGGAAGGTACAAGATCTTATATTTATCTAAGTGGTATGGTGGTTAGAGTGTTAGATCTGGAGTCAGGAAGATAAAAATTCAAATCTGCCTTTAGACACCAGCTCTTTGATGACAGGCAAGTCTTTTAGCAGTTACCTGCCTCAGTTTCCTTATATGTAAAACAGATAAATAATAACACTTGCCTCCCAATGATGCTGAGCAAAAAATGAGAGAATACTCAGAAAATATTTCACAATTTAGTCATCACATAAAGGATGATCTCAATCATAATTCTCATAATAATAATACTTGTCTCAGTAAAGTAAAAGACAACATTTCTAAAAATCTGACTATGTCAGTGTGTGACTGAGGTCAAGTGGAAGACAATGAATTTTATCTAAAGAAAAGTTGTCTTTTTCTGGAGAATAGGGTGACTTCCCATTCCTGGCTCTGTCATTTTTCCTTTGAATTGTAGATTATTTGAACAGAGGTACTGTGAGACAGAGGCTAAGGCTGATTCTCATAAACATAGAAGCCAAGTTGAGGAAATGCCAATTTGTTTTTAAAATTCAAAAAGTGATCTTAGCCAAGAAGTGTATTGCTCAGTGAGAAGAAATCTGCTTTTCCAGTTGAATGTAGGAGTGTAATGAAAGGTAGGAGAACTATTCTTATGTACTCATGTTCTATTTCTATTATTCAAAGACTTCATGTTTTAAGTCTCCATTGAGGGAAGCAACTGTTGGTGATGGATCTTCAGGGTTAACAACTTTTTGTGTATGTCCTAGAAGGAGAAAAAGGAGAAGGAGAAGGAAAAGGAGAAGGAGAAGGAAGGGAGGGAGAGGGGAAGAAAAGCAAGAAGATGAAAGAAAAGTATTCAATGTTAAGAAAAAAAGAATTTCAGGCACATAATAGTGCTTGATCCTGTCTAATATTCAATAAAGGATAAAAGATAATAATAATAATAATAATAATAATATGGACAAAATCTTTGTGTGAATGAAACAAAAAAGAAAATGTATAATTTTAGAAATGCAAGAAAGTCATAGAGACAGTGGTTGACTGGAATAAAACTTTAGGAACAATATAAATGCTATAAAGACATATAGACTATATTATAGACTGTAAAAACTGGAAGAAAACAAAAAAAGGCCATATAATATTTATTGATAGTTTCAGTATAGGAGTCAAGCATCTTAAGTCCAAGCATAAGATCTTTTCTGTTTTAATCAGATTTTATTTCCTATGAGTCAAAATTGACATCATTTTCAAAAGACTAAAGACTAGCTAGCACTTTGAGGTTTGCAAAGGGTTTCCAAAAATTATCTCAGTTTGTCCCCAGAACATCTCTAAGAGTTAGGTGCTATTTTATCTATTTTATATTTAATAAACTGAGACAGACAATTGAATTATTTGTCCAAGTTTATACTGCTAGTTTCTGAAACCAGATTTGAACTGGTGTCTTGATTTTTGCTTTATCAAATTCACTGTATCATCTAGTTACATAAGCAAATCTCTCTTGGCAATCAATAATCATTTATGGAGACATTGTTCAAAAGTACCAAGAGATAAAAGGGAAAATATTTCTGCAATTCTTTTTGCAAGGTGATGGGGTTAAGTGACTTGCCCAAGTTCATACAGTTAAGGTAATTATTAAATTTCTGAGGCTGGATTTGAACTCAGGTCTTTCAGACTACAAGGCCAGTAGTTTATCCACTGGGTCACCTACCTACCCCTATTTCCCCAGTTTTTATAAATTCACATACATTGTTTATTCAATCTACTTTATTCACTCTATTTTACTTTTAAGGTTAACACACTATTTGACCTTTGAGTATCACAAATTCTCTGTGATTCAGCTTCCTCATACATAGGAAGAGGGTTGTGAATTAAATCTTTATTATCCTTCTGTCCAGCTCGAGTGTCCCCTTGTTCTTTAAACAGGAAAAAAGAGCTTAATCAAAGAATGCTTTTTCCTAGTTCATTCATTCATTCATTCATTTATTTATTTGTTTGTTTGTTTATTTATTCATCCATCCATTCTGTTGTTTGTTTTATTTTTTTCTTCCTTATGCACATCTATATTTTTAAGTTACAAAATTTCCTTCCACTCTCCCTTCCCACCCCCTTCCCTTCAGTGGTGAAAAGTCATGTTAGCAATGTACATAAATATTTTTGATAAATCTTTATAGATTAGTCATTTTTAGTATGAGGAATTAGGATTAAGGGAAAGATATACAAAAGTGATAATTTTTAAAAAGTGTTCATTAGATTCTAAAGGGTTGGGGTTTTTTTTGTTTGGTTTTGTTTGATTTTATTTTTCATCCTCTGGATTGGGATAACATTGTCTGTAGCTGGTCTAAAACGATTGTCCTAGCTCTCTGAACTGCTGAGAGGAGCTGTTTCCACCAAGGTTGTTCATCTCACAATGTTGTTGGTAATGTGTACACTGTTCTATTGGTTCTGCTCCCTTAGCTCATCAGATCCTATAAGTCATCATGAATATATTTGAAGGTAATCTTTTTGATTTATGTCTAGAAGATAAAAAGTTACAGTGTTTATGTGTGTATCAGTAAGCAATTTTTAAAATCATAATTGATCCTGATACTACAGACCATTGTCCTTTTCTACAAGAATATGCTAGAATTATATATTCTCATAATTTGAAAGTACCTCAGGAGTCATCTAGTCCCATTTATATGGAAGCAGATATTTGCATCATAGTATTAAACTCCCTAATTTAAACGAATGAAAATTATTCATATCATTCTTGCCAGAATCTGGTGTTGAAAACACAATGAGACACTGTGTACTATAGATTTGTTTCTGCATTTGAAGGGTTGATAAGGCTTTGAAACTTGCACTGACATATTTATATCTAACAATATAGTTGTGGCAAAGAAGAGAACTGGATTTGAATTCAAGCAATCTGGTCTAAAACATGACTCTGGTATGAGCTAGTTTTCTAACCAAAGAAAAGTTAGTCAACTAGTCTGGGCTTTCTCATCTGTTAAATGACAGAATTAGATTTGATTTTACATATATATATATATATATATATATATATATATATATATATATATATATAAAATCTATTCCTTTTAGCTCTCAATGCTATGATCTATAGCCTAACTTTTTATTTTCAACTATATTATTGATATGTAATTATGGGTTCATGGGTAAATTATACAATGATTTGCAGATTTTTAACTTTCAGAATTTTATATATGCAATTATGCCTTTTGAAGGATTGGTTTTAATGGAATCTACATCATCAAATCCATATTTGACAACCAGTGCACTCTTTTTTTCTTTCTAATACAGCACTTTATTCTTTCTCCCCTACTATGGCCTTCTATTATTTCCTCTTATCCATTCTAATTTTTATTAAACACAAATCTGACTACATGACTCCCCTTTCAACCCACACTATTAGTAATAAAAATTTAAACTTTATTTAGTTTTTGAAGCACTTCATAACCTAATCAAAACCCTATCTTTTTTTGGACATTGATCTCCCTCACAAACTCTATACTGCTGCCATCCTGGCTTTTTCACTATCATTTTTACATTGTTATTCCACAATCTATCTCTGCCTTCATATTATCTAACTTCTGTGCCTGAAATGTGCTTCCTCCTTTCCACTGCCTTAAAGAATTCCTCTCATCCTCTAAGATAAAAATCAACCATTATCTTCATAAATCAATTACTATCTTCATAAATTGACTTTTCTGATCCTTGTGCTAGTATCCTCCCTCCAGGACAGTTAAGCATATACAAAAAAATGTGCATACCCATATGCATACACACCATCACATTACATTTATATATTTTTACACACACTCATATATAAACACCTACATATATATATATATATACATATATATATATATACATACTCAAATATACATCAAATTTCAAAAAAAATTACCATAAAAGACTTTTAAATTAGATCTTCATTATTAACATTTTTTCTTTGACCTTTTCTTAAGTCTGGACAATCATTACAACAACAAATTAGCTGCTGATTTACAGAATTTTTGGATTTCCAAATGTGAATTTTCACTTAAATACTTGAAAGTTTAACAATTGGCATTCAGATCTAGTTTGAACTGGCTTCAATATATCCCTGACTTCCTGCCAAATACCCTTGTGAAATAATTTTGATATATTTATGTTTCCTCATCTTACTTTTATGTTCTCTCTCTCTCTCTCTCTGTATACATATATATATATATATATATATATATATATATGTATATATGTATATATGTTGTTTCCCCTAATTTGGATGTAAGTTCTGTATTAGAAAAAAAATATTTCAATTTTGTATCTCCAGCACCTACCATCAGGTCTAACCCTTAACTTGTTCCTTCCCTTTCCACATGCAACAGGATGTAAGTATAAATAATAATGATGTCTGCTGACTACATTTAAAATGCAAAGTCACAGTAAACTATCAATGTGGTAATGATAGTCTTAATAATGATGATGATTTTGTATTATTCTCTTTTATTCAGGACTGAATTGGAAGTTTTACATATAACAATTATTATCTTAAAAAAACTTCTTTTATTTTATACTTTAATGGAGAACTGACCCCATTCCTTTTAACGCTCATGCCCCCCCACAAACTTTAAATGTTCTCTTCTTGTACAACAAAGTTTAGCTTTATAAAAGGCTTTTCTTAAATTGGACACTTCATTCTGATTGCTTCCAATTATAACCTCACTTGATGTGAATGAAATCAAGACTTTGCTACTTAACACACTTAAGATTTCAACTCAATAAAAATGCACTAATGCATGACTAAATATGACAATGAGGAAGATTCCAAAAATGCTTTCTCTTAATACCGAAAAGGAAGGTGGCTATGCCGGCATAAGGATTAGGAAAAAAAACTCCAAAGGTAATTTGCTTATTTTTGTCAAAGTAAAATAAGAGGAATTTTTAAAATGTGCTGAGGGGGATTAAGGGATGTTATAAGTCCTTTAATTCAAATAAAATATCCATTAAATAATACTGTATTTGACACCTATTGATAGGAGCTGGAGATGTAAGAAGAATAAAATATCAGCCTTTGTCTTCAAAAAGTCTAATAGAGAGATGCTTAAATAACTCTAATACAAATATCAATGTGATACTCAAGAAAAGTCAAAATGAGGTACTAAGAGAAATCAAAAGAGGGAGAAAGCAATTACAGAGATAGAAATCTGGAAAGTTTCAAGGAGAAAGTAGCATTTGAATAAATTTGACTCATGGGAAAGATTTAAACAGATGATCAAAAAAATGGTTTGAGACTTCCAGCCAAGATGGTGGAGAGAAGACAGGCATAGTTCTAAAGTCTTCTGATCTCTTCCCCATCTATCACATGAAACAAAACTCTTAAAAGAAATCTGAACCAGGAAACCCAGAAAGAAAAGCCAGGAGAGGAAAATCTACCTCAGGATTTGTCTCCCGCAGCAGCCTTGGCTGAGTACCAGCAGGTGAGTCTGAGCTCTCAGGGAAGATCAGCCAGATCAACAGCTGAATCGGAACCAGGAGTCTGAGGGCCCAAAAGCCAGACCTGCTGGATCAGTAGTGGGGCTGGACGAAGGGGGCTTGGGTCTATGGGGAAGCAGAGGTGCTGGTGTTGGTGCTGTCCCCCTGGAGCTTGGGGAAGGGGCTGAGGGGAGAGGTCTGGTGCAGGAGAGCTGCTGACACCATCCCTGGGCTCCTCAGGTCTGAGAAACTCTGAGCCCATGCCTCCATTGGACTGAGGTCTCCTCTCAAACAAATGCAAATTACTTCTGCCTCAGGCCCAGGTGTGTGAGCAAAAGAACCAGCCCAGCTGAGGAATCACCTCAGGCCAGGGTAAAGCCCACCATTGATTGAACTCAAAAGAATTCAATAGCTCCAATTCCCTCCCTCAAGCAAAGGGAGAAGGCCTTGCAACCAAGGTCACAGACACCCCAGAGAGGGCAACCAGCTCCTCCTACTGGCCAGCCAGAGAAACTGCACTCAGTAAAGCCTTTAGAGATCCAAAGCCCAGGTGAACCCAACACAAGGTCTTAGCATAATGAAGAAGGGTCAGCGGAAAGGTGGATCCAAAGAAAAACTCCTGGAAGGGAAAGACCCTAACTCAGAGAGACCTAGAACCTTTGAGGAGAATATGATCTGGTCTCCAGTACAGAAAGACTCCCTTGAAGAAATAAGGAAGGAGTTTAAAAATCAACCGGAAAATTTGGGGGAGACAATTAATACCTTGCAAAATGAGAATAATTCTCTCAGATCCTCAAATGAGCAAATGAAAAATAGAAATTAATTCTTACAAAACCTCAATTGGTCAAATGGAAATCTCTTTCAAAAGTAGAATTGACCAATTGGAAAAGGTTAATGAAGAAAACTCCTCCCCCCAAAAAATAATGGAGTCTACAGAAACTAATGACTCCACGAGACAGCAAGAGTCAGTTAAACAAAATCAAAAAAATAGAAAAAATAGAAGCAAATGTAAAATACCTCATCAACAAAACCACTGACCTCGAGAATAGATTGAGGAGGGGAAACATGAAAATTATAGGACTTCCTGAAAACACTGAAGAGAAAAAAAAGCCTGAACTTAATATTACAGGATCTAGTGATGGAAAACTGCCCTGACATCATGGAATCGGAGGGCAAAGTAGTAATTGAAAGAGTACATAGATCCCCATCAGAAAAAAATCCTAAAAGGAAAACACCAAGGAATGTTGTGGCCAAACTACAGAACTATCAGATAAAAGAGAAATTCCTGCAAGCAGCCAGAAAGAAACAATTTAAATATCAAGGAGCCACAGTAAGGATCATACAGGAACTTTCTGCATCAACTTTAAGGGATTGAAGGGCCTGGAACAAGATATTTCGAAGAGCACCAGAGCTTGGAATGCAGCAAAGAATCTACTTTCCGGCAAAGCTGAGCCTTCTCTTTCAGGGAAAAAGATGGGCATTTAACGAAATGGAAGAATTCCAAAAATTTCTGATGAAAAGACCAGAGCTAAACAGAAAATTTGGATATCAAACAGGAGGTTCAAGAGACACATGAAAAGGTAAAAAAGGGGGGGCAGTAAAAGGAAAAAAATGCAATCCAGCAAGTTGAAACGCTATATCCCAGCATGTGGGGGGGTGGGGGTAAAGACTCTCATAAATCCTGAGAAATGTAAGTCTAACAGAGAGAATATAGCTAGCCAGAAATGATGGACATCCATGACCTATCCATGAGACGGATATCTAATGGGATGTAACTGGCTTTAACTCCTTTGGGGAGAAAGACTCTAATAACTCTCAGGAATTTTGACTATATTCAACAGAATATACTGAACTAGAAGGGACAGACACTCAGAATTTTGTATGACTTAGATAGAATGATCTAAAAAAAATACACTATCGCCCTAAAAAGGGGGACAGGAAAGAGACGGGAGGAGGGAGGGGATTGAATGGGACAAATCTCATTACACTAAGAGGTCCAAAAAACCTATGGTAATAGAGGGGAAGAAGGGAGTAGAGGAGAAACACCTAAATCTTCTTCTCATCAGTTTTGGCTTAAAGTCAACCTACACATACTCAGTTAACTTATAAAACATATGACCTTTCAAGAAGTAAAAGGGGAAAAGGGGAGGGGGGACAGAGAAAGGGAAGGGGAGTGGAGGAAATAAGGGGAAATAACAAAAGGAAGGGAAGGGAACATGGAAAGGGGAAAGAAAGGGGAGGGTGTGATATAGTAGGGCAAACACACTGAAGGGGGTGGTATTCAAAAACAAAATACTGGGGAATATGGATAAAAGGTGGGGAAAGTGGGAAAATACAACCAGAGGGAAGATAGCACAGAGGGCAATAAAGAATTAGTAATCATAACCTTGAATGTGAATGGGATGAACTCTCCCTTACAATGCAAGCAAATAGCAGAGTGGATTAAAAACCAGAATCCTACAATATGCTGCTTACAAGAAACTCATTTGAAGCAGAGAGATACATATAGAGTAAAGGTAAAAGGTTGGAGCAAAATATGTTTTGCTTCAAGTGAAGTAAAAAAAAAAGCAGGGGTAGCAATTCTTATCTCAAACAAAGCAGCAGCAAAAATAGATAGCGTTAACAGAGATAAGGAAGGAAACTTTATCCTCCTAAAAGGTACCATAAACAATAAAGTCATTTCAAAATTGAATATATATGCACCCAATGGGACAGCACCCATATTTGTAGAGGTGAAGCTGAAAGAAAAATTAGATATGGTAGACTTATGGAGGAAACTGAATTTGGATAGGAAGGAATATACCTTTTTCTCTTCAGGACATGGCACTTATACAAAAATTGACCATGTAATAGGACATAAAAACCTAATGAACAACTGCAGAAAGGCAGAAATAGTGAATACATCTTTCTCAGATCACAATGCAATAAAAGTCATATACAATACTGGGCCAAGGAGATATAGACCCAGAGCAAATTGGAAACTGAATAACCTCATCTTAAAAAATGAGTGGACCAAAAAACAAATTATAGTAAGAATTAACCATTTTTCCTAGATAGTGATAATAATGAAGCAACATACCAAAACCCATGCGATTCATTCAAAGCAGCTCTCAGGGAATATATTATAGCTCTAAATGCTTATATGAATAAATTGGAGAAAGAGGAAATCAATGAACTAAACATGCAACTAAAAAATATTAGAGGAAGAACAAATAAAAAATCCCCACTGAAATACCAAATTACAAATTTTAAGAATCAAAGGAGAAATTAATAAAATTGAAAGCAAAAAAACTATTGAATTAATAAATAAAACCAAAAGTTGGTATTAGGAAAAAACCAATAAAATTGATAAACCTCTGGTCAATTTGATTAAAAAAAAGAAAGAAGAAAACCATATCACTAGTATTATAAATGAAAAAGGTGAACTCATCACCAATGAGGAGGAAATTAAAGTAATAATTTGAAATTAATTTGCCTAACTTTATGCCAATAAATTTGATAATCTAAGTGAAATGGATGAATATTTACAAAAATATAAGTTGCCCAGGTTAAATGAAGAAGAGTTGGAGAACATCACTAAAAGCCAATTAAATGATTTCAATTACATTACATTAAAAAGATTTTGCACAGATAAAACCAATGTAATCAAGATCAAAAGAAAAGTAGTAATTTGGGAAACAATCTTTCCAACTAATGATTCTGACAAAGAACTCATTTCTAAAATATACAGAGAACTGAGTCATATTTTTAAAACAAAAAGCCATTCCCCAATTGACAAATGGTCAAAGGATATGCAAAGGCAATTTACAGATGGGGAGATCAAAGCAATCCATAGCCATATGAAAAAATGCTCTAAATCATTAATTATTAGAGAAATGCAAATTAAAACTTTGCTGAGGTACCACCTCACACCTCTCAGATTGGCCAGTATGACCAGAATGGATAATGATCATTGTTGGAAGGGATGTGGGAAATCTGGGACACTATTACACTGTTGGTGGAGCTGTGAACTCATCCAACCCTTCTGGAGAGCTATTTGGAACTATGCCCAAAGGGCAACAAAAATGTGCATACCCTTTGACCCAGCAATACCACCACTGGGTCTATACCCTGAAGAGATGAGGAAAAAGGGTAAAAACATTACTTGTACAAACATATTTATAGCAGCCCTGTTTGTGGTGGCAAAGAATTGGAAATCGCGTAAATGTCCTTCAATTGGGGAATGGTTTAGCAAACCGTGGTATATATATGTCATGGAACACTCTTGTTCTATTAGAAACCAGGAGGGACGGGATTTCAGGGAAACCTGGAGGGATTTGCATGGACTGATGCTGAGTGAGATGAGCAGAACCAGAAAAATACTGTACACCCTAACAGCAACTTGGGAGTGATGTTCAACCTTGAGGGACTTGCTCATTCCATCAGCTCAACAATTGGGAACAATTTTTGTTTGTCTGCAAAGGAGAGTGCCATCTGTATCCAGATAAGGAGCTGTGGAGTATGAACAAAGTACAAGGACTATTCCCTTTAATTCGGAAAAAAAAAAACCCAGATGTCTTATAGTTTGATCTGGTTACCTCTGAGAATTCTGTTCTCTTTGAGGATATGATTTCTCTCTCATCACACCCAACTTGGATTGAGGTACAATATGGAAACAAAGTAAAGACTGACCGAGTGCTATCTGTGGGCTGGGGGTGGGGCGAGGGAAGCAAGATTCGGGGAAAACTGTAAAACTCAAATAATGTCATTAATAAAAATTAAAAAAGAAAAAAATGGTTTGAAATGAAATATGGAGGAGGGAAAGGGAAAGATGTTAAGGAAATGTTGACCAATTCAATTGGATTTGCTCTTTTGGTTTTTATATAAAAGTGTGTTCCAAAATGGAATTGAAATGATTCATGGTGGGGAAGGGCAGGGATGATGAGTGGAAAAGTTGTTAAATTCCATATTAAAAGTTTGATACTTTATCAAGTAGGCAAAGGAGGTTTCTCCTTTGATCACTCTCTCCAGAAGCATTGTTGTGGAGGCATCTAGGTGCCATGGTAGTTAGACTGTTGGAACTAGAGTCAGGAAGTCCCAAGCTCAAATCAGGCCTCAGACTCTTACTTCCTGTGTGACCCTGAGCAAGTAACTTAGCAACTGTCTGGTTCATTATTCTTATATTAAAACAGTGATAATTATGACACTTATACCTTGTAGGGTTATGATGAGGATAAAATGTATATAATATTTATAAAATTATTTGTAAACCTCAAATTTCTATCTAATTATTATTATGTAAATAATATTTGGAAAACTGAGACAGTCACCAGTCAGCCAATCAGAAGGGGATTTCAACCATTAAGGAAAGATACTCCATTGTTCCTGATATTAGGAAAACAAGGGTTAAGGCATCTTCCATTTGTGTTGACATTGAAAAAATCTTACAAATGTCAGTATATAAAGGAGTGATAAATAATATATTAGCTCTACCTTCAAATCAAAACATGTCTTGAAATTCAGATGGGAGAACTGAGTGAAGTCCATCAACTCATCTCATCAACAGTCAACTGAACTAAATGTGCCAAGAAGTTTGCAGGTTTGCCTAGATGTCCACGTGAGACTCCTGTCCCATGGGTGAGTCCTAGTTGAATTAAACTTCTCTGAGACCTCCAAGAGATTTTGTCCTTGAAATACTACTCTTTTTCTTCCCTCAACTTCTTTCCCCATACTCACTATCCAATTCTGTGTATAGACACAAAGGCACACACCCTTTACTTGATGAAAATAGAAAAAAAATAAATTTCATTTGGAAATATTCTTTCCATTTTTCGTAGAATTCTGAAATTATAATATTGTTACCTGAAGGCATGCTGAGAGAATCTATCATTTCTGCTTAATCTGCCACTAATCCCAGCCTCCTTTTCATTTTTTCTATACTTTTCTTATTTTTTGTTTTTGTTTTGTTTTTGTTTTTGTTTTTTGAGTTCTGGAATGCTGACAGCAGAGTTTTTCTTCTACAGATCAATGTGTCTCCATCCCAATTACATATTGTCATAGAAAAAGGGGAACCATGACTCATCTCATTCCATATCAAGAAACAAACTGAAAGAAATGGAATGGAATAAGAGATGAAGTAGAAAATTTGGCAGACTTGAGCTGGAAACAGGACCCAGACAGTCTTCCTGAATGACCTTGGATAAGTAACCTCTTTTTTTTAAGTTTTAGTTTCTTTGAATGAACAATTAAAGAAATTAGAAATGAGTGTGGCCATATGTAGCTCTCTAAATCCATAACTATAGATCTTTAAAGCAAAGGAAATGAGACATCATAGATTAGTGGAAAAAGCTGTGGAACTTGATTTAAATCATATATCAAACATGAAATAGGATACCAGGGATAAATAGTTTGAACTTTTTAAGCTATGGTTTCTCTATGAAATGCAGATAAGAACACTACCTACCTCATAGGGTCATAATGAGGAAATAGCTTTGATCAACTTTAAAACTATTTTGAAATGCTGGTTATTATTATTGCGTATTTATTGACTTATCTTTTAAATATATAAATGTATTAAAATGATAAGTATAAAGCTTGGAAGTCATTAAACAATAAAAGAGTCAGAGATGCAAGAAATCATCTAACTCTATATGTTCATCCAATTCATTTTAAGGAGAAACTAACAACACACTGAAAGACTTGTCTACTGATAGAAAGATGAGAGTCAAGATCTACATGTTAGTCCTCCAATCCTAATTAGTCTGCTAGATGGTGTAGTGGATAGAGGTCTGACCATGAAGTCAAGAGGAACAGAGTTCAAATTCAACTTCAAATACTTGCAACTCACTATTTATGTGATCTTGAGCAAGTCACTTAAGTCTGATTGCCTCATATCCAACTCTCTGTACCTGCATTAGTTACTAAATCTGAAGAGCTCATTCTACTAATTTCTGAACTCTTTCCAGATTTGCCTTCTATTTCAATATTATTCCTAAATAACTTACTAAGAATATATAATGCAGAACATTTAAAGTTGATATAAAATGACTATAAAATTAATTGAATATTTATGATAACATAATTGACAAAATTATAATTAACTCAATTAATTAAACTGTTATTAAGAAATGGGAGAGTTCTAGAAAGATGACAGAGTGTGAAGTAATTTAACCAAGCAAAAAGAAAAAAATGCTGTAAAATGGAATATGACAAAAACAATTTAAGGGAGATGAAAGTGATAGAAAAACAGTGAGATTTCCCCCTAAGCTATATATTTTGTGCAAAAAGACTGACAGAAGCTGAATTTAAAATGAAGAGACAAAAGGACAAAGTAATTAAGTGAAATGAAAAAGGCAGAAAAAATAAGAACCTGACCAAACAAAAATATTAAACTTGAAGATAAAAGGGTAAGGGATAATCTAAAGATAATAGGTTCTTTAAAATATGGTGAAAAAAATAATACCATATTTCTAGAAAAGTTTAAAAAATGCTTATAAGTATTAGAAGTAGGTAATTAAGAACAAATGGAAACCCACCAGAAAGAAAATCCAAATTTAGCTCACAAAGGAATATCACAGTGAAACTTTAGAATTACTGCATCAAACAACACATTTTCTAAGGAGCAAGGAAAAAAAATCCTTTCACATTCCAAGAAATGTCAGTTAGAATTCCATAAATTTACTCTGCATTTAAAAGAAATCAGAAGGATAAGAAATTAGAAGGAAAATGGAAACACACTACACAGTATAGTAAATAAGATTATTTGATGAGTTAAATAGAATATGGAGAAAGTCTCAACTTATTTCATTTGTTTAGGTAGAGGTAATTCCCTTTACCAGTAAAATACATTTATTTTTTTCAAATTAGAATCTTTGAGAGTATAGCTCTAAGAGTTTAAGTGCCTAGCTTGCACATTTGTGAATAATTCAGAACTATAACTTGAATGCAAGTCATCTTGAATTTGAGGCTAACTCTACTCATTAATCAACATACTATCACTCTAAGTCAAAAATAACCCCCAGGGAACAGAAACAAGAATTAAAAAAAAAAAAAAGAAAGAAAGAAAAAGATTTGTACCACCACCACCAACAACAACAACAAAAGAATACATAAAGACAACTTTTTGAAAGAACGTCAGAAAATAGCAGAGCATTAGACATGGAAACTGACCAAATAGTAGAAAAATAAATAATTTCAGTGAATGATAAATGACTAAGATGTGACTTTTTTTTTCCTTTTTTCATGTGATCAGATCAGACAAAAGCAAGAATGTGAGATAGTGGACGTATAAATTTTATTGTTTGGTTAAAAAATAAAACCCTCACACAAGCTGAGGGATACTGAGAAGCCATTGTTATATATGAAACTGAATGCATATTTATATAAGTACACATTTACATAAGTATACATATATTTTAAAGAAGAAAAGAAATTTAATTATTTCTCCAAAATTAAATATGTTGTTGAACTTTCTAAAAATTTAAAAGAATGACTTAAAAAAACCAAATCTTGATCATATGATAATTCAATAATCACATCGAAATATGGGTACAATGTATAATCTATATCAGATTACTTGCTGTCTTGGGAAGATGGGAAGAAAGGCAGGGAGGGAGAAAATGTGGAATTCAAAATCTCATAAAAATGAATGATAAAAATTATCTTTACATGTAATTGGAAGCAATAAAATAATTATGTCAAAAATAGTATAAATAAAAATTTATAAATGGTGAATATAATGAAGTGAAATAAAGCATACTTCAAGTGACTGAAAAAATATTCATTACAAACATTATTTCCAATAATATAACAGTAAAAGATTTTAAATGCCAAAAGAAAAAAAAAAGAATATTTTTAAAAAGAACCATGTATAACAGATATCTACTTATCTCTCTATCCATTAATCTATATTTATTGATAATCTCAAAGAACTATAAAAATGCATTTCTAGTATGACAATAATATTGGGAATTTTAAGATTTTTAAGGGAAAGATAAATCCATTAAATAGAATAGGAAGATCTAGACTAGAAATTGTTGGAAAAATTAATTTCAACTATTACTCTTGCATGGGCACATTAAATATATATATATATATATATATATATATATATATATATGTGTGTGTGTGTGTGTGTGTGTGTGTGTGTGTGTATAAATATTTGTGTGTGTGTATATATATATATATATAAATAATTTTTCATCCACAATAACTTTACAAAAACTGATCATGTGTTACAGTATAAGGCACTGAACTTATAAGAGTAAGCAAGAAATAAATATGACATATACAATGAAATGAAAAGCAATAATTACTACGTTGTTGGGGTTCTATGATATAACATTGACTATTGAGTAAAAAAATAGAAACAGTATATAGATAGATAGATATAAGATATGTGAAAGTTCATACAACATACTGAAATATAATATGTAAATAAATTGTTCTCTTAAGAATAATTCACAACTGAATGATTTTAATAAAATAAAACAGAGAAGAAAATTAAATGAAACATTCCAATTAAAAAACTAAAAGGTAATTTAGCAGCACAAGAAGTAATCATGCAGATTCACATGTATACCAGACAAAATTCTGACAATTAGAGAAGAAAAATAGAACCTTGTCAATAAATACTAAAGAAATTATAAAATTTTGATTTTTGGCTTGTAAAACTTTGTTTTATTTATAAAAAAACAAAATCTTCTTTCAAAATAATTCAGTAGTTATCAAAAGAGAAGACAACAAAATTACTTAAAATTTTTTAAATGAACAAAATTTTTTAAATATATTCCCCAAACCCAGATAGAACAATTAAAATTTTTAAACACAATTCATACTGATGTGCCTACAAAACTAAAAATACCAAAGAATTTGTCATGCATGTACAAAATTATAAATTTCACTAGCTGACAAGAGTAGGCATGGAATTTTAAGACATGCCATGTGAGAAAATGAAATATTTTTGGTAAATAATATAATATAAAAGAAGGACTGAAAATCCACAGACCAGATAGACTTAAAAATGAAATTCTATCAAAAATTTAAAGAATTTTGTCATCAAAGATAGAGACAAGAAGGACTGTACCAAGATTTTTTTTTTTATGAAACAAAGGTAATTTTTATGCTATTAAAAAGGAAAAAAAAACAGAACTATTGGATTAGTATCACTAATGGATACTAATATAAAATCTCAGATAAAAATTTTAAAGAGAATACATTGACACATATCCAGAAAAACAGTCCACCAGGGGCAGCAAGGTGGCACAGTGGATAGAGAAGAGCCCCTTGAGTCAGTAGGACCTGAGTTCAAATCCAGTCAGACAATTGATAATGCCTAGCTGTGTTACACTGGGCAAATCACTTAACCCCATCATCTTAAATAAATAAAATTTAGACAAAAAGAACAGTCCACTAGATCATAGTTGGATTCATACATGCTATGGATGCTGGAATGGGTCAACATTTAAGAAATATTTAAGATCAGTGATGACATAAACAATAAAAACAAATGAATAATTTTATTGCGAAAACTATTTGATATAATATATTAGCAATTTATATTAAATATTATTTTAAAAATTAAGTTGAAGAAACATTTTTTGATATGATCCAAAGAATCTGTGTAAAATCACAAGCTAGACTTGTTTTCAATGGGAAGAGTAAAAATTTTGACTAATTTCTCATTAAAACAAGAAAACTCCCAATTGCCAAAAATAATAGTTATAATAACAAAGCAAGAGGACAAATATAAAGCATAAGGACAAAATTATCTCTTTTTATATATGATAAGCAATTTCCTTTTTGCTATCAGTTTTGTTAGCCTACTGAATTGTACTACAATTTGAGCACTGATAACTCATACTTTTCCTCAATATTTCCTTTGAGAGTTTCTTTTGTTCCACCAAATAAAGTTTGTAAAATTTTTCTTGTATAATTATTTTAAGTATCTCCCAGCTAATTCTTCTGTTCTGATAATTTGGATTATTCTCCTTTAAAAAGGAAGACATATCTATTTTTTATGTTAGAGATTTTAAATTAATAAATTCACTAAAGTGGTATTTTTCTTTTCATTGAAATATTTTAAATATGACATATAACCTGGTTTATACTTGCCATTGTTTTTATTTCTGAAAATTATATTCATCATTTAAATTAGTATATAGCTAATTCATTTATTTTGGCAGGTTGAATCTCAGATATTTAATAGATTTTTTTATTATTTTGAATGAATTTCTCTTATGGGTTTTCTTCCCAGTTTTGAAACTTAATAGGATAGTATAGTTAATAATGAAGTTTTACAAGATATATGGATCAAAAATGTATCACAGAAGGAATAAATAATTTCATCACTTTTTAAAATGGGAAAACAAGTTTTTTGGGGATATAGTCAAAACAGTGATTTGGGGGAAACATTTAAATACTTTAATAAATAGAATAATAAAAGAACACATGAATTGGTATTAATGCACTCATACACACGCACAGAGAAAAATAACATAAAAAACACCAATAAAACACAAAAGAAGGGTTTTGAAATAATCAAAGACAAGATAATTTTTAAAATTGTATTCCAAAAAAGCCAATGAATTGTTTAGAATAAGACCTTTAAAGTTAGTATTATAATAAGCCAACTGGCAGCTGATTTAATTTAAAAATAGATAGGGAGATAATATTGAAAATAAAATGGAGGATATGAAAGGAAATGCAAAACGTTTTTAGTAGAATTTGACCTCCTTAAAGAAATGTTTAGTTCTGTTTTCTTTGTGGTGGAATGAAAGGTAAGAATTTAAAGAGAAAATAGTCTTAAGTCAGATATGGTGTAGAATGAAATAGAGTCAATGAGATATAGAAGAATTGTCTTGCTGCAAAGATCTAGTTGGTATTTGATAACATGATTAGTAGGGAATCTACTCTATCAAGAGGATTTTTATGATTTTTGTGGTGGTGGTAATGATGGTGGTTCTTCTGCCATTTTGGCAGAAGACTGTATTTGGCACATGACTTTATTAGAATGCACGAGTCTAATGTATGAGAAGAACTAGACACTACTGTAAAGTGGACTTAGACAGCTGTTTTATATGATCGATTCTTGCTTAAATAACATTTTAGAATAGCAGAAAGTAGGGATTCTTAGACTTAAAATCTGAATTTGTAAATCATTTGAGATTGATTTCTTTTATTTTTTATACCACATTAGTTTCTTAATACTATCAAATTCACTATTGAACCTTCTATTCATTAAAGATTTACCAATTTACAAAGCAACTGCACCTGATAAAATATGCCAAAATATGTGAAACAAACTCTCATTATCTCACACCTACAAGAGATTGATAGTGATTTTATTGTACTATGATCAATAAAGAATGTATTTAATATTTCTGTTTATGTGCATTTGAGTTTTCATGAATATTTTGAAAGATGAAAGATGAAATAAAAAAATGAAAAATATTACATAGTCCTTTCAGATCCCATTTTACATTTAATATATCTAATTTTTCTAATATTCTATTAATGTCCTTATCTTGTTTTTTGTTTATCATTTCTTTATGTTTGCCAAGGTCTAAAAGAACCACACTCACATCCCTATTATAATATTGCTTCCTACTTTTTCCTTGTTCAATTAGTTTTCTTTTTTAGCCTTTGAATGCATCATTTGAATGAATTAGGGTTTGAATACATATGTTTGCACTGATGTGAATTGATATATAAATAGATGCAAATATATATATGCATATATATATTTTTACATGCTTAACTTATTTAAATATATCTAATTTGACTGTTTTCTTCTCTAATATCATGGTTTCCATTGCTGCTATACTAAAATTACCTCAGTACTTTGCTCAAATACTTAATTTTAATTTTGTGAATCTATTTTTCCAAGTATATTGATTGTAAATGACACATTATTGTATTTTGCTTTGAATTCATTTTGCTATTATTTTCCATTTTATCAGAAAATTTACATTCAATAACATTGTTGTTCATTGTTATTTTTTCCTTTATCCTATCCACTTATAATTTCCCTTACTGATGGACTCTTGCCCATATGACTCCCTATACCAAGAAGATAAAGAAAGAAAAACTGGAAACAACACTAGAAATCTATAATTTAAGTGATCTGATTCTACTCTTCATCAACTCAGACCCAGGTCACTGGCTCTCACATTTTCTTTTTTTTTTTTTCATATACCTTTTATGATTGATCCTTCAAAGTCAAAGTTTGTCTTACTTATAAATATAAATGACTATAAATTTATAACTTATTTATGACCATTCTTAACGTTTTCCTACCTTGTCCTGTACATGCCTTTTGATCTGATGAATTTAATATATTTCTACAGCAAGTTCTTTGGGTGGGGGATTAATGAAGGGGTAAGGAAATTCATTCAACTCCCTTTACCTTATTTTACAAGAATGAAATTCATGAGATGACAAATTATTCCTATACTTTTCTTCATATTTGTATATTCTTCTAGAAGAACTCAATAATGAACATTAAAAACTTCTCCCAAACTTCTCATTTCTACCCTAGTGTATTCCATTTTCCCTCTTTTTGATTTCCTCCCTGAAAAGCAACAAAAGAGAACCAAACCACACCCTTATATTTATTATATATCACCATTGAAAATCAGATTTTGGAAGAACATTGTTGTTTTGTTGTCCTTTTAAATTCAAGAACTTATTCATCACCTTGCTCTTTCCAAATTTCAAATGTATTAATTTTTCAAAATTTTTCTCATTTCCCATTTTTGATTTTGCTTCTAGTCATTTCATTAACAGCACTAGGTATTTTATATTCTAATAAAGGTCTAATTTTTCTATTACACAATTATACTCAATTTTTAAAAAAGTTTTGGTTGTAAATTTTTCTTTGATATACCATTTGCCATATAAATCATGTGATATTTAGAAATTTCAGCCCAATTTTATGTTATTTGTACAATGGTTCTTTGGTTCTTGAACTCTTTCTTATCTCTTGCAATATTATTTCCTTTGATCAGGAAACTGGATTTGTTTATGAAAGTGACTTACAGATTTATAACACCCTAATTTTCCATATCTCTTCACCTATTTCATTCATTATAATAATAAATATTTTAAAGACAATAAAAGTCAGTATAATGGACAATACAACATTGAAGTTGGGGAGGCTAGGTGGCGCAGTGGAGAGAGCACACACCATGTAGGCAGGAGTACCTGAGTTCAAATTTGACCTCAGACACATAATAATTACCTCGCTGTATGGCCTTGGGCAAGCTATTTAACTCCATTGCCTTGCCAAAAAAAAATATAGCATTGAAGTAAAAGACAGTAGAACATAGAAGAAGTTTGAAATTAGATGTTTCTCTGCAAAGGTAATGGGTGATGGTATCTTCTCTCATCTCATTTTTTAAATTAATTAATTTATTTTCATTCATTTGCACATACATATTTGTAAGTTACAAAATTTTTTCCACCTTCTTTTGACATTCAAGTTAGTATTGTACATAAATAAATGTTTTGATAAACATTTTTGCAGATCAGTATTAATTATTTTAAGTATGAGGAATTAGAACTAAGGGAAAGAGATACAAAAGAGATAATTTTTTATAAAGTGTTCACCAGATTCTGGAGCATAGGTTTGTGTGTGTATGCATGTGTGTGTTTTGTTTAGTTTTGTTTTTTTGTTTTTCTTCCTCTGGATGGGGATAACATAGTCTATAGCCAGTCTAATATAGTTGTTCTAGCTCTCTGAAATGCTGAGAAGAGCTTCAACCATAAAGTTTGTCCATCTCATAATGTTGTTGATGTGTACATTGCTCTCTTGGTTCTACTCCCTTCATGCAACATAAGATCCCATAAGTCATTCCAGGTTTCTCTAGAATCTGATCATTTATGGTTTCTTATAGAACAATAGTATTTTATAGCATTCATATACCACAGCTTGTTTAACCATTCCCTCAATTTCCAGTTCTTTGTCACTATAAAAAGAGCTGCTAATAATATTTTGGAACATGAAGAAGTTTTCCCTTTTTTATAATTTCTTCTGGATATAGGTCTAAAAGTGGAATAGCTGGGTCAAAGGGTATGAATAGTTTTATAGCTCTTGGGACATAGTTCCATATTACTCTCCAAAATGGTTAGAACTGTTCACAACCCATCCAGCAATGTATCAATGTCCCAATCCTGCCACAGCCTCCCCAGCATTGATCATTTTCCTTTTTTCTCATCTTGGCCAATCTGAATAAGTGTGACATTATAAATTTGATGTAATTCTGTCTATATTTTAAAAATGAGAGCTTTACCAGTATTCCTAGTTATGAAGATTGTTTCCCAACTTACTGATTTCCTTTTAATTTTGGCAGCATTTCTCATTTCCTTTATTCAAATCATGAATATTTGTAATTTTCAAATATTCATTTTAATATTTTTCTGGTTATTCTACCTACATTGTTAAAGTCATTAGGTATATTGTGTTCCTGACTTGATATTTTTCAGTCTGCATCTGTCCATTTAGATATTTTCAGTTTTTTTGTTTATTCTTTGCACTCATTATTTCTTATAGTATAAGAAAAATATTATATTAAATTCCACTACCCAAATTTGTTTAGTCATCCCTGAATTGATTAGAATGAACTTTGATTCCATTTTTCCTATTACAAAAAAATCCTGCTATAAAAGTTTTGCTGTGTATATTGAATTTCATCCTATCAATGGACCTAAAATCTGTCTAGTTTTGGATATTTCTTCTAAGTGAAGTTCATTGTAGTGAAAAGCACACTGGCACTGAGTTTTAGTCTCATGTTTGCCATTAACTCTCCATGACCTTCACTTCCCTCATCTATGAAAGTTTAATCATTTCTGGGGTTTTTTCAGGTAGTGCTTTTCTGATTCATACATTTGTTAAGATATAACAAAATTTGATCTTGGATCATTAATCATAAGCAATGACAAACAAGTCTAAGATAATATCTAGAAGGATGGTTGCAATAGCAGGTTCAGATACAGAAAGAAATATGTCAGTGAAAACATAGACCAATCTCAGGATGTAATCTCCTTCAACAATCTACAACATCTTCTCCTGGAAATTCAGTGGTCAACATAAGTTCTGTTACCAGTTATCTCATTCTCACCTCTATCCTAGATTACCTCCATATATTGAGAACTGAAAGCTTTATTATTGAAATCACTTTCTTTAAGGGTCACCTTGAGTGCTGTCTACTTCTACATTCTACCCTATCAAGATAATAGATATATCTTATTCTTCTTACATTTTCTTTTGAGCATTATATGGATCTCTCCTTTTCTAAAACATTTTTCTTGATACTTCAGTTATTTGTATAAATATCAAGTCCCTCTAAGGGCAGAGACTGATTCTTTAAGTTTGTATATGTGGTGTTCAAGAAGTCCTGCACATTTGTTTCTCATTGAATACTGAATGGCTTTTCCTATCATAATCAACTGTCAAGTGTCACAGTGTTGAAAGGAAGCTCAGAGACCATCCATTCCAAATTATATCTTATTAGAAGAATGATTTCTGTAACATAACTGACAAGTGGCTGTTTAGTCTTCTGCCCAAAGATCTCCAATAATAAAAAAAAATTCTACAACCATATCCAGAAATCCCATTCCATAGAAAATTTGGGATTTTTTTCCTCCTTATATTAAGCCTAAATTTGACCCTTTGAAAATTTCATCCACTTCTCTTATTTATCCCTTCTAAGTTCAAGTGTAACAAGTCTAATCTTTAATCTTGATAAACTATAAGCTCCTTGAGAACAAGTGTAACCTTAACTCCCACCATAACACCTGGAACATATGGATTTAATAAATATTTGTTGATTAATAGAGTGAGTCCACATGTAAGCACTACAAATATTTGAAAATAATTATAATGTCCCTACTATAGTTTCTCTTAACCATACCCAAGTTCCTTAAGCTGAACTACTTATAGAATGATTTTGTGCTCCATCACTACTTCAGTTATTCTCTCCTGGGAGATTTTTTTAATTATTAAAATGGTGATCAGAATCATAAGGTTAATCAATGTTAGAACAATAAGGAAGGATGAAAGAACATGAGGTGTCATAAATCAAGTTGAAATAGGTATCTTGTAGTGTCAAACTCTCTAAGTTCTGCCCCTTAAAAACCATTAACTCTCAGGCGGAATATCAAACCAGGAAAATACTCTATGATGGTGCTATTATCATAATATGTTGAGTACAGTAGGGACTTTATCAACATCTTCATTTTCATTTGAGAGGAGTAAGAAAAGGAATTTGATTTCAGAGTTAGACTGTCAAATACTGGTCCAATGGGACTTTTTTTTATTATGATAGGATTATAGCAAAATCTATATTTATATTCTCAATATTTTAATTCTTCATTAATATTAATGTCACTTCATCACTATTTTCCAGATTTTAAATTGTTATTTTGATCAAATTCTCTCAGATCAAAAAATGATTAAATAAACAATCTTCCCAAATGAGGGGCAAAATGTATCATGGAGGGAACTTTTATATGTTTACTCCTATATCAATATATAATATTGTATGTCCTACTCTCATTTCTGAGACTGTAATCCTCTACAATAGCAGTTAGTTCAACTAATTGATTTCTAAAGTCTCTGAGTTCTAACATTTCTAAATTGCTGTCTTTGCAAGTATATTCATGTATATTATGTATAATTTTTAACTGAGCAATGTTAAAACAAGTCTTGGTCACACAGGAAAAGAAAATGTCAAATGTGTTATAATATTAAGGCTCCCCTCCACTGAACGTTGAGTTTACATTTGAGAAGAGAGCATTAACGGGATAAATGTTAATACAGTCAAAATTCCTTTGAGAACCTAAATGGATTTTTTAAAAAATCAAGTAAAGAAAATGGTCAAGCCCTTGAACAAAGAGAAACATTAGAAAATCAGCTGTTGACCTGCTCTATAGTAACAATTCCTAGTTATGAAGAAAAATGTCCCATCATGATTTGTATAGTAAGAATTATGCTTACATTGAACCACTTTCTTCCTTTGATCTTCTTTCTCTTCCTTCAAATTTTCCTTCCTTCCTTCCTTCCTTCCTTCCTTCCTTCCTTCCTTCCTTCCTTCCTTCCTTCCTTCCTTCCTTCCTTCCCTCTCACTTTTCATCATCCATTATCTACATTTCTCTGCCTATATCAATAATTTCTGATGGCTTGAAATTCCTTGGGCTACCATCAAACTATAAAATATCTATAACTCTGTAATGCAGTCTCTATATAAATGCATTGTACGCAACTCCGACTAAGAAAATTAGCTCTTTAATCATTTGAATCCAAATAAAAATGCTGTGATACCCTTAAGGCATAGGAGTAGCACACTTTGGAAAGAGTGCCTGAAAATTTCATCAGCCCATTTGGTGATTGAGGGTAGAAAGCTGCAGGGAGAGACCAAGCAGGGTACAAAATTAGGATGCAGTGAGAGGTTGCTTGCTTCATTGTTTATAATAATCCAAGTTGAAAGAAAGCTGTGTCTTACTACCCTACAAAAGTCAAGGGGGCCATTTTCAGTCACTGTCCTGTGGAGGAGAGTAGGATTTTTTTCCTTTAGGTGTAGAATCCTGATATTGAAGTGAAATAATTCAGAAAGCTCCAAACAGGCTAATTTTAGGCATTTAAAAGGTCCCTCATGCTCTCCATCTGCACTAATTTATGGGACTTCAGACTCTATCTTTCAGTCTCAGGTTTGCCATCAAAGTCTGTGTTTTCCATCACTAACCTAAATGAAATGGTTCCCTCATTTCCAGTTAGAAAATGCTGACCAACACAATAAATTATGCATGCAGATGCCAGTTAGAGGAGGCATATCTTTCCAAATCCCCCAGTCATTCTCCCTCCAAGGTGGATAAAGGTTCTGCAATAATCCCTTTTCTTCCCTAACATCCTGTTAAGCAGTCATACTATTGCTAAGGTTCAGTCTTGGGGAAAATCTCATTGTTCCCACATGCTGCCTAGAAAAGTAATAAGAGAAAATTAATCTTTTCCACAGTCTCCTCCCCTACTCCTACCTATGTAAGTAAGCACAATGGTTTGAAGCAAGGGTTATGGAAAGTGACTATGTCTTTTACTCTTCCATCTCCAACTTAACCTGGGAGGGACCAACAAACTCAGGATCTATATAGAATCAATCCTTCCCCTGTTGTCCTAACCTAACTATGACTCAGATGTCATGGAGGCACTGGAAGATGCAAATTCTTTGAAGATCCTTTCTTCCAATCTTCTAGGGAAATCCCCATTTGCCATATATCCTTCTAGCTAGATTGGGGAGCACCTCTTATTCTCACCCCATAAGGGAGTGAATTCTGAATCCCTACACTAACTCAAAATTTGGGCTCATTTCCATCTTAACATCACACTGGTGGAATAAGCAATCAGTCACCAATCATAATCTTTCTAGTTACAGACCACCAAGCATTATGACTTCAGTAATAGCTTCCTATAAATTCTTGGACATTGTCATTTGATCTTCAGCTGAACTCTTTTAAATGAGTTATTTCTTTCATTAAGAATGTGGGCTCAAGGCAGCTAGGTGGCACAATGAATAGAGTGCTGATCCTAGAGTTAAGAGTATCTGAGTTCAAATCCAACCTCAGACACTTATTAATTACCTAACTGTGTGATCTTGGGCAAATCACTTAACCCCAATGTCTTGGAAAAAATCCCCAAAGCCAAAAATAAATAAACTAAAAAACAGTATATAGGCTCTTTAAAATCTGTGAATATTTAACATTCTACTTTGTCCCCAGCATTCGGTATAGTGAAAGGCATATAGTAGATATTTAATAAAATGTATGTTGACTTGATTTGACTTGATATTATGAGCTCTTAATAAATGCTTATTTATGCAATCTAATCCATTGTTAGACTTGAACTCAGGAAGTTAGTTTGAATATCCACCTCTGCTTATTTTTAACAATAAATTAGAGATTTAATTGTTGGTAGTCTCAGTTTCCTCATCAGTAAAGTGAAACTGGATTAGTTTAACTAGTCGTGAGAATGTCCCCAGATGGGATTCTATATATAGGCCATAGACTATAGAATAACATATCACAGTGTAAGCACAGAGAAAGTCCTCAGACATATTATTCAATTAATATTCATAAGGAAGGAAGGAAGGAAGGAAAGAAGATGGAGAAAAGAAGGAAGGACAGAGGGAGAGAAGACTGATGGAGGGAGAAAGAATATAGGAAGGAAAGTAGGAAGAAAGAAGGAACAAAGGAAGGGGGAAGGAAGGGATGAAAGGGAAGTAGGAAAGGATTTCATCTCTAGTTTGAAAAGAATGAATTAGTATTTGAAAATTTGAGTTGTAAGAAATACAGAATGACCTACCTTTGTGAATATTCGAATTTTTTTTTTATTTTTAATATTCAGCATTTGTCCTAAAGATCACCACATGGTCAACTGTATTTCAACAACAACAACAAAACAATATGCTCATGTAGCATGAATATTAAACAACTTTTATGTATAAGTCCCTTTGCTAATTTAGGGTAGCTATATAGATTAATGAGATTCTTTTACTATCAATGACTTAAGATGTAATAAGGATGTACAGGGGAAAAAAACTATCCTAACAAAGAGAACTTTCTCCAAGAGAAATGAGTTGCCTGAGGAGGTAGTTGGAGTCCTTCACAGAGAGGTTATCACTGTAGAAACTGTAGAAGAGATGCCTATTTGGGTAGAAGTTGGACTAACTATGGAAGTCTCTTCCAACAATGAAATGCTTTGATCCTGTAAGCCTCAGATTCAGCAAAGAAGAAAAAATATGTATTAGCAAACCATGGAAATGAAGGGACAATTATCAATGTTATAAAATAAAGTTTCCTTTAATGGTTCCAATTTCAGTGCAAGCATTATCGTCCCCAGTTTTATGATGAAGAAATAGGATTATAAATATTGTCACCTTTTCAGGATCTCCTAGTTTGTAAACATTGCAGTAAAGGTCCCTTACAGAAGGAAGATTCCTTGATCCCAACTCCAATGTTTTTCCCCTCTATGTCTCTATTCCTCAAAGAATTCATTGTCATTTCCATTTGAAGTCTCTGCATAAAGAGTGCACTGTTTCTTCCTGTTAGCAAATCAACAGAACATTAATAAAATTGTGTATTTGTATTTTATATGCATATATATGCAATATTTATGTATAATACACATATAATGTATAATTTAGATTTCATATAAAGTAATAAGAATGAGCATATGTTTATATACCCATATATGAATGTATACATTTTATATATAATTATATGTAGAGATTTAGGAAATAGATGAGTGTTATGATTGACATTCCATTAAAGATTAATTATAATAAACAAAAACTAAGATCTCAGAAAATTATAATGTAAATCAATGAAATAGAGATTTGAAAATATAATTTTATTTTGAAAATAGAATGAGTTGTAAAGATATATAACTTTTTCAGGAGAACAAGAGAAAATACAAGACAGGTCAGAAGAGGCAATTTGCATGTAAATGGGAGGGGAATTTTTATCTTTCTAGTGTTTAAGCCAGTGCCTATAGTTCAATGATAGCATAAAGAAGGTTGAAACTGGGAAGAACCATGAATTTTGTTAGATACATGTCATACCCCACCCCTACTGTAATTTTCTTGACAAAAGAGAGACTGTATTTTATGCTTCTCTATGTATTCTAAAGCATCTAACACAGGGTTTTATAAAGAATAATATCCATTATTTCTAAAGGGTCACTATTACACTGATTTATACACTTTATTACTTTCATTGATGCAGACTTTCCAATGCTCCATTATGTAAAAAGTTTGCATTCAATCAGACAATAAGCATGTATCGAGTACCTCCTATGCAACAGTAACTGTTTTAAGCTCTGGAGAATCAGGGTAAGGTAAAGTCAATCTCTGCTTCCAAGTTGCTCAGAATCTTAAAGTGGTATAGTAAATAAAATAAAGTTTCAAGGCAGGCAATCCACTGGGGATGGAATTTATACATCTAATTCAACTGATCCTTGTATGGCTCATTATATAACCCTGAGTCTGTACTCAGAGCGTTTCCTTCTTAGTAAGACTCCAAGCAGATTTGTTTCTCCTAAATAATCTTTGAGAAGCTAGTACCCTTTGCTTCAAAACTTAATTTGACTTTATTTTCACTTGTTAGTTGAGAATGCAGCATATTAACAACATACATTTTTTTTTACATTTGATTTGGCCCTGTGACAGAGGAATTAACCTCATTACCTCAATGGGTCACTGGGGCATTTCAAAAAAATTAATCTCCAAATATTTGACTCTTCTACTCTCTTCCTGCTACTGCTTAAAGCTTCTCAGATTCCAGAATGGACCTTTAATAAACAAATACTACTTAGGAAATGAGAGTTCTATTAGTTAAATAGAAGGGTGGATTAAGAGGTTGCTAATATAAACTTTTTGATGGGAGGATCCTGAAGGTTAGGTGCATTATATCTAGACCTAAAATCATAGTTCATACTATTAAATGAAATAGCTAATACTCAGAAATTCTGGCTTCAAGGTCCTTAACATCTCTCTGGACTGTTGTAAAAGTCTTCCATTTATTTTCCCATCATTTGGTTTCTGTCACTTAACTTCTACACAGAATATTCCACAGCTTTTATCAAAGGGAGAGACACTATTTGAAGTTTGACTCTATCTACTAGACAAGTTGCCTCTCTACAAATACACACACACACACACACACACACACACACACACACACATATGTATATATATATATATATATATATATATACATATGTGTGTGTGTGAATTATTATAACTACTAAATAATATGCTTGATTCACAACCCATTATATAGAATACTGAACTTCACATCAGGAAGGACTGAATTCAAATACTACCCCAGATACTTAATAAGATTGAGGTTCAAATGAACAAAAGGAGAGGAGTGAAGTGAAACTGCAGAGCTCTCTCTGTCCTCTGTCCCTGGAACAGAACTCTGGGGCTCTGACCACATTCAGATCTTGATTGCAGTCTAGGTCTCCCCCCATAGAATGGCAGGGGCCCCTTCCACCTTAGCCCCATGGCAGAGTGGGGCACATATGGTTATTCACAGACCAGGAAGGAGGACAGAGCCTCACACACTGATATCTTTATGGGAGTGATCCAAAAGCTCAGGAAGCACCACAAAACCAGGCTCAGGCTGGGAAAATGAGCAAGCAGAGAAACAAGAGGAAGACCATTGAGAAATATTTTGCATATGAGCCCAAGAAGGATCAAAATACTCAGTCTGAAGATGAGGAAGTACAAGCTCCTGCATCTAAAGACTCCAAGAAAAACAGAAATTGGGCTCAGGCTATGACAGAGCTCAAAAAAGACTGAAAATCAAATGAGGGAGTTAGAAGAAAAACTGGGAAAAGAAAGGAGAGAGATGCAGGAAAAACATGAAAATGAAGTCAGCAGCCTAGTCAAGGAAATCCAAAAAAAATGCTGAAGAAAATAGCATGCTAAAAACCAGCTTAGGTCAAATGGATAAAACAGTTCAAAAAGTTATGGAGGAGAAGAATGCTTTAAAAAGCAAAATTGGACAGATGGAAAAAGAGATAAGAAAACCCTCTGAAGAGAACAAATCCTTTACACAGAGAATGGAACTCAGGGAGATTGATGAATTTACGAGAAACCAGGATTCATTACTTCAAAAACAAAAAATGAAAAATTAGAAGAAAATGTGAAACATTTCATTGAAAAAACAACTGACATGGAAAACAGACTTAGGAAAGATAATTTAAAAATTATTGGAATACTTGAAAGTAATGATCAGGAAAAGAGCCTTGACATCATTTTCAAAGTATTAATATGGGAAAATTGCCCTGATATTCTAGAAGCAGAGGGTAAAATAGAAATGGAAAGAATCCACTGATTCCCCCGAGAAAGAGATCCCAAAAAACCAAGCACTAGGAATATTATAGCCAAGTTCTAGAACTCCCAAGTCAAAGAGAAAATATTACAAGCAGCCAGAAGGACACAGTTCAAGTATAATGGAGCTGCAGTCAGGATCACACAGGCCTTAGCAGCAACTACATTGGAAGCTCATAGGGCTTGGAATATAATATACTGGAAGGCAAAAGAGCTTAGAATGCAAGCGAGAATCAACTACCCAGCAAGGCTGAATGTCCTCTTCCAGGGAAAAAGATGGACTTTCAGTGAATCAGGTGAATTTCAAATGTTCCTTTTGGAATGGCCAGAGCTGAACAGAAGGTTTGATCTTCAGATACAGGACTCAAGTGAAACATGGAGATTGAAGGAGAAGGGAAAAATATGAGGGATTTAATGATGTTGAGCTGCATGTATTCCTGCATAGAAAAATGACACTCAAAATACCCATATGCACCTTCTCAGTTAATAGAGCAGGTACAGGAAGCTTTTATAGTTGAAGCACAGGAGAAAGCTGAATTTGAAGATAACATATGGTGTAAAAATGGAGTGAATAGAAAAAAAGAGAAATGTGATGGGAGAAAGAAAAAGGCAAGGGGGAATAGGCCAAGATATCTCATATAATAACTTTTTTCTTTATTACAATGAGCTATTGCAATGATATAGAAGGGGGGAAGGCAAGGGTGAATGAGGGAATCTTCACTCTCATCAGAGGTGGCTAGGAGAGGAAACAGCATATATACTCAATGGGGTATAGGCATCTGGAGTAAGAAGGAGGGGGGATGGGGGGAAGGTGGGATGTGAGTGATAGAGGAGAGAATGGACCATGGGGGGAGAGTGGTCAGATATAACACATTTTCTTTTTTACTTCTTGCAAGGGGCTTGGATTGGAAGGCCTGTTCGGGACCATAGGGCCAGGTAGATGCTGGGCCTAAGGGGTGGTATGGGGGCTCAGGGCCTCTTGGCCCCAGAGCCAGGGATCTGTCTGCTGCACCACTCAGCTACCCCACAGCAGAGTCAGAATGAAAGGAGAGAGAAAATATTTTACATGGTACTTGAGAAATTCGAATGGAGGGAGTTGCGATCAGCAATGGCAGTGGTGGAAAAATATGGAAATAACTTTTGCCATGGACTTACCATAAAGAATGTGATCCACCTGCGACAGAGTTGTTGGTGTTGGAACACAGAATGAAGCACATTTTTTTTATTATTACTACTTGGTGGGAGAGTACAGGGTAAATGGGGCTGGGTGGCCTGCCTGGAGCCACATAGCAGGGTGATCTTTGAGTGTCTGAAGCCAGATTCGAACCCAGGTGCTCCTGGATCAAGGGCCAATGCTCTGTCTGCCACCCAGCCACGCCTACTATTACTACTATTTTATTTTATTTTTGGCCTTTTTTATTTTTTTGTTTTTTGCAGGGCATTGGGTTTGGGGTGGCTTGCATGTCACACGGATGGGTGATTGTGGGGTGTATGGGGCTGGATATGGGCTCAGGTGCTCCTGGCTCCAGGGCTGGGGCTCCATCCATTGCACCACCTGGTCATACCTACAATTATTACTATTTTTTTAATTTTAATTTTTTTCTCTCCCCTTTACTTTATCGCTCAAGTGAGTCTATATTTTGTGGGGGCGGTATTTTGTTTACTCTTAAACAAGAATATTTTATTAATGTATAAAAACACTTGTACAAAAAAAGAATAAATAAATATTACAAAAAAAAGAATTTAAAAAAGGATTGAGGTTCCAGGCACCTAAAGTCTGCTTTCTTCATTTCTGTCATCTGCAAAATGTTTCAGTAATGGTATCTACCTGTTGATTGCTATGTGAATAAACTGAGATAACAGGTAAAGGGCTTTGCAACCTTAAAGCACTGATAAAAATATTGCTTATTATTGAAAGTAAAATTATTAGTATTGCCCCCCCAATTGCCACTAAAATGGGATTATGTTACTGATAAAATATCAATAATAGATTTAATCGTTATAAGAAATCACAGTTTTTCTGTTGCTTTCATATACATATATGCATGAATGTATATATATATATATATATATATATATATATATATTTACTTACCATAAATATACATTTGTGTATACTGATAGAGTTGTGTGTGTTTTTTAATTACCAATTCAGTTTTTGAAGGGAAAATTATTCCTAACTGAATGTACAACATGGGTCCAGACATCTTATGAAACTTCTGTTTTTTTATAATCTTAAACAAAAATCACTTAAAATGTAATGAGATATTCAGCCCAGCTCTCTTCCTGTGACCCTCAGGGCATAAGAAAGGGTCCTTCCAAGTCACATGAGGGAGAATACCATACCCTCTGCTTCTCCTTTGCAAAGTTTTCCGTTATTCAATGAAAAGCATAGACAACCAATGCTGAACCTTTGACATCATCCTGCTAATTTTTATTCTATATCACATGAAACCAAAGTGCAGAGGGGGGAAATAGTTTGACAAAGAATATAACACGGTATAGTACACTATTAGATTATATACCTAATATTTGGAATATGGCCTCCCAAATTACAGGATAGTATAGTTTTCCTTCCATTGCATCATGGTTGTCTGCCAATAAGATTACATATGAGACTGAGACTTTGTGCTGGAGAATGAATTCTAGAAGTTTTATGCTCTTCCATGTGTATGAGGACAATACACAGGTAGTGGGTGTGGGATATCTTGAGAACATGCAAGTTAAAATAAAGAAATAAAGCATTTATTAATACTTATTATGTACTGAGTACATAAGAATAATTGAATAATATTAGAACAATAAAAATGAATAATAATAATAATAATACACTAGTAATATGGAAGAATACAAATAGAAAAACAAGATAATCTCCCTTTCAGTGGGCTCACATTCTAATAAGGGAAATAACACATATGAATGATTTCAGCTAAAAATAAAATAGAAAGTTTCCATTGTCTTTAAGGTGCAATGAGTGGCAAAATACATGATAATTCTTCATTTTAATGTAATTTTCACTGCTAAAAAAATCAGTTCTGATGCAGAACATTTCATGGTGCCAGTGACTGGTATCAAGAGCTTTCTTTGTACAGCTAGGTGGACCAGTGGATAGAGCACCAGCCCTGGAGTCAGGAGGATCTGACCTCAAATCCCGCCTCAGACACTTAATAATTTCCTAGCTGTGTGACCTTGGGCAAGTCACTTAACACCATTGTCTTGCCAAAAGAGTTTTCTTTACTGTGTTTTCTATCAGTATGGCTGTAGGACTTGCAAGAGTAGTTACCAGGCTACATTTTCATAGAGGGAATTTCCCAGAATTATGACTGTGATTGCTGACTGGAAGCACTGGTATTTCAAAGACTCTTGGGTCCAAAGTCCTGGGCTGATTCCATAAAAATGTTATTTTATGAGGGGAGACAATGGTTAAGGCAGTGGCAGTGATGCTTTGAGATTCTGTTACATGCTATAGCATGTACCTCACCTTCATATTGCCTTATATCTTCAGCTTACCCTGGTTTGCCTGCCCTGTGGAAAGCAGTGTTTGGTAATCAATTGCAAAAAAGAGACCTTTAATATTATCTACTTAACTACTTCATTTTATACTTTATTTTTTAAGGTGTACATGTACAATTGTGTTTAACATATTTGCATATTAATCTTGTTTTGAAAGAAGAATTAGAACTAATGGGAATATGAGAGAAAAAGAACTAAAACAAGTTTTAAAACATCAACATGGAAAGCTTTGCTCTGCATTCAGACTCCATACTTTATGTACTCTGGATATGGATGGCATTTTCCATAACAGGTTTCTCAGGATTATCCTTGATTATTGAACTACTGAGAGGAACTGTGTCTATCACAGTTGATCATCTCACAAGTTTCTCTTAATATATGTCATTTAGTTTTATTAATTTCACTCATTTTCAGTTCATGCCAATCTTTCCAGGACTGCTTCATTTTATTTCTTAAATACCAGACTCCAGAGATACAAAATAATAACACAAAGAGTGTAATACTATACAGTGAGTCAGTTGGTAATTCATTGGATGACTAGTTCCTTTCCATAAGAGTTGCTTCTGCAGATTCTTGGAACTAAGGTTTTGGAGTAAATTTGAAGTAAATGATTTTTATTGCAGGTGAAGCACCATTACTATATGACCTTGAAAAGGTCACAACTCTTTCTGAGCCTCAACTTTACCATAGGAAATCTGGCTCAGAAATAGTTGGAAACCAGGAATTTTCCATTTCTTTTACACATTTCATATATTTTTGCTGTGGGTGACTAGGGTTTATTTTTCCCTATTATTCCACCAAGCCTATTCCATTGGCTGTAGTTTCAATAGATATTTAGAAACAATAGACATCTCATTCAACCATTCCTGCATCACTAATTAGATGGTGAGGCATTGGCAACCTTAAGAGTCATAGTTACTCCCACTATATACTTGGGTTTCATTGAATTTCTTCACTTCGACATTCAGAATACTAGGAAGAAATCACATTAGCTAACACCCACCATCAGCCTTCATAGTGAATCAATGGAGAAATGCAAATGAACACAACTGAGATACCACCTCACACATACCAGATTGAATAACATGACAGAAAAGGGAAATGCCAAATGCGGTAGGGGATGTGAAAAAATTGAGGCACTAATGCATTTGGTAGAATTGTGAAATAGTCTTAACCATTTTGTAGAACAATTTGAACTTACCCTGAAAGGATTATAAAACTCTTCATACCCTTGGACCTAGCAATACCATCACTAGGTTTATACTGCAAAATAGAAAATAGAAGAGGATTTATTTTTATGCTAATATTAGGTTCTTTCTGTGATGGCAAAGAATTAGAAAATGAGGGGATGACCATCAACTGGAAAATGACTAAACAAATTGTAGTATATGAATATTATAGAACACTATTGTTCTATAAACATATCATTGGGGGGACGGCTAGGTGGTAGGGGTGGCAAGGTGGTACAGTGGATAGAGCCCTCGAGTCAGGAGTACCTGAGCTCAAATCTGGCCTCAGACATTTAATAATTGCCTAGCTGTGTGACCTTGGGCAAATCATTGCCTTGCAAAAACCAAAAAAAATCATTAGGAAGGGGCTTGTCAGAATGACTTGCATGTTCAGTGAAGTGATAAAAACCAGAAGAATATTGTACAAACTAAAAGGAACTATTGTTGTTGATCAACTATGATGGAATTTTTTATTTCAGCAGTACAGTAATCAAAGACAATTCCAAAAGATTTGGGATGGAAAATACTATTCATATCCAAAGAAAAATGTATGGAGTTTAAATTTAAACTAAATAATGCTATTGCCATTTTTTAAAGTTGTCTTATATATTAAGTTTTGCCATTTTGATTTGATTCTTCTTTCACAACATGATAATTATGGATATATGTTTAGCATGGTTATGTATGTATAGCCTATATTACATTGCTTTCTGTCAGGAGAGATGGGAAGGAGGGAGGGAGAAAAATATGAAACTCAGAAACTTGCAAAAATGCTAGTTGAAAACTATCATTGTAAGTAGTTGGGAAAATAAAAAAAATTAAATATATTTGTGAGATACATTATTAAAATATATTTTTTTACAAAAAGACAGTTATCCAAAACAATTCCAAATGCCTTTAAAGAACAATGAGAGAGAGAGAAAGGATGAACTATAAATGCAGATTTAAATTTACTTTTGAATAATAAATATTTTTGTTTTATTTATTGATCTGTTTTCTTTTGTTATTTGACTTTCGTGGCTTCACCTCATAATCAACATTAAATTGGTTCCATTATCAAGAAGAGGAGGGAGAGAATTTAGAACTCGAAATTTTAAAAATATTTTAAAAATTTACATATATTTGAAAACAGTTAATGGTATATTTATATATAGCATATGCATATATATTCATTTAATATTTATATATATATATATATACATACACATGCACACATATACTCACAAATAAACATATAGACACACACACAAAGACACAAATATTGGATAGTGTACTTTTTAACTAGTCAAGTTATCCTTCCATTCATTTCAACCCAGCTTTGCCCTCCAACCTATGCACATAATTTCAAAATGACAAGAAGTTAATGGTATTGGCTATTGAACATTGAAAGAATTAATCATCTGAATTAATCATATGAGCAAAATCAAATTAAACTCGGTATTGTCAAAATGGAATGTGATACTGTTTTTTTAATGTAGACATAAATAACTAAAATAATTGATATATTAATGAATGTAGTCCCTCACATCAAAGGAACTCCTGTGTTCATTTTTTATCTACTCTTTCTAATTTGACACATTCCTAATAACTTTAGATACACTTATTCTAGATTAGTATTTTTGTAAAAATCTCCTGTTTGTTTTATCTACATCATTATAAAATAACATAGACTTTCCCCACTTTGGGTCACGTGGAATTGCCTATAATTTGGGTAAAGTCAATTTTCTAGCTTGATAATTATATTTACAATTTCTTTTCTTAGAACCAGACTATAAGGTCATAGTGAGATGGAAGCACAAAACTCCTTTCACTATTTTCATATGGTTTTCAGGTTCTTTATAAATCCTTTTGATAGTTTAGAGATTGCTATGCCTATATTTCTGTTCTGAGACATGCAAACCAGACAATTGCAAATCCTAAACATGAAAAAGAAAAAGAAAGGAGTAAATCCTGGATTCTGACTGAAAGTTGTATAAAGATGAATTATTGAAAAGTCAAACTTTTAAGCAGAATATTAGATCTTATTTTTTGTTGCTGCTTAAGACAGAGTTGGAAACAGTTCTATTTAAGAGTTCATTTTAATACTGAAAAAAATTGCTACAAGTAGCATGATTTGCCATCACAGAAAATTTGGATTTGAAATAGAGAACTTCAGTTCAATCCCAGACTACTTGTATGACCTTACATAAAATACCTTGCATCTTTGGCATCAGCTTCCTCTTTTATAAAATGAAACATTTGTATTAAAATAACTCTAAGGTCTCTTGAAGATCCAAATCTATAAATATATAAGAATTAAGACTAACAATTGATTAGGTTTCATCAAAGCAATAATATATTTCTTTCATATTTAATT